>NC_091464.1:27238015-27565203 GCF_027789765.1 Dendropsophus ebraccatus
TCTTCCACGCTCTGGTCTGTTCTTCCACGCTCCCCCGTGTGGTCTTCCCCACACAGGCTCTGGGCGGGTTGCCTTGTAGCTCCTGCTTATCCTTGTGACCGGGTCTTTGTTACCCAACCTCCTCCCCCTTTTTTCCTTCCCTGTTCTGTCCCTTTCTCCTTTTCACCCCCCCCCTATCTCCCTTCTTCTCCCCTGTTAGTTCCTTCTCTTATTCCCCTGTCCGCTCCTCGCTGAGCCATGTCTGCTATCCATTGTGTCTCTTTAAATGTGCAAGGCCTGAACTTACCGGAGAAACGGTCCTCCTTACTACGCCTCTTATGGGCTAAGCGTGCTTCGGTGGCCTTAATTCAGGAAACCCATTTCCAGAAAGATCAAGTGCAGCGCCTGGCCGATCGTAATTTTCCAGATGTCTTCCACAGCTGCTCCTCAGACTCCAAAACTAAAGGAGTTTCCATCTTAATTGCTCGCTCCTCTCCTTGGGAACTGCTGGATCAGATGTCGGACTCAGAGGGTCGGTTCCTCTTTGTAAAAGGTAGGATGGCTGGGACGCTCTGTACCTTCGGCACCGTGTACCTTCCCAATACCGGCCAAGCGGCCTTCTTAGAAGGTTGCTTGGCGACAGCTGAAGCCTTTCTGGAGGGGGTGGTTGTTCTTGGTGGTGACTTCAATATGGCCTTGGACCCCCTACTTGACTCTTCTTCTGGGCACTCTTCTCTCTCTTTTTCCTGCTTACGACGCGCCAAGCGCACTCTATATTCTTATCAGCTAATGGACTTGTGGAGGCTCCTCCACCCCCGTGACAGGGATTACACCTTCTTCTCCCACCCGCACAAACGGTACTCCCGTATTGACTATCTATTTATCTCCCACATGCATCTGGATAAAGTGCTTGCAGCTTCCATTGACCCTATCTCATTCTCTGACCATGCGCTCATTTCCTTTTCTTGCTCCCTTGCTCCTCCTCAACCCCGGTCTTGGCGCTGGCGTCTTAACGACTCCCTGCTGAGAGACCCTACGGTCCTAGCGGCAGTCACCTCGGATTTAACCAGCTATTTTGCTAATAATGTCACTCCCGACTCCTCACCCTCGGTGGTATGGGAAGCTCATAAATGTTACATCCGGGGTACCTTTATTAAACTAGCCTCGCGGCTCAAAAAGGAGCATTCTGCCAAGATCCTGTCTTTGCTCTCGCAAATCGCTGATCTTGATAAACAACATAAAAGGACTTTAGCTCTCTCCACGGGTGCAGAACTGGCGGTCTTGCGGGGTAGGCTACGAGACCTCACACTTATTAATGCCAAGGCCTCTCTTGCACGCTGCCGTCGCCACTATTTTGAGTTCGGCAACAAACCCGGCAAGACCCTAGCTCGGGCATTAAGACTGCAGAGGGCTTGTTCCTTTATCCCTCAAGTCTCCTCCGCCAATGGCACACGATTGTCTCTTTCCTCCCAAATTGCAGACTCCATTCGTTCCTATTACATGAATCTTTATGGGCTCCCCTCCACGTCTAACCCGGCTGGTGCCGACCTTCTTCACTCTTCCATTTCTTCTTACCTGCGGGATTCCGGCCTTCCCTCCTTGCCAGAGGAAAGCATCTCTTCGCTTGAATCCCCGTTCACCGCTACGGAATGGGATTGGGCGTTGAAATCTTCGCCCTCAGGCAAAGCACCGGGCCCTGACGGCCTTACGCTGCCCTATTACAAATCGTTTGGCCCCCTCCTTCGAGATCACTTTCTGTCTGCATACAACTCTGTCTCCACCGGCTCCACCCTCCCCCCGGACTCTCTGCGTGCCAATATCTCTGTTATCCCCAAAGAAGGCAAGGACCCCTCTCAATGTCAGAATTATCGCCCTATCTCCTTATTGAACCTAGACCTTAAATTCTTCGCAAAAATCTTAGCCGCCCGTCTTACCCCTTTACTCCAACCCATTATCCACCTCGATCAGGTGGGCTTTATGCCCACCCGAGAGGCTCGGGATAACACGACTAGGGCGATCAATGTCATTCATCATGTCCGCTCCTCAGGCCTCCCTACCATGCTCCTATCCACAGACGCCGAGAAGGCCTTTGATCGAGTCAGCTGGCCGTTCCTCTTCGCCACACTCAGACATTTGGGTCTTGGCCCTAATATGCTGGAGTGGATAGGCTCACTGTATTCTCATCCCACGGCCCAGGTTTCGGTCAACGGCCTTCTTTCCCCCCAATTCCCTATAGCGAATGGAACACGTCAAGGTTGCCCCCTTTCCCCCCTTATATTTATCCTGACCCTCGAACCTTTCCTCCGGCACGTGAGAAACAACACAAACGTTACCGGGGTTCGGGTGGGACCGGTGGTCCACACAGTTGCGGCTTATGCAGATGATCTTTTGTTCTTTCTTACCCAACCTCTTGTCTCTCTTCCTAACCTTCTCATGGAGCTCTCCCGCTACCAAACTCTCTCCAACTATAAAATTAACTTACAAAAATCTGAAGCACTTAACCTCTCTCTTCCTCACTCCGTTGCTACCTCCCTGGAATCCTCGTTCCCTTTCCGCTGGTCCCGTTCCTCTCTAAGTTACCTGGGAGTCCAGTTGACACCCACGGCGTCTGACCTCTTCAAGGCTAACTTTCCACCGATGCTTAAACGTATCGAAGCGGACTTGCTCCGGTGGCACAAGGGCACCTTCACCTGGTTTGGGCGATGCTCGATCTTCAAAATTAACATTCTTCCACGGTTGTTATACCTCTTTCAAGCCCTCCCTGTGACGGTGCCCCTGTCCTACTTTCGACAGCTCTCTACGCTCCTCACGAAATTCATCTGGGCACATAAACAACCCCGTCTAGCTAAATCGATTCTGTACCGTTGCAAGGCGAGAGGTGGTCTCGGTCTCCCTAACCTTTACCATTACTATGTTGCTGCCCATCTTTCTCGGCTGTTAGATTGGCACCGTCATGCACCCACTAAATTGTGGGTAGGATTGGAAATGTCAATCTCTCCAATCTCCCTACTGGCGGCTCCATGGATGCCTGCCTCCTCTCGCTTTGCCGGTCCCCACCCCACTATCACCCCTACACTGAAGCTGTGTCACAAGCACCTCTCCAAGGGCTTTTTAGCGCCCCACCCTTCCCCTCTCTTCCCTGTCCTGGGCTATCCCTCTTTCCCGATCAGCAAGGAGGACCCTGTCTTCCGAGCCTGGCTCAGAGCTGGCTCCTTCCGAGCTACCGCTTTTCTCCAAGGTCCGACTTGGCTGTCCCTGTCCGACCTTAAGGACCTCTCAGACCCAGCCCCTTTGGGGTTCTGGAGGGCGCTGCAACTTCATCACTTCCTCTGCTCTCTCCCGAACCCCTCTGGCTTTGCCCGCTCCCGCACGCCCTTCGAAGCCCTCTGCCTGGGCTCTTGCCCCCCCCGCCACTCACTCTCCCTCCTACACCATGTTGGGCTCTCCACCGGAAGAACCACCTCCTCCATTTTTCGAGGCCTGGGAGAGAGATCTGGATATTTCTCTTTCTGCGGCCCAGGTCGATAGGATTCTCACGTGTACACATTCCTGCTCCGTCTCCTCACGCCTACAGGAAGCGGGTTATAAATTGCTCTCGCGATGGTACCGAGTCCCTACCCGCCTCCACCGAATTTTTCCTGAGGTCTCCCCATTGTGCTGGAGAAACTGTGGTGGGGAAGGCACCCTTATACATACATTTTGGGGCTGTCCTAAATTGGTTCCTTTCTGGACGGAAGTGTGGCGCATCTCCTCCACATTCACTGACCGTCAGCTCCCTTTTTCCCCGTCACTCTTTCTCCTGCATATTTCAGATATCCCCCTCAAGTCTTACCGGCGCTCTGTCCTCCGACATCTGATTAATGCAGCGCGTGCGTGCATCCCGGCTCTCTGGCGCCGACCCGATCCCCCCAGCATTGCTATGTGGGTCCGCAAGGTTGAGGATATTAGGCATATGGAAGACCTTACTGCACAACTACAGGACCACAATTCCAAGTTTTTCCGGACGTGGTTCTACTGGGACCAATTCACGGAGACGGCTGAGTACTGGACTCTTCTGGCTCAGTGAGGTGTGGACATCCTAGCCCTTCCTTCCCCTCCTCCCCTCTCTCTTCCCCCCCCCCCCCCTGTCCCGTTCCTCCCATTCCTTTTCCTCTCTCTTCTTTTCCTCTTCTTGTAGGTGCTCCTTCTTGGTCTTTGACCAAGTGGCAGCCCACCCCTCCTTCTTCGATGCTTTCACAAGGCTGTGCAGTGCACATGTTCAGTTTCGGATAAATGTTTGCCGTTAGTTGGCTGTTCCTTCCATGTTTGTAACTAGCTTGTCATGATTGTCCTGTCTTGCCCATTTGGGTATGCCTGGATCGGTTGTTTTTTCTTTAAAAATGTGAAAACTTTAATAAAATTGAGAATTCAAAAAAAAAAAAAAAGGTATCAATCTGCTCAGTCTTCCCTGCTATATTACATGATGTTAATAGCTTAGGGCCCTATTACACAAACACACAGATTATCTGATTTTTGAGACCAAAGCCAGGTATGGATTTGAAAAGAGGAGAAATCTCAGTCTTTCCTTTATGATCTGTTCTTAGTTCATAGTCTGTTTCTGGCTTTGGCTTCAATGATCTGGGAGATAACTATGTGTGTGTCTAATAGGGCCTTTAGTTACCATTTTCATGGAGACAGGTTCCCTTTAAATTTGTGGGCATTATGTGGAGGACCATGTCCAAATCAGGCGGCACCATGTGAGGGCAGGACTTAAATCAGGGGGCATTATGTGGGGAGAATATTCAAATGAGGGGGCACAGTGTGGGGTGCTATATATAAATTTTGGGCCACAGTGTTTGGTATATTCTAAAAGTTTAAAAATGGTTCAAGAGGGAAGAGGTTTTTTTCTTTTTTTTTGTAAGAAACTAAATAAAAGCACGAAGAGCACAGGGCACATTTTGCGTTTAGATACGGAAACATCAGAAGTCAGAAAAAATAATTTTACCGGGAGGATAGTGGATGCTTGGAATTAACTATGTTTCTAACTAGTCATCAGATGTAGAATGTAAATAGGGAAAAGACAGACCACATATGTTAAAGTTAGGATAAACAAGTATTAAAAATTTTCCAGAAGATAGATGTATGAAACTATTAGGAGACTCTGTATCCATTTACCACAGGGTATTTCCCGTTGAGTTACGTTTATCCTCTTGACTGCCAGTTAGAAAGCTTGTGCATTGTGAAATATCCCAAAGAACCTGGTAAATCTGCCCCAATTCTTTGTCCCTGACACATGCTGTATGTCATTAACTGAACTTCCACACTTTTCTCGATCTATGACTAGAAAGAAAAACCATAATACTGTAGTTTCCCTGCAAGCTCACCGCCTCTCTTTCTCCGAGCAGCAGCTGCTAAAGCCATAAAGGTAAATTCGTCAAGGTAATACTTCCCCAGAGATACACTGTTTATACAGCGAACACAAGGTGAAGCACTGAACACTTCTAACTCACCAATAAACATTCCTTTCCATAAAAAAAATCCACCTCCATTCTTGCTTTAAAAAAATTTGCTCACCAGAAATATATCGAAAATTACCTGCAAAAAAAAAAAAAAAAAGGTCTTGATTAATGGTTTAATGTACGAAATGCTGGTAAAGTGCCTTCCAATGTGTTCCAGGGCCTCCACCTTATTCCTACTCTCATCTAAAGAAATCAGTCTTTCCTTCTCAATTGATTTTGCATGGTAATGAATGATACATTTCCTGCCATTTTCAAGAAGCAAACCATATATCTCTTTCAAAAATTGAATTCGCCAGACAGTATTACTTTCATAAGAAAATTGCTAGCAAAACTACTTTTTGTAACATTTCAGTATTCAACAGAAGCTACATTGTAGGTTCTCCCCTACGGGCCATTTAACATGAAACAATCTGGAGTTGTTTTCTGATTTGTAAAGGGCAGCTGTCACTAACTTATTTATCTGTTAGGACGTAGGTACCATTTGGCTGGTGCTTTGTATAGATTATAAATACATTGGTGCCTTGGATTACTCTGCTTGTAATCCAAATCCACTCTTAAACCAAAGCAAGTTTTCCCTAAGAAATCATAGAAATGCAGACAATTGGTTGAACACCCCCAAAATAATGATTTATTATTCTGAATAACAAACATTCAGAAACAGCAGAATATGTCATATTATAAGTTACTGTACAGTAATGGAGAGGATGGGAAACACAAGGGCTGACAGAGACTGCAGGGAGCATGAAGGAATGAGCAGGGCAGATGTGGGCACATACATGCAGCACTCTCCGTCCGGGGAGAGAGGGGTTACAGCTAGAGATGAGCGAACCGGGTTCGGATTCGAGTCAATCCGAACCCGAACTTTCCGTATTTGATTAGCTGGGGCTGCTGAACTTGGATAAAGCTCTAAGGTTGTCTGGAAAACATGGATACAGCCAATGACTATATCCATGATTTCCACATAGCCTTAGGACTTTATCCAAGTTCAGCAGCCACTGCTAATCAAATGCCGAAAGTTCGGGTTTGGATCGACTCGAGCATGCTCGAGGTTTGCTCATCTCTAGTTACAGCTATGAAGAGATTACCTCCACAGTCCTGTCCCCTGATGTAAGCCCCAGCCTGAAGTAGATCTGCTATGATTTGGAAGGTGAGGGAGACTTCCTGGGTCAGAGTACAGGGCTGTAGACAACTCCATCATTTATACAAGTGAATAAGATTACATTCCATTGCATAAGCATAAGCGCTCTCAACAGTCACAAAAAAATCCGGCCAGGAAAAAAGGTATTAAAAAAAAGAATTAGAAATTAAGCTTTGCATGACTGAAACCTAGATAGTTTTACACATTCTAAGCCTCTAGGGGTATAACAGATTTATAGACATGAAGGGGGACTTTAGCAATGTTTTTTGTGTATGATTGCCAATTTTTGAGTAATCTTTTTCATGTGGTTTGCACAAAAAAATCTGCAGCTTTCTTTCACACAAGTAATTCGATGCTAGTATAGATGAATTCTCAAATTCTTTTTCCACAGGAGACAATTTTGGTGTCATCTGTAGACAACTTAATGTGTATGTTATATCATATCACTACAAAACAGAATGTGTCCAGTGTCCTAGATAAATTACTTGAGATACTCAAACCTGACAATTTCCAGTCTATTATAACCAAGTCAAATAAATCACACTCATTGGCATTCCGGTAGTTAAATAAGTAGGCCATTCAGATCAAAGGATTATGACAGAAACTGTACCGCTTACCTGCAACTACTAGTAAAAGGAGTAGTCCAGTCATTATTGATAATCTAACATGCTGCTGGGGCTGCAGAGAACATAACAAACAGAATAGAGCTCTCTACGGTATTTCCTGTCTGCATAGCAAGGCAAAAGTTTTAAAGAAGAGAATGACAGCAGACACTAGGGGCCCAAAGACCATCAGCGGCGAGAAAGCAGGACAGGTATAAGTATATGTTACGAGATGCGTGAACTTTGAGCATGCTTGGTTTCGTTGTTCCCCAGTGGCTGAAGAAGTTGGATGCAGCCCTAAGGCTGCCTGGAAACATGGGTACAGCCTTGTTTATCATGTCTGATTTTAAACTTTTTTTTAAAAAAAGGATAATAACAAACCCTTTTAATCCTCTCACACCCTCTCACTATCAACTTTCTACAGCGTATCACATGTCATTTACCATTCTAAAAAGATCCTCTTTTAATAGCTTTATTTTCAACAAAAGTAGATACTACAGACAACAATATTTTAAGAGTTTCACTTATTATGGACATGGTATGAAACTAGGCAGAGTTTGCTTAATACGGGTCCATTGGGACATGGCCTACTTTATACCAAGCATTAATGGTCATATATTTTTTACATCTCCAATTTCTTCCTCTTAAGCTTCATATAATTCTGGTATATTTGGCACAACATGGCAGTTTTATATTGGTTACTTCTCTGATTACATGAACCTATGAATAGCCTAGATTACACACAGACCTCAAAAGACCTTGGTTAAAATGATGTGGGAAAACAACCATACAAGTAAGTGACAATGTTGCATTGTGACTCCAAGTGCATGACTTCACTCAGACATAAAAGACTAGAAGAGCTCTTATATTTTAGAATAAGTTATGCTGGATTAACCCTTTCATGTCACAGCCAAATTAAAATTTTGCACTTTTGTTTTTTCCTCCTCGTGTTTAAAAAAAAACATAGCGCTCTTACAATCCTTATAACGCTTTGGAGTCGCTGTTCAGGCATACATTTTTGTGATGTGTACTTTCTATCGGTACCTTGGTTGCTCTTTATTATTGTTTTACTATAAATTAAAGTCCCCCTGGAGGACTTTTATTATAACTGCAGTGATCTCTCATAGAGATTAATGCAGTACATATGTACTGCACTGATCTCTAAGAACGGTACTCAATAACTATGGACTGCGTCATTGTGGCGCTGAGTCCCAGCACCAAAAGGGATTGCCCCTCCCAGCACTGCGTGTTTTTTCTCAGATCCCACAGTGAGGTCTATGGAAAAATATCCAGACTATGCTGCATCTTGGAGAATGAAAAAAGTAACAGACACTAAAAATGCCAGCATGTTTTACCTTTAGGCCAGTTCCACATGTATAGCTATTGCTCACATAACCGCTGCCGGGCTAATACATTACCTGCCCACACTCTCACCTGCTTCTCTGGCTCCCTGGCATCCTACTCAATCAGTGGATGCGTTGGACCAGTGCACTGATTGGCTGAGCGGTACGTCAGGGAGCCACAGAGGCAGGTGGGAGCATGGGCAGGTAATGTATTAGCCCGGCAGTGGTGGGTTGAGTAGGCAGGGGGTACATTGTAGAGCCATAGGAAATTACACTACATAGTATTGCAGCAGATTTAGCTGCAGAACGTGCAGCGTTGAAATCCACTGTGATGCGGTACTTGTAAAACTGGTCCTAACAATAAATTGACTCTTCTGTAAAGTGGATCTACCAGTTTGTGATAGTTGCATTCCTTCAACGTAGTGTTGGCATAGAAATAGGAGCTGCAACATCCCACTGCATCAGTCTGGACCAGAGAAAACATTTACCCATTAGATACCAAAGTCAATGGGCTGCAATATTCTAGCAGCTAGAAAGTAGAGGGGTGCATGGCTTAAGTACAATTGACATTTTTTTTTTCTTTTATCCCTATAGAACAGGGAGTGAAACAGCTTCTGAAATGCAGTACTGTCTTGCTAAATCCAGGACAGAGGCATGCAAGTGGCCACGGAAACTTGACATTTCTGTCCTGCAGACAAGACATAAATCATGGGAGGAGGCAGCCAATGATTGCTAGGGGTTGGGGTGCTATAAAGTATGTCTTAGCAAATACCATTTTGAAGTGTATGTAAAAGGGGTATCCAATGATAAACACACATTAAAGTGCTCAAGCCAGTTAAAAACAATGAAGGGATAATCATCTCTCTGATGCACTGCAGTTGCCAACCTGAAAGGCAGGTCAGTGTTAAGAGGAAGCTGAGTGGAGAAAAGTTCAGAGATATTTTTAATTAAAACCTGATTCAAAGTGCTCTGCATCTTAGACTCATCTCCTAACAAGAAAAAACAAACTAAGAACACAGCCAAGGCACAGGGGCGGCTAAGGATAACTCTGTGAATGTACTTGAGTGACCTAGAGACCTCAAAATAGTTGTCCACCCATGGTCCCCATCCAACCTGAGGGAGCTTGAGAAGATTTACAGAGAAGAATGGCAGGAAATCCCCAAATCCAGGTGAGAACACCTTGTGGCATCATACCAAGAAGCCTGGAGGCTATAATCACTGCCAGGTGCTTTAACTGTACTGAGTAAAGGGTCTGAATACTTATGCGAATGCAATATTTTAGTTATTCCTTTACCTTTTTTACTTTATCATTATGGCACAGTAAATGCAGAATAATGGAGGGAAACTTTAAAAGTGTTGTCTGACAAGCAGAAGCTTTCTGCTTACTCGCCTTCTTAGGTCTTGTAAGTAAGCCTCTTCGAGACTTGAGTGGGCAGGCCTAGGTCGCTGTCATCACATGCGGGCAAAACTATGTCCGCACATGATGACAGATAAAGCGGAGGCAGTTATAGGACATCGTGAGTTAGCCCTGCCCTCTTCACACTTCTCAGAAGAGAGAGGATGAAAAAAACGTCAGCGTCGGTGAGCAGAAGGCTTAGGGGCCTATTCCACGGGATCGATAATCGGCCGAGTTGGCCCGATTCGGCCTATTATCGCTCGGTGGAATAGAGAAAACGATCAGCCGATGATCGTGTCATCGGCTGATTGTTTATTTAGGGCCAGACCTAAAACTATCGGTCCTCCACCACGCATCGTTACGGTGGAATAGCGGTGCGCGGCGGGCGACCGACGATTTGAGAAGCACCATACATTACCGGGCAGGACTTCTCCTCCGCTCCGTCTTCCTCCCTGGGTACCACGGCACAGCATCAGCAGCTCCGGAGCGGCCTGATTGAGCAGTAAGACCGCTCAGCCAATCACAGGCCAAGACCGCCGCGGCCAGTGATTGGCTGAGCTGTCTGAAAGCTCAGTCAGGCCGCTCCGGAGCTGCTGATACGCCACGGGACCCGGGGAGGAAGACTGAGAGGAGGAAAAGTCCTACCAGGTAATGTATGCTTCAAGGGCTGCAAGGACATCGGTAACGATGTCCATGCAGCCCTCGCTCAACGATCATCGGGCCGTGGAATAGGCCCAGTAAACGCGCACCGATCTAGCAGATCGGCGCTCGTTTGCATTGTTGATCGGGCCCCTGTCGGCCTGTGGAATAGGACCCTTAGTCTTTTTCTCGCTGGACAACCACATTAAACTAAATAAATAAACTTTTTTAAACATTTCAGCACTATAAAACATATTGCGAGAATTGCTATATTTTGTCAATTTGACGACAAAAAAAAGGAAGTCAAATACATAATCCAGAAATTGTATCAATAAAATTGAGCCCAAATAGTTTCTATTGTGCCAAAGTAGTAAAACATTTTTTTTTTTTAAAGATGTTAATTTGGTAACACTGTAATCGTAGTGACCCTGAGAACAGATTGTTATTTTAACCACGCACTGAATGGTGTAAATTTAATTAAACAATTTTTTTTTTTAAAGTTTAAAGTCTTTCCATTATGCCTCCCAAAAACCATTAATAAAAGTTACACGAGTCAAACCGTTACAATGAAGTCATGGCTCTTAGAACCAATTTTCCCTGCCCCTTCTTATGAATAATCATACGGTGGTCTGCAGTGATGACTGCCGAAGTGACATCTCTGCAGAGTGCCACCTCTTTATTCATGAGGGGACAGTGGGCGTTCGTATTGTTGCAGAGGGCAGTAGTGCTGCCCCCAGGGCACCAAGTCACCTAATTTGCATATTGACGAAGGTAAAGTTTTTCCAAAAATGGCACTGAGGATGAAGGTAAGAAAATCATTTTCATCTTCAACATTCTGTGCCCTCTAGGAACATAACAGCCTGATAGAGTTAACAGTTTATTAACAAAATGTTTATAATTAACAACACACAAAAATGAACTTGAGATATCTACATCAAATTAGTGGTTGGAGTGACTACTCTTTGCCTTCAAAGTAGCATCACTTCTAGATACATTTGTACAGAGTTTGTGGAGGAACTGAGTAGGGAGGCTATTCCAAACATCTTGGAGAACCACAGATCTTCAGGTGTAGGCTTGCTCAGTTCGTCTGTCTTTATGTAACCCCAGTTAGACCCCATGATGTTGAGACCAATACACTGTAAAGGCCATCACCTCTAGAACTCATTGTTCTTCTTAATACGAAAGATGGTACTTAATGACATTGGCCTTAGGGTTGTTGTCCAATTGCACAGTAGAAAAAAAAAAAAAAATGCCTAAAACTTTTGCACAGCACTGTATGTGACATATTGCAGTTGAAGATTGGAGGAAAATGCAATATAAAAAAAAATCATAAATTATGTTTTTAGACAGATCGTATTAGTCTACCATTACCACTGCAAAAGAGTACAATACACAACAAAATAACAATGTTAAAATTGCTTGGAAGTACAAAATCTTTACACAGTTATTCACTCTTGAACATTAAGGTTCACATAGGCTTGGTAACTAATGGGTTAAACAGCATTTTCACTTCAGATGGCAAATAAAATCTCCTATAAATATTAGTACACAGGCTGTCATCCTTGCTTATTGATGACCCATAAGATATTCTCAGAAGATGCTGTTTGAAGTATATTCACTCTAAAATGTGCAGTCCCTTCATAGTCAGTGTGATTGGCGACTGAAAAACTTCAGATATGGCCTTTAATGATCATTATATGCTAAAGGAGCGGAAACATTGTTTAATGTACCTTGTAAACATGATGCAATAAACACGGATTCAGTCTCAATAGAGCCAGTGTTACTACCATTTTCTTCTCTGCGAAGATACCTTTAATTATAAATCGACATAAAGCTCATTACTTAAGTTCATTATCCAAGACATTTTCACCTCAGTGATGTAAGAGAAGGAAAACCACAGATGTCAAGTAAGTCACACGAACAATGGATTTATAAAATGATTTACAATATCCAATATTGTGCCAGTCATTAGAACGTTTTTGTTTTTTTTTGCTGAGTACATACAGTACTTCAGCCAAGTGGAATGTAACTCATGCCACACACTTTTTTTTTTTTTTAAAGATCTCACTGCTTCTAATACAGAGACTCTTATGAGTTTTAGGGTACAAACCCACTTACTGGATCTGCAGCGAGTCTCCTTGCTGCGTTTTTGCAGCAAAACTCGCTGCAGATCCCAGCCCTATACTTTCATTAGGAGAGAAACTTGCAGCAGGGATGTACATCCCTGCTGCGATTTTGTCTGCAGCCCTCCCCATTAACCCCCTAGCCGCCGGACATTATACATTACCGGGTCCCCGTTCCTGCTTGCTTCGGGGCTCCCGGTGTCTTTACGGCCCGCCCGGCCAATCAGTGCGCTGCGGCAGGGCAGCGCACTGATTGGCCGGGCAGAACGTGACGGGAGCCGCCGAAGCAAGCAGGAGCGGGGACCTGGTAATGTATATCCTGCCCGCCCGCCCCCCCTGCAGCCCCGATCGCCCCCGGCCGCACGATCGCCCCCCCGCAGCCCCCGGCCGCACGATCGCCCCCCCGCAGCCCCCGGCTGCACGATCGCCCCCCCCCCGCAGCCCCCGGCCGCACGATCGCCCCCCGCAGCCCCCGGCCGCACGATTGCCCCCCGCAGCCTGTGCGGCTGGGGGGTGCGGGGGCCGATCCTGCGGCTGGGGGGCGATCGGGGCTGCAGGGGGGGCGGGCAGGATATACATTACCAGGTCCCCGCTCCTGCTTGCTTCGGCGGCTCCCGGCACGTTCTGCCCGGCCAATCAGTGCGCTGCCCTGCCGCAGCGCACTGATTGGCCGGGCGGGCCGCGAAGACACCGGGAGCCCCGGAGCAAGCAGGAACGGGGACCCAGTAATGTATAATGTCCGGCGGCTAGGGCGTTAATGGGGAGGGCTGCAGACAAAATCGCAGCAGGGATGTACATCCCTGCTGCAAGTTTCTCTGCTAATGAAAGTATAGGGCTGGGATCTGCAGCGAGTCTCGCTGCAAAAACGCAGCAAGGAGACTCGCTGCAGATCCGGCTAGTGGGTTTGTACCGTTAGAAAGAATGTGGGAGGTGGGTGAGGGCTTAATCCTAAAATATTAGCCTGGTTTCACACATGGCAGTTTTTTTGAAAACTGCCATTGCAATTTTTGAGCCAAAACCAGAACTGGATTTAACCCCTTCACGTCAGCAATCCATATATATACGTTCCTACTGCACATACCCCGTGCAGTAGGAATGTATATATACGTCCCTAATCGAAGGGGCTGTAGATGTGTGTGGGACCGCTGCAGTGAGAGCGGCCCTGCACACATCAGTGTGTCCGGGGCCGGACGTAATGACAAGCAGCTGTGATGCTGCAGCTGCTTGCCATTAACCCCTTAAACGCTGCAATCTATAGCAATCGCGGCATTTAATGCTGCATTTACACGGAGCGATAATTCGTCCGATCGTACAATTAACAATTTCGAAGTAACAATTTTTTTTATAACGATCAGCGTTTAGACGGAACAATATATCGTACGGAAAAATCGCTTTGCGATCGCTTAAGCCTATCTCGCACATAGGTTAAATCGAGGAACGACTGTTTACACGAAGCGATCTGTGAATTTTTTGTGAACGACCAACGACGATTTGAGAACATGTTCAAAGATCAAAATGAACGATTTCTCGCTCGTCGCTTGATCGATCGCTGCGCTTACACATACGAATATCGTTCGAATTTGTTTGTTATCGTGTAAATTCGCACGATAATCGTTCCTTGTAAACGCAGCATAAGGTACAAGCTTTAAGGAACAAGCTTCTGTCACTGAGTGATCGGGACCCACGCAGCCATGCTGCGGGGGTCCCGATCACTTGTGCTGATGGACGGGGTAATCCACTAACCTCCGTCCTGTTGGATCGGCCATCTATGTGTAGAGTCTGCTCTCAGGCAGGCTCTATGCACAGATCGCTGATTACACTGATCTTTGCCATGGCATAGCATAGATCAGTACATACAATCTAATGATTGCATGCTTTAACCCCTCAGCAACCCATGACGTATCTCATACGTCATGGTGCCGCGGTGGGTGTTCAGAGCGGTGTCCCGCTGGGACCCCACTCTGAACGGCGCTGATCCCGGCTGACATGTGCAGCCGGGCAGTGCCTCTATAAGCCGGCGCGGGTCCCGTTGCCGCGCCGGCTAATTAAGCCTCTAAGTGCAGCTGTCAAACCTGACAGCTGCACTTAGATGCTTAGCTCCACACATCCCTGGTGTCTAGTGGGACGGATCTCCCCCGCGCGATCGCATCGCGGGGGGGGGAGATCCGTTCTTCTGCCCGTGCCGGGCCTCGGCGTGGGAATGACGCTGATCCCGACTCGGCAATAGATTGCTATGGCCTGCAGCAGGCCATAGCAATCTATGACCGATCTGATGGATCTTTGCTGTGTATATACACAGCATTGATCTCTATGAGAGATCAGTGCTGTTTATATACAAGTCCCCCAGGGGGACTTCTAGTTAAAGTAAAAATAAAAGTAAAAATGTTTTTTTATTAATAAAAAATCCCTCCCAAATCACCCCCCTTTTCCCATTTTATAAATATAAATAAATAAACAAATAAATAAACATATTTAGTATCGCCGCACGCGTAATCGCCCGAACTATTAATTAATCACATTCCTGATCTCGCACGCTAAACAGCGTCAGCGCAATAAAAAATCCAAAGTGCAAGATTGCGCATTTTTGGTCGCATCAAATCCAGAAAAAAATGTAATAAAAAGTGATCAAAAAGTCGTCTATGCGCAATCAAGGTACCGATAGAAAGAACACATCATGGCGCAAAAAATGACACCTCACACAGCCCCATAGACCAAAGGATAAAAGCGCTATAAGCCTGGGAATAGAGCGATTTTAAGGAACATAAATTTGTTATCAATGGTTTGAATTTTTTACAGGCCATCAGATAATATAAAAGTTATACATTTTATATAGCGTTGTAATCGTAACGACTTGAGGAACATGCATAACAAGTCAGTTTTACCATAGGGCGAACAGCGTAAATCCAAAACTCCCCAAAAGCAAAACAAATTCCTTTTTTTTTTCAATTTGACAGCGCAAATGATTTTTTTCCGGTTTCGCAGCATATGTTATGGAAAAATAATGCCTGTCATTGCAAAGTACAATTGGTTTCGCAAAAAATAAGGGCTCATATAAGTCTCTAGGTGAAAAAATGCAAGCGCTATGGCCTTTTAAACATAAAGTGGAAAAAGCAAAAGTGCAAAAACGAAAATTGGCTTTGACCTTAAGGGGTTAAAGTGAAAGTAAGTGTAAAAAAAAAAAAATGATATCATATAAATAAAAACTAGAGATCATGGCGCAAAAAAATGACAAAACCTAACCAGCCCTGTAGGTGGAAAAATAAAAGCACTATGACTCTTAGAAGGTGAGGAGGAACATTGCATTAATTTGACCCGGGCATCAATCGGCTCGGTCGTTTTGCACAGTATATTAAAAGGAGTGCAATGATTTGTTTTGGTTTGCATTTTACTGTAACAAATCTGAAAAGCAGGTGGAACACCTGCAGGCACCAGTTCAAGCGCGAACTGAGTATGAGGGGCCGAAAGTGGAGATGGGCGTCTCCCCAAAAGAACATATTGCTACTGTGAGCAATTGATTCTCAAAACCCCCATGGACGTGGGATAGTCAGTAAATTTAGCAAACACTACACTCATTTTCAATTGTTTGCAATGTGGGCAGGGCACCAAGGCCTGTGCTCTGCTGCAGAACAACCGCTGCAGCATAGCATATTTCTTTGTGTCTATGTAAGTTTGTGACATGTTTTTAATGCTAGTTTTGTATATATTTTACAGTACTACAGGCAGTCTACTGCAGTCACCATCCTAGCAGAGGTCCAAAGCATAGGAGTTTCAGGAGGAAGAAGCAGGGCCAAGTAAACCTTTCACTAGCCAGCCAGTCTGTGGTCCAGGAGGTGGAGGAGGAAAGACACACCCCTCAGAGACGAGGACCAAGGACAGCTCTGGTGTCCACAAGGGCACAGATAAAAACCAGCAGCAGCCATGCAGCCTGGCAGAATTAAATTACTCCAGTTTACACATGTTGTGTGCTTATGTTTTAATTTTTGTTTGCCCCACGGGTTCTTGGCATTCTATTGGATAGGCGCTAACCAAAAGTTTCCTCATGGACTTGCCGCACAGCTGGACAAGGTGACCAATGAACAATTTGTGTGCTGTCAGGAAGCATTATTAGGGGTGATAGATTCATTTCTTACTCACCCTAATCTCAACCCACTGTGCAAGTTCATAAATATAATAAGAATCACCCCCAAAACCCAACTCCCACCATCCCCAACATCAGCACAGTCATATTGGCTTTGTGGTGCCACTTCTTATGGGTCTCACAACAATTGTTAGTGGGCATGGGGGGCTACCCACACTCAACAGCCCCACCGCCATACCAGCAGAAGCCAGACCCATCAAGTCTACCCACTTCCTCACCCATTAGCTTTATGACATGAAAACTGTTTATGCATTGTGTGAGTTGGCTTTAATAGTTTACTTTGTACTCTTAAGTGCTTGATGTTTTCCTTTATTATGCGCTATATTAAAGTGAATGTACCATCAGGCCCGAGCTGAAGCACTGGAGGCGGGCCAACCCACCCTCAGTGGGAGGAACCCCCCAACCTTCTATGATGCGGTTCCATTAGAATCAATGAAGCCGCATCATAGAGGGGCGGGGGTTTCCTGCCACTGAGGGTGGGTCGGCCCGCCTCCAGTGCTTCAGCTCGGGCCTGATGGTACATTCACTTTAAAAACAGTAAAAATAAATATTGGAACATGGGAGAAGTCCTCAGGCTAGGTGGGTGGTATCACTGAAAACATTGGCAAAAAATACATTGCACGTGTAGCAAGCAAAAAAAGGTGGGCAAAAAACAGATAACATACATGAGTTTATTTACCTGAGAGTGACCATACGCCGCTCCTCTGGTGACATTGCATCCCGCATCACTGTGTCCCGTAATGTAAGTTCTGGATGCAGCTCAGCAAGCAGGTGATGAAATGTGCCGATGGACATGTGGCAGTAGTTGGAGAACTTGTCGAGGTGCAGCCGCAGGTCCATATAGAGCTGATGAAACCGACTTCTTTCTGGGCAAGAAGAGATAATGTGTTGAACCCAAAATCTCTGTCTCCTCATCCTCGGATTCTCTTCTAGCCTAGCTGGCTGTGCAAAGCGCTGGAAAGAACCCTGTACATAGACGATATAAAAAATCATCAATCTACTCAAACATCTTTGTGGTAAAAAAAAAAATTGGTCAGAGAAATCCAACACAAATCTCTTACAGCTAAATCAAACATTGAAATGGTAGCCAAGTGATCAGATGACCTTTGTAGGGATGGTGCAAGCTAGTTACATAATTTCTAACCATTCCCAATAATTTAAATATCACATTCCCATTTTTTATGGACCATAAATAAATACGGCTTACAGATACAATACGGATAATTTTTTTATGGATTGCGGATGAAGATGAGGAGCCTAAAAGAAATTTAGCCTTAGGGTCCATTTACACAGAAAAATTATCTGAAAGATTATCTGTCAAAGATTTGAAGCCAAAGCTAGAAACAGACTATAAACAGAGATCAGATCATAAAGGAAAGCCTGAGATTTCTCCTCTTTTCAAATCCATTCCTGGTTTTGGCTTCAAATCTTTAGCAGATAACACTGGTCAAGAGCCAAAAAGGTTCCGACATGAAAACAGTTGATCTTAACTAATTACGGGGTGCTGAAATCGAAAATGATGTTCAAATTTTGAAATTGGCTCTAATTTTTAAGATATAGACGTACTTTCTATATTTCTCACAGCCTGTGATACAATAGTGGTAAAAGTTTGCATCATCAGTATTGCATCATCAAATGGTATATTGCATCATCAACTGGTATTTTTGCAAAAAAACGGATGAAAAAAACGGATGCATTTGTGTGCATCCGTTTTGATTCGTTTTTCCATTGACTTCCATTATAAAAAAAAACAGATCAGTTTTTTTTAACGGACACAAAAGTAGTGTCAGCTAGTGTCTGTTTTGATCCGTTTTTTTTTATAATGGAAGTCAATGGAAAAACGGATCAAAACGGATGCACACAAAACGGATGAAAAAAACGGATTGCAAAAACGCAGTGTGAACCTAGCCTTCATGGAACCCATCAATGCTTGCAGATTACTGTTGGACAGTTAGTTCTAGTTTAGTTCTAGCTGGAGAGGCAAGGTTCCCTACCCCTGGCCTATAGTGCTGAACTGTAGAAAAGAGCTGGGTGGGCTTCCTCCCCTGCAAGGGGGCACTCTGCTGCATGGCCAGGGTGACAAGGGTTAATGGGGAGGGCACGGACAGGGACATCTCTATGGAGACCCAGAGGCAAAAGCTGGAGGAAGCATAATGTGCGTCTGTGCACAACATGCCTCTGGCGCTCTATCCACTTTAATGAAGGCAGTGCCGGATAGCTGAGCTGTCCGTACGTCAGAACGCTGCATGTAGCGTTCTGACGTGTGATCTGTCTGTCGTTCCGTAGGCATCAGTTGTAGAACGGATCATCCGAACTGTCCCATTGAAAACAATGGGATCAGTTCAGAGATGCGTTTCCCTCCGGTGATTCTCTACTGCGCCGGAGGGAAACGCCGACGGATGGATGCATGTATGTAAACTAGGACTTATCAGAGACAATCCCATGTATGAATACAAAAGACATGTGTAAATGCGCCGAAAAGCCATTGAATAAGGACCTACATTCCAGAGTTCAATAAACATAATTAATTTGTAACAATTCTTAGATATGCCTGTAAATTGTAGTTGATTTCAGATAGAAATAAGTTTCCTATGAATATATTTCAGGAGCAGACATCTGTGATGTGGGGGTGACTGGGGGATTGGCCTTGCTCTGGCTATAGTGTGTGGGATCCTGTGTAAATGTAGCATCCTCTTCTTCTCTTCCTGACATGCTGCAGCATGAAATTAAAAAACACGTTTTTCCTCTTGAGCCCCTTCCCGCCATGAAGTGCAGAGCACTGATAACCTCTGACCTCTGTTCTCAGGCTGCCCGCAGAACCCAAAGAGAAAGAAATGGGCTCACAGTAAATAATGCAGCTAAATTATGTTAGTAATCATGGTAACTGGTGTGGACAGTATCTGTTGTAGCAGAGTAGTGGGTGGTTAAGATAACTGGCGCATCAGGGTTGTCTAAGTGATCACTTTACTTGGTATAACAGAGCTGTCTAAAGCCATGTTCCCACTACGTAAATTCTCTAGTAATCATGGACGTTGTTACAACAGCCGTGATTACTACGGTACTCACATAGTGGTACCTTCTAAGGATCCCTAGCGGCGCCGCAAGAAACTGACATGTCAGTTTTCTGCGACTGCTATTCATTAAAAAACCCTGTCAGTCAATGGAGAGTGGGGAATTCGGATGTGAGCGGGCACGGATGCGCCTGCATCTGCGTACTGCAGTACCGGCCGGGATGATCTTTTCTGACACCTGGCCGGTGTCTTCCGGTGTCTTCCAACGTGTGAACATAGCATAAGGGTATATGCAAAGAGCAATTCTCGCTGAATCCCGCCCGTTTAAATGCAACATTGCTCCTTTACATAGAGCAAAATGGGATTTCAATCTTTCTGTGCACACAGTGGAAATTTCCGTCCGGAATCCGCGTTCCGCCCAAAGAATTGACATGACAATTCTTTGGGCGGATTGCACTGGCACTGCCAGCAGATTTCATTTAAATAACTGAACACAGCATCAAATCTGCTGCGGATCCTGTAGGTGTGAACGCACCCTGATAATGACAACTACTGCAGGAAAGCTGAATTAGTGATCATGGCATTATGGCATTCTGTCTGCCCCCCCCCCCATATGTCTTTGTGCCATGTCTGCCACCCAATCTGGCAAGGAAGAGTCACTTAACCCTTTTCTTACTTGAGCGAGTGCATTGGCTTTAGCATTTTGACCGGATCATGGATTTCAGTCCATGTTCAGGTAAAAATGGTGACCCGAAAAATACCCAAAAGTAAAAAAATAATTACATTCACATGAAGTCAAAAGTCCCGCAAAAAACGCCGGAAAAAAATGACGTGAAAGAAAAGTGCTGCGTGAGGGCACTCATAATAGTTACCAACACATTCCAGTTTACATGGGAAAATGTGCAAGCGACTCCCGACTAACTTAACCTTCCCCTGTGGTACGGAGTGTCTGCGGCTCACGATGACTGAGTGCGTAAGGAATGGGGGGCTCCCACCCGCCAGCTCTGGCACTGGGGTCCTCACAGTATACGGAGGGCTATTCTGCCAGCACTCGGTATAGCGAGCATTCGCAGCCAGTCTTCTTCTCTCCTCGGTAACGTGCTGTATATAAAGCCCCGGTGTGAGGCGCCCTTTCCACACGAACCGCATACACAATAAGGACAGGCTGTAAAAAACGATATAATAAAAGCTGAACGTCGCCCTATAATTATGGAGTGTCGCCACCTAGAAGGTCTGTACGGCCCCTCATGGAGATGGCCGCTCACCTCCCTCACATATCAGGTCGTGTCAATAACACGTTCCCGTCCAGGTGCCCTATACACGACAGCCTTTATTTCCCACACAAACACACGGTCGCCGCGGCTCCCAGGCACGCCGTATATCACACATCAGTTGCCATGGGGCCGCAGACAGGAGGAGTGAGAAGGCGGGAACGCGACTCCGGGGATTCGAGAATCAATTATCACCTCAGCGTTCCAGACAGAAGCTGCGCTACCCACGTGACCCCTCCTCAGCCGTCTCTCCTGTTGCGAGGGACGCCGAGGCCGCCGGGAGAAAGGAAGGCATCTGATTGGGCGAGAAGCCTGGCTGGGCGGAGTAATAGCGCTCGCTGCTATTGGTTGGCGCTGTGCTGAGAAGTGAGGATACGCCGGCTGCTATTGGCTGGCGCTGGAGGAGCGGCGGTGGGGTGATGCCGGCATGCCTATTAATAGATTCTGTAGGCAGCGCAGCGTGAGAACAGCGTGACGGAGAGCTCGGGAGTGCGTGCGGTCTGCTCGGGCTCCCCCTCACTCTGGTTCAGCGAGTTCTCCGGCTGTGCAAGACCAATCCCGGCTGTCGTCATTGTTGTGTGTTCCCGGACCACAGCCGCCGGAGCTGGGAGGCTAATGTGTACGAGACCTTTGTGTCTTCCAGCTGGAGGCTGCGCTTACACGTTATCCCCCCTCCCCGTATCATCAGATGGTGTGTGATAAGCCATTCTACGGGGAGGATGGTGGGAGAGCCTACACCTACGGCCGCCATTGTGCTGGGAGAGGGTGGTGACACAAAGCAAGGTGTGAACGGGTGTCATCTGTCAGAGGCCAAATACAGTGTAATAGATACCTGTGTGATGACTGGAGCTGACAGCTGTCACTGGGGGTCAATATGATGTCTGGAGCTGTCACTGGGGGTCATCGTGATGACGAGCTGTCACTGGGGGTCATCGTGATGACTGGAGCTGTCACTGGGGGTCATCGTGATGACTGGCGCTGTCACTGGGGGTCATCAGGATGACTGGAGCTGTCACTGGGGGTCATCGTGATGACTGGAGCTGTCACTGGGGGTCATCAGGATGACTGGAGCTGTCACTGGGGGTCATCAGGATGACTGGAGCTGTCACTGGGGGTCATCGTGATGACTGGAGCTGTCACTGGGGGTCATCGTGATGACTGGAGCTGTCACTGGGAGTCATCGTGATGACTGGAGCTGTCACTGGGGGTCATCGTGATGACTGTAGCTGTCACTGGGGGTCATCGTGATGACTGTAGCTGTCACTGGGGGTCATCGTGATGACTGGAGCTATCACTGGGGGTCATCGTGATGACTGGAGCTGTCACTGGGGGTCATCGTGATGACTGGAGCTGTCACTGGGGGTCATCGTGATGACTTGAGCTGTCACTGGGGGTCATCGTGATGACTTGAGCTGTCACTGGGGGTCATCGTGATGACTGGAGCTGTCACTGGGGGTCATCGTGATGACTGGAGCTGTCACTGGGGGTCATCGTGATGACTGGAGCTGTCACTGGGGGTCATCGTGATGACTGGAGCTGTCACTGGGGGTCATCGTGATGACTGGAGCTGTCACTGGGGGTCATCGTGATGACTGGAGCTGTCACTGGGGGTCATCGTGATGACTTGAGCTGTCACTGGGGGTCATCGTGATGACTGGAGCTGTCACTGGGGGTCATCGTGATGACTGGGGCTAACGGCCATCACGGGGTCATCGAGATGACAGCGGTCACTGGGGGTCATTGTGATGATGAGCTGATGGCTGTCACTGGGGGGTAATTGTGATTACTGGAGCTGACAGCTGTCACTGCAGGTTTTTAGGTATAAGCCAGGACAGTATGTGTGAACGTAGTCTTAGGGTTTGAAAACACACAAAGGACTTGCAGCAGATTCCGCCGCTTGTCCCCGCTTCACTCTCCGCCTGTGCCATAGACTCCAAGTTGTTTATTGACATCTATCAATTATCGAACCATGGCAGTAGTGTACACCGCCTGTATATACTATAGCTGTTTGTTCTCTGCGGCCGCACAAAATAATTGACAGGTCTATTTTGTACGGCCACTGTTTGGCTCCTGGCTGTACCTTACACTGTGGTCTATGGTAATTTGGAGTGCGAGCACCCCCAAATGTGTCCACATTCCAATAAAAATCAAGTGATGTTCATCTGGTCGATGCTGCAGTATTGGCCAGGTAAACATGTCAGCCATCGGCCAGAGGAAGGTTTCTATCATGCTGTATGGGAAAAAGTAAAAAAAAAATTTTTTTTAAAAGCATCCATTTTGTACAAAACTTCTGCGCCACTCACACCAGAGATTTAAGAAAAAACAGACTTTATTTGAGCAATGACGGCAGTGTTTAGGAAAGACGGTCATCATTTTTACATCTTGTGAACCTAGTCTTAAAGGGATACTCAGTATTTTTACTGTATGGCCGGGGAGGGGTTAGATATAGAGGCCGATCTCATTTACCTCCCCGATTCCAGCGCCGGGTCCCAGACCGCACCGCCCCGTTCTCCCGCCTCGCTGCCACTTCCTGGTCTATGCTGTGGCTTGAGACGTCACATCTCAAGGCAGCTCAGCCATCCAGCAGCCGAGGCGGGACCCTGCTACGACCGCTGAATGGCTGAGCTGCCTTAAGACGTCATGTGACGTCTCAAGCCGCAGCTCAAATCAGGAAGTGGGACGGGAGAACGGGGCGGCACGATACGTGACCCGGAACTGGAACCGGATAGGTAAGTGGACAGCGGCGTCTATATCCAACCCCTCCCCGGGCCATACAGTAAAAAGCACCCCAGCCCGGATCACACTGTCCACTGATGAAATGAAGTGATTTTACAGCAGGAAGAAAGTTTTTACAGGTATATATTGAATGTGCAGCATCTAAGCTTGTGGATGCTGCGGAGGACCACACATAGAGTAAGGAGGAGGGGTGACAATATCCCTTATATGACCACTATATCACTGTTGAGGCATATGAGACGCCAGGCTTGATAAATTCCCCTACGGTATTTTAGGCTTTATCTTTAACCATTATTTATGTTCCTGCAGTTTTTAAGCTGTAAAATTACAATTTTAAGGCTCAAAAACATCTTAAAATGCAGTGTATGAACATAACCTTAGGGGTTATACACGTTGAAATTTTTATTGCTGAATTTCGTAAAAATCATGCCCCACCTCAATTTGTTCGTGACATGTCACTATATCCCAAGGGTGTGTTCACGCTACAGAATTTGTGCAGATAACATCCCGCAGATTCCACCACTCACCCCCACTTGACTCTCTGCCCGTGCCATAGACTCCATTCAGGCAGATTCCGGCATCTTCCCAAAGAATTGACATGTCAATTCTTTGGGCAGACGGCAGAATCTGACAGAGCATAGAATGGAGTCTATGGCACCGTCATGTGGGGTGACGAGTGGCAGAATCTGTGGGATGTTATCTGTACGAATTCCGTAATGTGAATGCATCTTAAAAGTATATCATGTTTTCTCAAGTTGTCATCATGCACACAGCTGTATTATGGCTCCCTAGAGCCCCCCCTCCAGTTGTATTGCGCTATACTACAGTGCCTGTGCAGCATCTACCATACCTCTGTGTTGCCTCAGTGATATTACTATGGCCAGTGTGTCTGCAGTTGAGAATCACTGTGATAGTGTTCATACAACCCTTTAATGTGAGTTATCAGAATACCCCTCCTTTTGGATATTTCTGTCAGTATTACTGCTGCAAGTCCTGGCCTGGATGCATTTCTGATAAGCCAAACTGAAAGCTGTCAGCTCGCATCATCCATCAGACCTATAGTGAGACTGGCACTGTAATACAGGAGGGCAGCAATATTAGACCCATGTAATATTAGTATCGGCCTTAGTATTGTGTTAGGTAACAATGCCTTAGTGGTACTGCCTAAAGGCAGAAAGATGTACAAGACATGTCAGTCTAGAAACAGAGACTGCAGGGAGAAAAAAAGATCAGGTACAACCGGGTTCACAGAAGGGAGGCCGAGAAAGTTCTAGAAACTATGCGGTATTCCTACAACTTGCCTCAGTACATAGATCGGTGTAGTAGCGGTATTACCTGCATTTCTACATTTTCAGTATAGTTTAAGAAGGGTTGGCCAGTTCATAGAAAAAATTATGCAATAAAATTAGGTTGTGATGATCAAAGTATCATACCCCCTTCTGTGTGAATAAGGTCATGTTCACACGCTGTACAAACAACGGCTGCTTTAACACTACCCACGGCCGGAATTATTGATCATGAACATTAACTTTAAACAACCTCTGTACACGGCGGAATGGCCGTTGTTTGTACAGTGTGAGCCAAAGGTGCCTGGCTGCCCATCTAGGTGCCTTCACCTCTGGACAGGGGAAGAACAAGAGAATTGCTGAAAAAGAATGGACAAATCACATGACTGCAGCCATCTTAGGGTATGTTCACACTACGGAATTCTCACGGATAACGCGCCGTGGATTCCATTGCTCGCCCCCACCCCACCCACTTAAATGTCCGCCGGTCCCATAGACACCATTCTATGGTAAGGCGGTTTCCACCGTCCATCCAAAACATGAACCTGTTCATTCTTTGGGTGGACAGCGAAATTTGCCTGACCATAGAATGGTGTCTATGGGACGGAGGGAGAGTGAAGCAGGGGCACATGGTGGAATCCGCAGCAAGTTATCTCTGTTATTTCCCTAGTGTGCACATACCCTCACATAGTATAGAAACAGAGACCACTGCCACCCAGTATTTACACAGCACATGTCTTTATTTGCCCAGATAGTTCTGACATCACATACATCCACATGACCACTACAGGGCACCATCTTTTATTATCTGTGTGTACCGGTGTCCTGTATACGAACTTGCCGATATTTCCCGGTAGCCCCTTACCTCCTCTATGAACCTGCTGATAGCTTTCCTATAAAGCGGTGGGAGAGCTGTCAGTATACTTTTCAGTGCATGTATCACAAATGTTCACCATTTAGTATTTTTAGGGGCCTATAGGCAATGTATGCAACAGTAAGGGTCCTATTACACGGCTGACTACGGCTCGATCATTTTAGTAAACAAGCGCCAATATGCTAAATTGGCACTTATTTACTGGACCCATAAGACGGCCCGATAAACGGGCAGTAAGGGCTGCATGGACATCGTTAGCTATGTCCATGCAGCCCTTGCCCAAACACCTGATACCTTACCTCTACCCGGTCTTCTCTCCTGTGCTCCGCAGCTTCCCAATCCTGGTGGCAGCGGCATCTGAGCAACCAGTCAGCTGTTATACGTAGCGATGCGCGGTCAGCGCCCGGCGATTTTAGACCTAAACCAACAATCAGCGGATGATCGTTTCATCGGCGGGGCTGATCATTGACTCCACTGCACGGACCAATGATTGGATGAATCGGCCTGATTTGGCCAATTATCGCTCTGTGTAAAAAAGGCCTTAAGGCATGGAGTAGTTTATACTGGGGCTATACAATCAGTGATATCATCCCAGTATATGCACAGAACATTAAAAAAACCTGAACGGAGCCTAAACCCCACACTTAGCAACAGAGTGTCTATGTGGCTATATACACCTGTACTTGTGTTATAAAAGAGGAGGTTGGGAATTCCCAGTCCCCGGAGGTGGCGGCTGCTGCTTCCTCATGGTCCTCAGAGCAGAACTCACTAGAGCAATCACAGTCAGTAAAGGATCTGTGACTGTATATGAAATATATGGCTGGACAATGACCTCCATTCTCACAGCATAACCACCATCCCCTTCCTCCCTGTTATCTGGAAGCAGCATGAAGTTTAGTTATGACTTCCCAGAGAGTCAATGATTAGCTAGTTTTGTGGCTGGATGACAGATACAGAATAGAGTTTATGGATGGATCGATCAATAGGCAGATAGATAATAGTCTTTTGGATGGGTGGAGACAGAATATAGTTAATAGACAGATAAATGCAATATACACCACAGCACTCCCAGATAGAATGAAACACAGAACTGTGGTTTATTCCATCAGATGGCAAACAACAAAGTGTATTGTTGTTTGGTTTTTGATGGAATAAACCACAGTTCTGTGTTTCGCTGTATCTGGGAGTGCTGTGGTGTAGTCTTTGCCTAGTAGTGCATAACCATGAAGTGCATGACCACAAGCAAGGTTTCAAGCCTGCATGCTCCTTGGATTCAAACGTTTTTCCATTTTGTGTCGTAATGGATGCATAGACCTAGTTATTAGATAGATAGATAGATAGATAGATAGATGGATAGTTATTGGATGGTTGGTGATAGATACATCTTAGTAAGTAGATAAAAAGACAGATAATACAAAGGTATTGGATAGATAAGACAAACAGATTGATATAGTTATTGAATGGCTAGACAAAAATATACATACTAGATACATAGATTAGACAGAATGCTGGATGGCTTTGTAGGCAGACATAGCTACAGACAGATATCATACATACAGACATACAGCACACATACATCATACAGATGCCATACATACAGGCCAGTACTGTAGTTTCCTAAGCTCTCATATTGTCATCATATTTTTCAATTAGCCAATAAAAGGTATTACTGAGTTTATTTCCATTCATACAGATGTATAGCGTTCATAAAGACGGATAACATGCATGCAGATGGATAACATAGACATAGCATACACAAAGATGCATAGAGATGGATAGCATAGATATAAAGACATGTACCATGCATACAGACATATAGCACACACAGAGATAACATGCATACATACAGGCCAATAGCATAGAGATACATACATGGCATATATCATACATACATAGAGATAGCATGCATGCATACATACATACAGCATAAAGACATCTATATAGCAGACATACAGAAATACATACATACATATAGCAGACATACAGACAGGCATACATAAAGCATTAAGACATACATATAGCATACAGACAGATAGCATACATACATACAGCATAAAGACATCTATATAGCATACATACATACATACAGCATAAAGACATCTATATAGCATAAATACATCTATACATCAGCATACATACATAAATACATACAAATAGCATACATACAGAAATAAGTACATACATATAGCATACACACAGACAGATAGCATACATACATACAGAATACAGACATCTATATAGCATACATACAGACACACATATAGCATACATTCAGACAGACAGCTGTGCCCTGTCCTGGTGTATTGGTGCAGCAGCCCCCCTGTGCTGGTGTATTGGTGCAGAAGCCCCCCTATGCCCTGTCCTGGTGCAGCAGCCCCCCCTGTGCCCTGTCCTGGTGTACTGGAGGGGCAGCAGCCCACCCTGTGCCCTGTCCTGGTGCAGCAGCCCCCCCACCCCCACCCTGTGCCCTGTCCTGGTGTATTGGTGCAGCAGCCCCCCTGTGCCCTGTCCTGGTGCAGCAGCCCCCCCTGTGCCCTGTCCTGGTGTACTGGAGGAGCAGCAGCCCACCCTGTGCCCTGTCCTGGTGCAGCAGCGCCCCCCCCTCTGTGCCCTGCCCTGGTGTATTGGTGAGGCAGCCCCCTCTGTGCCCTGTCCTGGTGTATTGGTGCAGCAGCAGCCCCCACCCTGTGCCCTGTCCTAGTGTAGCAGCCCCCCCCCCCTGTGCCCTGTCCTGGTGTACTGGAGGAGCAGCAGCCCACCCTGTGCCCTGTCCTGGTGCAGCAGCCCCCCCCCCCCCCGTGCCCTCTCCTGATGCAGCCACCCCCCCTGTGCCCTGTCCTGGTGCAGCAGCCCCCCCCCCCCCTCCCCCTGTACCCTGTCCTGGTGTATTGATGCAGCAGCAGCCTCCCCCCCCCCCCCGTGCCCTGGTGCAGCAGCCCCCCCTGTGCCCTGTCCTGGTGCAGCAGCCCCCCCCCCCCCCCGTGCCCTGGTGCAGAAGCCCCCCCTGTGCCCTGTCCTGGTGCAGCAGCCCCCCCTGTGCCCTGTCCTGGTGTACTGGTGCAGCAGCCCCCCCCCCCCACCCCGTCCCCTGTCCTGGTGCAGCAGCCCCCCCTGCCCCCCCCCATCTGTGCCCTGTCCTGGTGCAGCAGCCCCCCCCCCCTGTGCCCTGTCCTGGTGCAGCAGCCCCCCCCCCCCCCTGTGCCCTGTCCTGGTGCAGCAGCCCCCCTTGTGCCCTGTCCTGGTGTATTGGTGCAGCAGCAGCCCCCACCCTGTGCCCTGTCCTGGTGCAGCAGCCCCCCCTGTGCCCTGTCCTGGTGCAGCAGCCCCCCCTGTGCCCTGTCCTGGTGTACTGGAGGAGCAGCAGCCCACCCTGTGCCCTGTCCTGGTGTACTGGAGGAGCAGCAGCCCACCCTGTGCCCTGTCCTAGTGCAGCAGCCCCCCCTGTGCCCTGTCCTGGTGCAGCAGCCCCCCCTGTGCCCTGTCCTGGTGCAGCAGCCCCCCCCTGTGCCCTGTCCTGGTGTACTGGAGGAGCAGCAGCCCACCCTGTGCCCTGTCCTGGTGCAGCAGCCCACCCTGTGCCCTGTCCTAGTGCAGCAGCCCCCCCCCTGTGCCCTGTCCTGGTGCAGCAGTCCCCCCCTGTGCCCTGTCCTGGTGCAGCAGTCCCCCCCTGTGCCCTGTCCTGGTGTATTGGTGCAGCAGCCCCCCTGTGCCCTGTCCTGGTGCAGCAGCCCCCCCTGTGCCCTGTCCTGGTGCAGCATTCCCCCCCTGTGCTCTGTCCTGGTGTATTGGTGCAGCAGCCCCCCCTGTGCCCTGTCCTGGTGCAGCAGTCCCCCCCTGTGCCCTGTCCTGGTGCAGCAGTCCCCCCTGTGCCCTGTCCTGGTGTATTGGTGCAGCAGCCCCCCCTGTGCCCTGTCCTGGTGCAGCAGCCCCCCCTGTGCCCTGTCCTGGTGCAGCAGTCCCCCCCTGTGCCCTGTCCTGGTGTATTGGTGCAGCAGCCCCCCCTGTGCCCTGTCCTGGTGTACTGGAGGAGCAGCAGCCCACCCTGTGCCCTGTCCTGGTGCAGCAGCAGCCCCCCCTGTGCCCTGTCCTGGTGCAGCAGCAGCCCCCCCTGTGCCCTGTCCTGGTGCAGCAGCCCCCCCTGTGCCCTGTCCTGGTGTATTGGTGCAGCAGCCCCTCCTGTGCCCTGTCCTGGTGTATTGTGCAGCAGCCCCCCCCTGTGCCCTGTCCTGGTGCAGCAGCCCCCCCCCCTGTGCCCTGTCCTGGTGAGGCAGCAGCCCCCCCTGTGCCCTGTCCTGGTGCAGCAGCCCCCCTGTGCCCTGTCCTGGTGCAGCAGCCCCCCCGTGCCCTGTCCTGGTGCAGCAGCCCCCCCTCCCTCCCTCCCTCCCGTCCTGGTGCAGCAGCCCCCCCTGTGCCCCCCTCCGTGCCCTGTCCTGGTGAGGCAGCAGCCCCCCTGTGCCCTGTCCTGGTGAGGCAGCAGCCCCCCTGTGCCCTGTCCTGGTGAGGCAGCAGCCCCCCTGTGCCCTGTCCTGGTGCGGCAGCCCCCCCTGTGCCCTGTCCTGGTGCAGCAGCCCCCCCTGTGCCCTGTCCTGGTGCAGCAGCCCCCCCCCCCCCCTGTGCCCTGTCCCCTGTCCTGGTGCAGCAGCCCCCCTGTGCCCTGTCCTGGTGAGGCAGCAGCCCCCCTGTGCCCTGTCCTGGTGAGGCAGCAGCCCCCCTGTGCCCTGTCCTGGTGCAGCAGCCCCCCCTGTGCCCTGTCCTGGTGCAGCAGCCCCCCCCTGTGCCCTGTCCTGGTGAGGCAGCAGCCCCCCCTGTGCCCTGTCCTGGTGCAGCAGCCCCCCTGTGCCCTGTCCTGGTGCAGCAGCCCCCCCGTGCCCTGTCCTGGTGCAGCAGCCCCCCCTCCCTCCCTCCCTCCCGTCCTGGTGCAGCAGCCCCCCCTGTGCCCCCCTCCGTGCCCTGTCCTGGTGAGGCAGCAGCCCCCCTGTGCCCTGTCCTGGTGAGGCAGCAGCCCCCCTGTGCCCTGTCCTGGTGAGGCAGCAGCCCCCCTGTGCCCTGTCCTGGTGCAGCCGCCCCCCCGGTGCCCTGTCCTGGTGCAGCAGCCCCCCCTGTGCCCTGTCCTGGTGCAGCAGCCCCCCCCCCCCTGTGCCCTGTCCCCTGTCCTGGTGCAGCAGCCCCCCTGTGCCCTGTCCTGGTGAGGCAGCAGCCCCCCTGTGCCCTGTCCTGGTGAGGCAGCAGCCCCCCTGTGCCCTGTCCTGGTGCAGCAGCCCCCCCTGTGCCCTGTCCTGGTGCAGCAGCCCCCCCTGTGCCCTGTCCTGGTGCAGCAGCCCCCCCCCCCCCCCCCCCTGTGCCCTGTCCTGGTGAGGCAGCAGCCCCCCCTGTACCCTGAGGTGCCGCCCGGCGCTGAGCATGATGCAAGGAGCGGGGGGCTTTACCAGGCAGCAGCCGATCTCCTTACTGGGCGGCCGGCGTGTGAGGTGAGAGGAGGGGGCGGAGCCTCCTCCCTTATAGTCGGTGTTACCCTCGGTCATTCGGATCCGTGAACCGGCTTTATCCTGCTGTACTGCAAGGGGCTGGCACTGCGAGCTGCTGCACCTCACTGGCTATATATTGTGCTGGGCACCGAGAGAAGCCGGCTGTTACTGCAGAGAGAAGAGCGACGAGCGGCCACACATCCTGCAGGAAGGAAGAGCCGTGCCTAGCAGCTTCTCCCGGCGGTGCAGCAGTAGTGTGAGCCCTGCAGCTGATGCCCATTGCCAGTGACCATTGCCACCAGCACCACAGCGGATTGTAGCCTCCTCAGGATCTAGCAGCAGCCATGATGCAGATCACAGATTCCCACAACCAGAAGCACTCGTTGTTCAATGCTATGAACAGGTTCATTGGAGCTGTGAATAATATGGACCAGACTGTGATGGTGCCCAGTCTGCTGAGAGACGTGCACCTGGACATGGAGATGAAGGAAGAGGTGACCAACAGCAACGGAGCTGCTAACTACTACTCCCGCAGGGACATGCACAGCTACTACATCCTGCTCAAGTCTATCAGGAATGACATCGAGTGGGGGATCCTGCAGGGAGAGGATAGGAAAAAGGACAAAGTCACTCACCTGGAGGACTCTGATGGAGAGGAGGACCTGGAGAAGCTCTTCCACTACCACCTGGCTGGACTGCACACAGTGCTCAGCAAGCTCACCAGGAAAGCCAACCTGCTCACCAACAGATACAAGGAGGAGATAGGATTTGGCAGCTGGGGACATTGATTGCTCTTCTCTTTCTTAGTATCCTGTTATTTTTTATTATTATTTTATGATGGTTTCTGGTTTCTTTGTAATGATTTTTTTTATATATATTATTTGCTGCAGAAATGACTGTGTCTTATAACTGTGGAGGAAGCTGGGAGCTGGGGATCATTATTTAGCTACATCTAATTTATTCACTTAGGAGGTTTCAGTGGTAACCCTGGGTATGAGTAAGGCTTCCTGTGTGTCATACAGATGCAATGACTAGCACAGCCCTGATTAACCCTCGCCTTGCCCCGGACTAGAAAAAAAAAATGTAATTTTTTCTGGCTTCCTTGATCATTTACTACAGCTACAATGTTTAAAGGCATAATAATGCATGGACCCTCTTTTGTTTCGTAGCGGATTAGGGTCACTAGGGGTTAATATACCAATGATTGGCCATCTCTGGTTATTAGGAGACGAGACCCAAGTGTATTGTGCTTCTTATATTTGGAGAGCCTGGGGAAGTCATGGGCAGATGGGTGGGGTGCAGTGGTAGAAATTCTAGTACAGATTGCATCAGCCTTTCATGATTTTGCACTACTTTTTTTTATTTTTTAAAAACGAAGTACTATGTAAATATGGATCGCTTATTTTGCACTGTACCATATTGGTGGAGAGGATAAGAGGTGCGCGAAGGCAACACCACTGTAGTTACATTGGGGCTCATGTATCGGTAATCTGCGGTGCATGGCACTTAGTGGGGGACAATAGAATCTATGTTGTAGGGGTGCGCCAAAGTGAGATTGACCATGCAATAAAAATGGCAGAGCTATTAGTATTGACATGTCTGTATAACTGATTGATACATGAGCCCCGGTGGATATAACACTTCTTTGTATAGTTTTGCACATTGCGAGATACAAGCAGGCAACTGAGGCAGATAAGCCAATGACATCAATTCTTGTTGGAACTAATGATACATCTATGACCTGTTCAGCTAGAATGTGGAATGGTTCCTTGTCATATGCAAAAATAACAAAAAAAAAAGTCAAATGAAGCCTTTTTTTTTATTTTGTCAAATATTATATTTTAATAAATAACACAAGGTGTACTTATCTTCTACGTATATGCTTATTTTTATTTTACCACGGTATATAAATATTACCGTATTATAATGGATTAACACGGGGACGGAAAACGTGATGCTGTTGCTATGCAGCTTAGTCTTATTGTAGAAGAGGGATTGCTGGGTGACCCTCCCTCCCGAATGGAATATGAGACCTGCCAGAACATTCCATAGAAGTTCCTACAGAAAACCTGCAAGCAAAGTCACGATGAAATTTGCATGACACTATATATATATATATATATATGGAGATATTTAATATGAAGGTAGACAGATGTATAGATACGGTATGTTGACAGATACATAGGCAGGTGTATCAATTTTGTATATATATATATATATATATATATATATAAAGCATACAGAAGACGCCCTGTAAGTAGCTGCTGAACTAAATGGAAGCCAATTGATTGCTACCTTTCGCCCTGCAATGCTTCATTTTCCCAGTGCTGCAGGGAAACAAGCAATTAATTACATTGCGGCTCCATCTCTATAGAAGCTGATCGCAGGGGCGCCCAGCAGCGTAAACGCACTCCCCACCTCCATTCATCAGCTTAACTTTCTGCAAACACTAGGGGGTAGATTTATCAAACTGATGTAAAGTGACACTGGCCCAGTTGCCCCTAGCAACCAATCAGATTCCGCCTTTCATTCCTAAGACTCTTTGGAAAATGAGAGATGGAATCTGATTGGTTGCTAGGGGCAACTGAGCGAATTCTACTGTACACCAGTTTGATAAATCTCCCCCTAAGTGTGTATATATATATATATATATATATATATATATATATTACTGTTGGTTCCAAGCATCACTTATGTTTCCTAACTTAGTTACAGCAAAGCATTATCATAAGAGTGCATTCACACAGGGGAACAAGTGATACAAAAGTGTCTCATGAAATTCTTTTGTGAAACAATATAATAAGCCCATATAGGTATGTAGGAAAAATAGGGTGAAAAAACACAAAAAATAGAGTGGAAAATACAAACTAGGCTTGTGGACATTTTAGGAGATAACAAGTATCCGGCACTGATCCTGGGTCCGTGGTTCCTGGAAATACCTGTACTACTACATTGCTGATGACAATTTGTGGAGTCTGACAGACCGGTTGCTGGTTGAATGAAAGTTTTCGGTGACTCATCCATCTTCACTAAGAACTAGATTGACATCAATGATGCTGAGAAGCTTAGTGCTTACGACAAGGAATAGAGCATTAAGTCTGTTACATAACAGGTCACCTTTACTATTTCTGTAACCATTCCAAGTGTAGTTGTCGCATTTAAAGGGGTTTTACCTATCACAAACAATTGATCAACCACGGAGCCACCCATTGTTCCAGAGTACAAAGGCTACAAAGGCCTCTTTTCCCCAGTCTGCTAACGGGGATCTGTGCATGCACTAACACTAGAGGCCCTATTACTTGTCGGGTATGCCCACAAATTAGTTAGCCGTTCACCGCCGCACATTACTATATGTTGTGTGAACAGCTATCCGGACGCTGTTCGGTGGACAGAGCGGACGTTAACATAACACTGTGTGAACACAGCGGGTGGCATTGCATTGACTTCAATGCAATGCCGTCCCTGCAGTAAAGAAAGGAAGCTGATTCCAATGCAATGAGTGTCCGTTCTTTACTGAAAAATACCGTTGTGTGAACATAGCCAATGCCTAGAAATATAACACATAACCCCCTGCCACCCTGCATATATACATGCAATCCTATCCCTTGACTATGATACTTAGCTGAATGCTTTCTGCAATACATGGGAAGCTGGCCTGTACAAAATCTGCAGCACATATGCCATGTGTGGCGAAACCCTTAAAGGAGAGGTCCGGATATTTTTAAAATTTGGCATCCAGCAGGGGCAGGCAAGAATTTGATAACGAATACTAACTTACCTCTCTCCTTGCACGCAGTGAGCGGCGGGACCAGGCTCCGATGCTGCACATGTCACGACCCGGCTGATGGACTGGCCGCTAAGCTAGCCAGTGACTAGGGTGGGACACCGCTCCAGCCATTGAGTGGCTGAGGCCAATCTATCAGCCAGGTCAGGTATTTTTTACTGAGTAACATGATCACAACTCCTGAGGCCGGTCCTGCCGCTCATGGCGAACATTGGGAGAGGTAACTTAGTACTTGTAATCAAATTCCCCCGTCGACTGCCGGATTTTAAAAATGGACGGGCTTATCCTTTAATCTACAAAATGAAAGCAATAGAATCAATATATATTCTGTTAGGAAAAAATGGAGTACAGAAATGTAGCAAGTTGGAAAATCCCCCATGGATAGCTGCTGTAGCAGAAGAGGTGATGTTAGTGGCAAACAGACTGGCACTTCGCCTAAAGGGGTTATCCAGCGCAACAAAAACATGACCACTTTTCCCCCCTCTCTTGTCTCCAGTTCAGGTGCGGTTTGCAATTAAGCTCCATTTACTTCAATGGAACTGAGTTTGAAACCCCACCCAATCTGGAGACAAGAGAGGGGGAAAAGTGGGCATGTTTTTTGTAGTGCTGGATAACCCCTTTAATTTTTGGACAACATGCAAAATCAACCTGCAGTTCTTGCAGCAAAGATCAAATCAGTAGAAAGCATTAATTTTGCAAAGGATTGACTGGGTTATAACTTTCCAGCAGTATCTCAGGCTGATGTAAGGAGAACATAGAGACTCTTCTCGTGTACATGACAGAGCGCAATAAATAATTATTGAGGATTTGCAGATGGCCTAAACTCAGCAAAATGGAACATGTAGCTTTAGTGAACCTTACTTTACAATATATACAGTATTAGGGAATTGTTCAAACATTTTATTGAGTTTTCACATAAGTACTAGGGAATTGTATAATTTATAAGGAATTTACAAGAATGTGTGTTACAGTAGATAGTATTAATATACAAGAATGGGAAACACGGAAAACATTGAACCTATACTGCTGGACAATAGATAACGTTTACTCACAACATGGTCATCTTGCCTATCACCTATGCTTTATTTCCATTCCAACTGCACAACAAGTGGTATTCATGTAGCATGGGAGAGATGTTCAGCCGCTCACTCCAGTAAATCCTATCCTGCCAGGTAACGTGTCCGGAGCATCACGGTCCCGACAAGGCCTGATCACTTATGTAAGCGACCGCCGATCTGCTGCATGGGTGCTCACTTACTTAGCCTAATACACAGCTCTATGATAATATATACTGTATATCGTTAGCGATGTCCGTGCAGCCCTTACCCTAGTGTAAAAAAATAAACCTTATTCATATCTCTCGGCGCTCCCTGTGTCCTTCTCGCTTCTCCCTGCAGCCAGCGCTAGAACTTCGTAGCTGGTCTCTGAAGTCACAGGCAGCTCAGCCGATCACAGACCAAGACGGGACGGTGCTGCAGCCAGTTATTGGCTGAGCTGCCTGTCACTTCAGAGACTGTCTCTGATGTGTCAGAGGTGTCTGCAGGCAGGGGGCAGAAGCGGGAAGAACACCAGGGAGTGTGGAATGGTATGTATAAAGTTTATTATTTTTCTTACACAGTCATCAGCCATCGGCCGCACATCACTATTACGCGTATGGATACGCGCCTGACAGCAAATGATTTTTAGGCCATAATAAACAATAATGATCAGTCAATGATTGTTTCTTCGCCTGATCGCTGTCTTTATTACACACAGAGATGATCTACCGAAGTGGCTTGATTTGGCAGATTATTGCTCTGTGTAATAGGGTCCTAAAGGGGCATGATGCTCCTAAAATGTCACATGACAAGATAGCCACATGACCACTATGTTGCGCTGCCTGGTCGAACATTAGTGGGGTTGCATTGTGACTCACAAGCAACTGAGACCCCATAAAAGAAACCCATTCTGGATGGATTTTTTGAAACGGTATAAGTGATGGTGTCGTACAACAGACAGCATAACATAATGGTTCATGGTTGCACCAGGAATGGCTGTGTAGCCCCAACCTAGACATGGAGGTTTAACACAATATACATCCCTACACCTGTCTTTCTGCACCAGACGGCAAGGCATTGATGTGCCTCCACCTCATTTTGAAACTTACAAAACAAACCTTTCCCTTACGTCCCAAGCAGCAGCACATAATGGGTATTTTTAGTTTGTGCTGCTGCTTTGGACTACAGGAAAAAGAATTTAAGGTGAGTAGAAATTCCACTTTCCCTTACGTCCTAAGCAGCAGTACAAACTAAAAATACTTATTATGTGCTGCTGCTTCGGACTACAGGAAAGAGAATCTACAGTGAGTAATAATTCCACTTTGTTGTGCATGGGGAAATGGCATTGAACTAACCCCAGATGGGGTCATATTGGCAACTTGGACCATTTCACCCTTTGGGACACTTTTATGATGCTTACTCTTTGCTTGGAAAAAAAATGTGAAGGTAGTTATTACTAGCTAACCAAATGTCACATTGAGACGTATATATAATACGCTCAAAGGTTTTGGTAAAATGTATATGAATCAAACAGATTTATATTTCCATGTATATAAATGAGTATCACACACACAGCCAAGCCCAAAGTCTCCTGTTGATCTGAGCATCTGCATTTGATTTGTGGCTATGAATCATGGCCTGTATCTGGGCGTACAGCCTGTATTTTTATTAGTGAATGAAGCAAGGTGAGCTTCTTATGGAAGGGAAATATGTAACCAATGATACAAATAGTTTGGAAGTTGACAGGCTCTCAGTGTGAATTATTACCAGCGTTTGTCTATCTATCTCTGTCTGTAAGACCTTGATGTATTCAGGACTGCAGTATGCTATAAAGATGGCTGGCAGGTGCGAATTGAGCGTTTTATTATATCTGGGGCACTGACAGATGGGTAGTTTGTGGAGCATTTTAACATTAAACCTCTTTTTTAAGAGTTTTTTTTCTCTACCATGACTTTCACACTGCAGAAAATAGGGACCTGAGAATAAAAAAAAAATAGTCTCCAGACCTTTCATAGCACCCTACCATTGGGATGTTTTTTAGCAGCTGGGACAGGGAGAGTGGTCTGGATTGAGGGGAAGATGTATGGAGCAAAGAACAGTGATATTCTTAAAGGAGAATTCTAGCAATTTTTAAAATCTGGCTGCCGGCAGGGGGGAATTTGATCAGGAGTAGGAACTTACCTATCGCCGTACCCATGGTCAGCGGCGGCATTGGCCCCGACCCCTGCCGGAAGGCATTTTTCCCCCGAGTTGTGATGACGTCACAACTCTGGTGGAAGTACCCTTCCCAGCTGATAGACTGGCCATTCAGCTCAGCCAGTCAGTGTCGGGAGTGGCGTTCCGCCCCAGTAACTGACTGTCTGAGCTTTCAGACCATCAGCCAGGTCATGATATGTCAGCGCCGGAGATCCTGGTGCCCGGTGGGGGTCCCAAGGCCGGTTTCGCCGCTCACCGTGGGCACAGGGAGAGAAAACTTCCTACTGATTATCAAATCCCCCCTGCCGGCTGCCAGATTTAAACAAATCGCCTGACTTCTCCTTTAATGAAAACCTGATTCAGAGAGCTCTGGACCCCTTTAGACTCACCTCCAAACAAGACAACACAGGAGTGGTTTAGGGATAACTCTGTGAGTGTCCTTGAGCGCTGACTTGAACACAATCAAACATCTCTAAAGGGACCTGAGAATGTCTGCCCACCAATGGTCCCCGCCCAACCTGACAGAGCTTCAGAGGATCTGCAGAGAAGAATGGCAGAAAATCCCCAATTCCAGGTGTGTAAACCATGTGGCATAATACCAAGAAGACTGGAGGCTGTAATTGCTGCCAAAGATGCTTCAACTAAGTACTGAGCACTAAGTACAAGTGCAGAGACATATAAAGATTTTTTACCTGACCCAACTCTGGAGCAGGCAACATACAAACATCCATATGTATTCCAGCCATCTTCTGTGATAGGCCTTGGGCCTTATTTTGCAGCAGGCTGTTCCGCCTCCATCGCACATCTGCACAGGGTGTTACTGCTATAACACTTTACTCTTCTCATGATTTTACCTTGGGCATACACAATAATGACCCAACTTTTTTTTATATGTTTTAAAACACAAATTTGACCAACAAGCAGTGCAAATCATAGCATGTGTTTTTTAGAGTAAACTGCATTTCACTCTAGTTTAGAGGTATATTCACATGGGTAAAAACCACTCTAAAAAAAAAGCCTCAAAATCTTTTTTTTATTATGAGCCTTCCCCTTATGGTGCAGTTTCTGCTCATGTGAAAACACCCTAAATTTAGGGTCGGTGTTAGTAAATTTTACCCATAGGGGGACATGTATCAAGCGGCGAAATTAGCTTTTTTTGCGGAATGTGCCCATTTGCGAATGATTTTATTCGCAAATGGCCGTTTTGCGAATAAAATATTTGCAAATCTGCACTTTCCGCCGGGGGGGGGGGGGGGGCGGGAAGGAGGTATGGAGGGGGCGTACCGGGGGCGCGGACTCAGAGTCCACGTGATTCATCATTGTTTTCTAGTAAAGATACACAGGAAACCTACTCCAGCTCTCAGCGCTGGTGCGCACAGGATTTATGTAGAGGCAGTCCGCCTCTACATAAATCTTTGTAGTGCCGAAGCTGCAGCAACATTTTTAAGTCTGGCACAGAAAACACCGGACTTAATAAATGTCCCCCATAGTGTTTCCTGTTATGTACTCTATACAGCACCATCATACTTTACATGTAATCTACATTTACTAAATATGCTTGGTATTCTGTAGGTATGGTGAAAGGTCATAAGAACACCCTCAGAATGGGGAAGTAAAATATGATTCACTGATCTTACTATGGTGTTACATCACCCTGAGAAGAGGCGTGAAGATTTACACAGCTGGCAGCCTCTCTGACTGCACTTACTTGATTATTTTTTTTGCATTTCTATTTGTTACATTTTTGCACTTATTGTATGCACTTTATGCACATGTGCACATTATTGGATACCAAGCCTGCTTTATCTTTGATTTACCGAAGTTTGTACAAGAATGCTGTCCTGGGCTATACCATACCGGGTATTCCCAATGAATTGTGCATTTTAAATGTTTTTAATATGGGATAGTTTTGTATGGGATAGTTGTTTTTTTGATGTATTGCACCTGTTTTCAATAGAGTACATTTATATTATTATTACTTTTTGGTACACCACTTTTTTCTTTTATAGCATACCCTGACACTCTTCATGTGGTTTTACAGTAGTCCTGCTTTACTGGTATAGTTTTTAGCCTTCTCCACCTCATACTGTTCCTCTTCCTGTGCATCGCTATCAGACTACATTTTCCAGTAGTCTTTGCAGTGCATCTTCAGAACATCCTGTTTTTCTAACTACCAGTGTATCAGAAGTGAGCAGGCACAGTAATACATTATATAGAGACATCTATATCATTTTCAATTTATTTTTTAAAGGGTACCTATCATTTAAAAAAACTTCATAGCCACATGTCAGAGGTTTGTATTGGTCGGGGTCCAGGTGCCCTGTCTCACTGCTAAAGTAGCAATTGACAGAGTTATAGTGAAGTCCTATGGATGTTCCGGTAATCACTGTAACAGAACTTCTATAGAGCTCCATTCTAACTCCATCCACCAATTATTGGTGTGATTCTCAACACCTGGACCCTGACCGATACAAACCTCTGACATTACAACATGTCAGAAGTTTGTTTAAATTATAGGTACCCTTTAATAGAAAATAATTTTCTCCTTTAAATGTTCCCCTTTAAAGTGATACTCTCCCCCTTACTCTATGTGTGGTTCTCTGCACCATCCACAAACTTAGATGCTGCACATTCAATATATACCTGTATAAAACGTGTCTTCTTTCTGCTCTAAAATCACTTAAAGGGGTAATCCAGCGGGGGGGCACTTTTCCGCTGGGACCGGGGAGGAGGTGGCCGAGGGAAAAGACGTCCACTCACCTCCCCGATTCCAGCAGCGGGACCCGCATTGCGGCGCTCCGGTGCCCGGCCGCTTCCAGGTGTCGGACGCGGGCCCGAGATGCATGTGACGTCTCAGGTCCGCTCAGCCACTCAGTGACAGAGGCGGGATCTGAGCGGACTTGAAACGGATCACGCCTCCTCCACTGAGTGGCTGAGCGGACCTGAAACGTCACGTCTCGGGCCCGCGTCACACACCCAGAAGCGGCCGGGAACCGGCACTGGAGCGCCACGATGCGGGACCCGCCGCTGGAGCCAGGGAGGTAAGTGGACGTCTTTTCCCTCGCCCACTTCCTCCCCGGTCCCAGCAAATAAGTGCCCCCACGCTGGAGTACCCCTTTAATTTCATCGGTGGACAGTGTTGACTAGGCAGGGCTTCATGACAGTTGAGCCCCCTCCCCCCTGCCAGGGGATGGAGTCCAACTGCCTTGAAGCCCCACCCAGTTGACACTGTTATCTGATGAAATGAGGTGAGAGTAAAGTTGACTGTATGACCGTTTTATGTAACAATTACATGGTGATATGAATGGTGGCATATGTTTTTTTAGGTATAGTGGTTTTATTTGGTACCTTTATATAGAGATATATAGTCTACCTTACTGGTACTGTATTAATTTGTAGATTTTATACACATAAACCCTTACTTGTGTTTTCTAGTTGGGGGAAAGAGGAGCCATTTTAGTTTCACCTCGGTCATTGACATCTAACCACTTTGGAGCCACAGTCGTTGTTGACTAAGGTAAATGTGAGAAGAGTCTTGTTGGATTTTCCAGTTATCATCTTGCTGGACTATTATAGAGATTAGCAATTCAGATCATGGAAATATTATGGAAAACAACAACTATTTTATCTTCTGGATTTAAAATTGTTGGAAGCGGGTAAAAGCAATATTGTATACAGGCATCATTTTGAGCACTTAAAGGGGAACTATCAGCAGGTTAGACGAATCCAACCTTTTGATAGCCCCTTAAATCGCCCAGGACACTGAGGAGGAAGGTGTGTATCTTACCTTCTTCCTCGGCACCGGTCCCACGCTGTTAGTCAGGGTAAAGTCTGCTCCGTAATAGATACGTCTAAACTGCTGGTAGTTCCCCTTTAAGTAAATGACAACTTTGGATTCTTATCCACACCTTCTCTGTTGTTCTTATAGCAACACGTATATAAGACTATTATATATATAAAAGACTATTTCAGGGTTGTATTTTTTGTATTTATTCGATTTTTACATAATACACAGTGGCTGATCTCCAGGTCTGTGAATAGCATTATATTGGAGATACATAGATTTCTTCTTTTCTATCACTAAACCTAATAAGATGTAAGCATATACAAAGCCAATGTGTCTTTATACAGTCCTGTAACAAATACCAGGGTGTGAAAAGCTTTGAGGAGTGGCACAAGATAGAGAGAAATCTGAGTAATCTGGAAAACAGAATTCTTAGGGCTCGTTCCCACTGAGCAAAAGCAGCTGAATTTCTGCGCTGAATCAGCGCTGAAATTTCAGCCGTTAAAATAGGTGCAGAGCTAATTTCCATTGTGTTGAATGGAAATTCTGCTCTGCAGTTCACACAGTGGAATTTCCGCACTGAACTAATCCGCTTTCCGCCAGAAGAATGAACATGTTCATTCTTCCGCTAGCGGAAGCCTATACAAATCAATGGGGCTCTGATTTTCTGTTTCAGCGCGGATTCAGCGCGGATTCAGCGCGGAATACAAGCGTAATACAAGCGGAAATTACTCGCTGAATCAGCGCGGAAATGGGGAAAAGGGGGGGGAGGAGGATTCTAGTATATGTTCTGGTATAGTCTAGTTTACTCGCCAAATACTCGCTGAATTTCAGCGCTGAATGCATGCGGATTCAGCGCGGATTCCTCGAGTATTCCGCGCTGAATTTGTCAAGAGCTGATTACGAGCTGAACACTTTCCTAGCAGAATACGCAGGGATTCTGCTTGCATTCTGCTTATATTCTGCTCGGAATTCAGCGTCAGTTGATTTCAGGCGGAAATATTTCCTTGCGTAATCCGCTCCTTTTGCTCTGTGTGAACGTAGCCTAAAAGTGGGCGGAAATTATTGGAAAGTATGAGAGCGCTAGTTTTCTTTATTCAATGAACTGCTTAGATTATGTGTGCAGTAGCGATTCGGGGCCCTGCCCTTGTGTCAGATATCACTAATCTCTAGTTTCTGCAGAGAAAAGCTGTGAGAACTCGAGATGAGTCAAAGGCGAAGACAGTATCTCTTATGGGATTATATAGGAAGTAGCTTTGGTAACAATACTACATTAAATCGTGATGTGCATTACAATTCCATTTACAATTGAAGAACCTGTTTCAGGGAATTATGGTTTCAGCAAATACATAGAATTCTTTCTATAATGGAAAGTTATATAGTTTCCCATTGTATTTTGAAATGAATAAAATTTCCATCTGTAACCATCCATTGTGAGGCTACATTCATGCATGCATTGGACAGGACTTAGGACCAATGGTTTTTAATGTGTACAGGGCCGTGATCCATGCTGCAAAAAAAATCCCTATAGAAAGCCTCTCCTGCTCTAGACAGTTCCTGTCTCGGCCAGAGATGTCAGCAGAGAGCACTGTGTCAGACTGAACATAAAACAACATTTCCTGCAGCACATACAGCAGCTGATAAGTATGGGAAGACTTGAGATTTTTTTTTTAAGTAAATGACAAATCTATATAACTTTTTGACACCAGTTGATTTGAAAGAAAAAGATTTTCGCTGCATAACCCCTTTAAGGTCCACACCACATATCAATTTCTTAGGCTGGTTTCACACTGCCTTAAAATCTCAAAATAATGCCAATAGAAAGTTTGAAGTTTATGATCCGCCTTTTACACATGGCTTTTTTGGGGGGTGGCGTTTTTCTTTCCTTTCTGGCATTTTTTAGGCTCTGTGGCAGTTTTTTCACATGCAGCATGCTGAGGGTGTGGTGTTTTTTCCGCAAACTGTGGCGTGTCTCCCCCCCCCCCCCCCCACATAGACTTATATCTGAGTTAGGGATGGTCCGAACCTGCCGAGGTTCGGGTTCGTACGATACAGCGGGAGGACCGCCTGGAAAACCGGGATACAGCCATAGCCAAAGGCTGTATACCAGTTTTTCAGGCGGGCCTTCAGCTGTATCCACCCTCTCCACGGAGGTGGAAGACAGGGAATCATTGCCGGGAGTCCGGGTTTGGACCATCCCTTATCTGAGTGTTTGGCTTGTCTCAAAAACACCATTACTGTGCGTATGAAATTTTTTCTGTTGTTTTTGTCACCTTTTGTGGTCATGCAGCTACAGTAGGTAATGTGATGGCAGAGGAAAATTTTTCAGCTAACAAAAACGCCTAAACTATAAAAAAAGATCATTCACACATGAATTAAAAAAAGCTAGCAAAAATGGCAGAAAAAAATGCAAATGCATTAAAAAACAAAAACAAATGCCATGTTTTCGCATTGGTGTTTTTTTTTCTGTGTTTTTTTTTGGCCTTAAAAAAATAACAGACAAAAAGTGTGTGATGGCACCCTTAAAATCTCATCCACTTTTCAGCTATGGCATTGCCTACATTTCAGCAGAAACTCTTAGAGTTTTACACTATTACAGTGAGCGATTTTTAACGATTAACGACTAACGATAAACGATCGCAAACGAGATTGTTTATCGTTAACCTTAAATTGTTCACCATATTACACAGAACGATAATCGTTAGTTACGATCGTTACTATGATCGTTATTACGATCGTTACTATGATCATTTATTCCTTCTGATCCCAGAAACACAATGAACAATGTGCTATTACACAGAACGATTAGTGAAAAAACGCGGAACTTGAGCGAACGAACGTGGAATTACAGCAAACCATTAGCGAACGATTAGCGATAATTTTAGGTTCAGATCTAAAAAAACGATCAACGACATATGAACGATTTTTTGATTGTTGCCTGCAATTACACAGAACGATTATCGTTTGAATTCAAACGATTTAACGATTTTTTGCACGATAATCGTCCCGTGTAATAGGGCCCTTAGACCACATTCACACATCCATAGAGCTGTCCACAGATGTGGACCCGTAGCTACACTATGTATGTGCATTGGTAGCCGCTTGCAGTTCCACGGACCCATTGATAGGTATGAGTGATCACGGCCCTCTTACGGATCTGTAGCAACTAGGGATGTGTAAAAGTGTCCATCAATGAGTACTATACTGTGGGAATTATGGATCTATAATTATGGACAGTATAATACTAATGTGTAAAAAGGGTCTTAGGGTGCATGAAAACAAGACGGATAAACTGCAGATTTTCTGGCTTAGTACTGAGCACCTGCTCAACAGGAAGTACAACCAGGAAGTACAGAACTAAGACCCCCACTCCCCAAACAAATAGATTTTTGGTGGTTTCAGAATTAGGGCAGACAGGTAAGCAATGCTATCTGCTTCTGCTGCATGTTTTTGTTTTTGTTTTTTACCTTATATTGGACTATCCCTTTAAGTGAAACAGTTTCTATGAAAAGTGCATAAAAAATGTACTGTGTTTATTCTGGATACAGTTTTTATGCTCAGAGCCATATCTTTTTATATGAAAAAGTTTATTTAAAAATTTTTGGAAAAAAAATGATTTGCTGGAAATGAAACCTAAAGTGAATTTGTAGGTTTTTTTTTTTTAAATCAGTTTTAATGAATGTTTTATTTATTTTCCCCAATGTATATATATGAGGGCACCATGGCCTTGGCAAATAGCTGATGAGTGGGGGTTTTGGGCATCAGACTGTACTACCCTGAAGATAGGCCGTCAATAAATAAAGCGCAAGGAAGCCCCATAAATGGTTAGAAATAACTGAACAACAGTGCTTTGTAATACATCATGAACATGGCTAATTGTCTAATGGAGAGAATCGAATTGTGAACTGCCTAGAAAAGACATCAAAGAATCAATACAACCGGCAATATTAGAAAGGTTACACATTACACAATTTCCTGCTTAGCTCCTAATGCAGTCATCATTACCTTGTTCCCATATAGATAATGTAGCCCTACGTTACAGCTGTTATCAGCCTAGGCCGTGTGTGTCAGAGAATACATGCTACTTTCTATGTACCTGTATGTACCTGTTCATGTTATTCTTGTAAAAAAAAAAAAAAAAAAATCTATTACTCAGTGGAAACTTGACAGGGATTCATCAAGATAAGTTCTGTTTGAACACTGGTCCAGTAGAGTTGTCAAAGCTCCATTGTGAATGGAAGCCATGACCGAGCATCATCCAGTATAATTTTTCTCCATTTTATGTACAAAAGGATTATTTTATAAAATGACAAACACAAAGCATAGTAGCTACCATAGTCTATTGTGATACAGTCTACGCAATTAATAGTTCACAGCCTGTTACCAGCTCAGATTGATACATCCCTGAGCATTCTGTAAGGTTGGGTTCACATTACGTTTTTGCAATCCGTTTAAAAACGAACAAACAAAAAAAACGGATGGAAAAACTCATGCATTTGTGTGCATCCGGTTTTAACTGTTTTTAGATTGATTTCATTATAAAAAACACATCATTTTTTTTAAAGTACACAAAAATGGGGTTAACCACATTTTTGTTTATGCTGAAAAAAACTAATGCGTTTTGATCCGTTTGTTTTATAATAGAGGTAAATGGAAAAACTGATCTAAACAAATGCACATAAATTCATCTGTTTTTTGCAAAAACGTAGTGTGAATCCAGCTTAATGGGAAAAGTATAGTCACAGAAAAATCTAAAATATTTACCAGACACTTAAGGTATGTGCACACTACAGAAATCAAGCGGATAACTTGCCGCGGATTCCGTTGCTCAACACCCCCCAGCGCTCCCACTTAAATTTCCACTGGTCCCATAGGCTCCATTCTATGGTCAGGTGAATTCCGCTGTCCACCCAAAGAATGGACAGGAATGTGTGGGAAGAATGAAGCGGGAGCGTGTGGAATCCACGGCAAGTATTCCTGAAATAAACATATCCCCAATTATTTCAACCATTCCTAACTTTTAGGACCCAAGTGCATTGCTGCAAGCCTACATATATATAGCATACACTGAATGCAGGGTTGTAGGTGCAGAAACTGAGTTTGCTCCCTTCAGGGTATGTTCCCATTGTACAAATATGCTGATTTTCCCTATCACATGGGCCCACTGATCCGATAATCATCCCGTGTAATTGACAGGCTGTAGTTTTAAAATCTGCACCACAGGTCAATTTCCATTCAGATTTTCAATGCAATGTATGGACAGAATTTGTATCCCACCCACTTTTCTGCTACAGCTACAGGACATTTTGCATAGTAATCCTCAGCACGAGTTTAGCACCGCCAAATGAAATAATAATATACCCATGAAAGAGAGAGAGATTTATTTGACAGATTTTTGAAGCCAAAGCCAGGAGTGGATTTGAAAAGAGGACAAATCTCAGTCTTTCCTTTATGACCTGTTCTCTGTGTATACTCTGTTCCTGGCTTTGGCTTCAAAGATGTCAGATAAATCTCTCCATAAGGGCCCTATTACACGGAACGAATCGGCCGAATCGAGCAATTATCACTCCATGTAATAGAGATCAGCCGATGAAACAATTGTTTCCTTAGGCCCAGACCTAAAATCATTGGCCACTGACCGTGCATTGCTATGTGTAATAGCTGACAGCTAATGATTGCCCAAACAGTTAACATCTGTCCACGCTCCCAGTCTTCTGTGCTCTGTATGCATCCTGCACGCTGCAGCTTCAGAGCGGCCTGTCTGAGCTGACAGGCTGCTCAGCCAATCACTAGCTGGCACCTCAGCGGCCAGTGATTGGCTGAGCAGCCTGTCAGCTCAGACATGCCCCTCTGAAGCTGCAGCGTGCGTTGAAAGGCCATGTACAGAGCGCAGGAGAGGACTGGGAGTGTGGACAGGTAATGTATTAACTGTTTGGGCAAGGGCTGCACGGACATCACTAATAATGTCCGTGCAGCCCTTCCTTAACAGTTATCGGGCTGTGTAATAGGTAAACGAGCGCCGATCTAGCAGATCGGTACTCCTTTACAATATTTGTCTGTCTCATGGTGCAGCTCCCTGGAAAGGGGAAACGTCCTTTGGTTTCCAAAGTCACAGAAATGTATCTATGCGAAGATTCTACCAGGTGTTGTGGAATATTGGCCCATGGCTACAAGATAGCTCCAGGGAAGAAAACCAGGGAAGCAAGAAAATCTGGAATCAATCTATGACTATACACTGCTTGTGAAATGGTGTATTGTCCTGCTGAAAGTACCATAGGGAAAATAGGTGTCATGAAGGGGTGAACTTGTCTGGCCCATATGTTTTAATAGGCTCTTCTGTCCATACACCCATCCATAGGTATCAGAGGACTCAGAGTGTGTCCCCGCACCATTCTGCCACCTACAGCAGCCTAGTCACCTGATAGGGAGGGGGGTATATTGATTCATGCTGAGACATCAAACAACATGTGGTTCAAGCTGGTGACAGTCACACACTTTTAAAACCAAGGCCTGCCGAATGACATATCTGGAGGCGTATTTATATTTCCTTAACATTCAGGCTCCCATGGTCACCCATTAGCTTGGCTGATTGACTTGCTTGAGTCATATATTTGGTAACAGGTAATAAATATTTTCTTACACAACATAACTTACAGCCTGCAGGTGTACAATGAAGTATTATATTATAAACCTAGGAAATTGTTATACTGTATATTTAAACATATATAACAAAAAGCACCAGCATTTTTGTCTCAGTGTACCTCAATTCCAGCTGAGTCACGATACCCGCAAATAAAATACTTATAGTTATACTCTAACTAATAACCAATACTCTGGTCACTCCCAAAATTCCAAACATTCATCCGCCTGTACACTTTACGCCTGATCAATGGATGAGATAAAACGGACACTTTGAGGCCAAGTTCACACACCAGAAAATAAAAACTGAATACAACTGTAATTTTTAGTGGGAAAAAAAGACAATGTGAAAACAGATAGAAAAATTAAAAAAAAAAACAGACAAAACAAAGCAAAAAACTGCCGTATTTTGTTTTACCGGGAACACTTTTTCACCATTTTTCTTGTACGACCATTTATATACTTATATAAGTCTTTTCTAAAGTCTAGGGATTATTAACGATGTCTGTGCAGCCTTTGCCCAAACTGTTTACACCAACTGTTCTCCTACGCTCTGCTTCCTACTCGGTATTGCGCACTGTAGTTTCAGAACGGCCGATTGAGTTGACAGGCCGCTCAGGCAATCACTGGCCGTGAACACCGCAGCTAGTGAATGGCTGCGTGGCCTGTCAGCTCAGACCGGCCAGTCTGAAGCTGCGGGATCGGAGAGGTAGCAAAGCGCAGGAGAAGACTGGGAACATTGACAGGTAATGTAAACTGTTGTATTGTGAGACGTCGGCTGTGCATCTCTATTACACGCAGCAATGCATGATCTGCGGCCAATGATTTTAGGTTGGGGGCCAAAGAAACAATCAGTCGATGAAACGATCGCTGTCTCTATAACACCGATTCGGCCGATTATCGCTCTGTGTAATAGGGCCCTAATAGTTTTATTGCCCGCCTTTGTACCTTTTCTAGCATACTCCGGATGAGGCCACAGATGCAAATTTCCTCTCTGATGTATTTTGAAAAAATGAAGCTTTCTTCATCAGGGAGATTGTCTGGTAGCTGTCAGGACACCTTTTTAAATTTCAGTTTGTAGGTGATCGTATTTTCTGTATGACAGACCAGGGTGAATAGCAGGATTTCTCTGGCCAATAACAATGTTATATCAATGGAGAAATCCACATAGGTTGGGAGTTTGATGTCACAGCACTTGTCTGATAAATCCTCAGATCCCATTGTCCAACTGTAAAAGGGATGGCATTAAACGAGAAGAAACTTCCCATGACCCACATTATTCAGGTCTTTCCTGGAAGATGGGGAATCAGGCTATTATTGGACTACTCCCAGGGGTGTAACTAGAAATGTCTGGGCCTCATTTGGCCCCTCCCAACTGACTACAAACCCATCAAGTGTAGTCATAACCTTTAACATTTAACTGCAAGTGCTCATCAGGAACACTTGCAGTTAAAGGGATATATGCAGTACCCTAAAGGCCACCAGGTGCTGCAAATGATGACCGCTCGGGGCCGAGTGTATTTCAGGAGGGGACCATTGGGCCCCCAGATGCGGCAGACGCCGTAGCAGTCGCTATGGTGCTATGGTGGTAGTTACACCCCTGACTACTCCAAAGACTACTGACAATGGAGCACTGGAGAGTCAGTGGACAGGCAGCAGAGACTGGCATTTGTCACTACTGTCTGACACCTTTTAAACAAGGGCGTCACACACTCCAGTGCAAATAGAAGCTTTCATGATTTATTCGTTTGTATTAGGAAGTTGCCGTAAAAGTTCATATGAAGAATACTTGCAATTACAAATGGTTCTTGTTCATTCAGGAGGCATAAACAAAAAACTAAACAATGTGGGTTTATAACCAGGGCATTTACAGTTCCGATGCAATTTACATTTCAGATAACTTTTATCTCGCTCTGCCATTATTATCCCATTTACAACAAGGAATTGCGTTCAAGATATACAACCAGTACGTGACTCTGCCACAGCCATGGCGAACGTGTATCGACTGCGTAATATAATGTTTCTCTTTGGTTGTTGAACATTTTTCAAGCCATTAACAGACAAGGGGGAAGCAATTTGCATTTATGTATTAGTAGAGAAAATGTAATTATTAAAATGGAAATCAGCAATCAGCATTCAGGGCGCTCTAGTGTCACTATGTGATGCCATTAAAGCAGAAGAATCCACCTCAGGCACACAAGACCTTGTGTATAAATACAATACAGAGCAGGCACCTAAAGCAGCCAGTCAGATTAAACTTCCTGTTTTGTAGATGCAGTGCAGGCAATCAATAATCACTCGATTGGTTGTTAAAGACATACACTAAATTATTGCTTTTATGAGCATTTGTTGCCAACCCGTGGCTCCCAGTTTTTATAAAACTGCAACAAGTCAACATTAGAGATGAGCGAACCGGGTTCGGGTTCAAGTCCATCCGAACCCGAACGATCGGCATTTGATTAGCGGTGGCTGCTGAAGTTGGATAAAGCCCTAAGGCTATGTGGAAATCATGGATATAGTCATTGGCTGTATCCATATTTTCCAGACAACCTTAGAGCTTTATCCAAGTTCAGCAGTCACTGCTAATCAAATGCCGATCGTTCGGGTTCGGATCGACTCGAACCCGGTTCGCTCATCTCTAGTCAACATCCATGGGTTAGAGCCCTATTACACAGAGTGATAACCAGGCGAATCAGACCAATTCAGCCCATTATCGCTCTGTGTAATAGAGACAATGATCATCCGATGAAACGATCATCGGCTCATTGTTTCTTTAGGTCCAAAACTAAAATCATTGGGTGTCGGGCGCGCATCACTACGTGTAATAGCGATGTGCGGCTGATGGTTGTAGTATAAAATCGTTCTGTATAATAAAGACAACGATCAGCCAATGATCGTTGTCATCGGCTGATCGTTGATATAGGTTCTGACCTATAATTGTCGGGCGCCGACTGTGCACCGCTACGCGTAATAGCGGTGCGCGGCTGTCGACTGACGATATACAATACCCGTCCAGGTTGCAGGGCTCCTCTTCCTCTGTACTTCTCGCCGTGTCCAGCGTGCTCCAGCTTCAGGGTGGCCTGTCAGCTGTCAGCTCTTGTTAAACGATTATAGGGCCGTGTAATAGGCCCAATAAACCAGCGCCGTTGCTGTTTCCGACGCTTCATAGGAACGAATAGAGCCTTGGGTCCCATGCCATACCTGTGATTCTGTTCATAATACAAAAGCCGGGGTCCGATACAGAGATTGACAGGGTGTACAGAGGTGGGACCCCCTGAGATCTCTTCCTGTGGATCTCTTCCTGGAATACCCTTTTAAGAGATTCACAACAATGATAGGAATCGCAAATCCTATCAAATGGAGGGAAGTTGTTTGAAACGACAGTGACTATTTAAATCGAAAGTTAACCTTCATAAAAATTTCCTTTTTTGCCATAAAGCACACAACTTCATCATGTATAGAGCTTCTTTTTTAACTAAATTGATAAAAAGCACTGTCATGATTCTGTAGCCGCATCTAGCACTGATATTTGCAGCTGCTGGAGTCGATGGTCAAGGTCCTGAGGGAACCATACAATGTGAGAGCCTCTCCGGCAGAGCTTTATGATTGCTTCAATAACTGGTCTACTGTGAATGACGCTGCGTCTCCTACTGCTGATTGCAAATTTATCCGTCTAGGAGTTTGTGAAATGTCACTTTAATAATGAGTTTATGGCTGAACAATAAGGCTTAATGGGTTAGGCCAGGGACATAGAGTATTGTTACTTTTTCTTCCGTAATTAAAGTGTTCTTCAGCTCCTGACGTGTGTGATGAATATTGTACCTGATGCGTAGCATGCTGGGAGCCATAATTTCCTTGGGTGAGTAACTACATGGTATGGAATAGGAAGTGAGAGAACATGGGTCGTCAATCTATAGGTTTACACACATGTGACATTATGTAACATTTCTCATAAGCAACTGATTATTGATCATTATTTCTCGTACAAGTTCCATCTAATGAAACAAACAAAAATAATTGAACACCCATTTCCATGCTTTTTTATTACGAGGTGTTTTTCATATGTTAGGAACACCTGTCATTTCTACTGTAGTCTGATATTTACAGGGCTGGTGTCAGAAAGTTATATAGATTTGTAATTTACTTTATTATTAAAACTTATTAAGTCTTCCCATACTTATTAGCTGCTGTATGTCCTGCAGGAAATGTTTTATTTTCAGTCTGACACAGTGTTCTCTGCTGACATCTCTGGCCAAGACAAGAACTCTGTCTCGTTTTCTATGAGTCCCCATAGAAAACCTCTCCTGCTCTGGACAGTTCCTGTCTCGGCCAGAGATGTCAGCAGAGAGCACTGTGTCAGACTGAAAATAAAACAACATTTCCTGCAGGACATACAGCAGCTGATAAGTATGGGGAGACTTGAGATTTTTTAATAGAAGTAAATTACAAATCTATATAACTTTCTGACACCAGTTGATTTGATTTGAGTTGAGTTTTTTGCTGGATAATCCCTTTAAACTAAGCTCTTTATAATATACAGTAGATGATTGGGACTTCCTGTAAACTTTTTATATAATTGAGACGCACACCAGCCGCCTGTACCACCACATGAATCATCCTCCTCATCTAAACGGGGGACTTATTCTTCCGCCGGGGCCACATGCCGCATCCTTATCATGGAATAGCGCATAGTCCACCTGCATCCCAAGCATGACCATTCTCTGCATGTTTAGCTCTATCTTGCTACCCTAACAACGACATCTACTAACGGTGACCTACGGCATCATCTCTAACAAACCACTAATAACAGCATCTGTCACTATACTTTTGAATTTCTGTGCTATGACGACTACATCATCCTGACGGGGTTGAGAGACCAACTATATGTCTGAATAATCCACATACTAGAACATCCCTGATGAACCTAGCTACTGTTATCAGTCACAAGGGGGAAACGTGTCGGATGACTCGTGGATATTATTACCGCTAGAATCTTCAATCTCTACTACAACCCATGCTTGTCTTGAACTTTGACTGCACAGCCTTATATGAACAAATAATATACGGACAGTAGACCGGTATCAAACGACTTGAGGTGACAACCACTTTGAGACAGACTGCCTATCCAGCACTAGGGACAACACCCGCCAAGGCACTGAGTTGGCTCAGCCCCAGCAGGACCCTAGAGAAAGGCAGGGTTTAATAGCCGTCACGACTGTGGACACACATCTATACATCAAATATATGCTCTTGCATTTTCTGCCATCAACATGAATGTTCTTGGTTGCTCCATGGAGTGACAATATTCACTGTATATATTCACTGTACATATGAGACACATGTATATACCAAATAAAAGTCTACATTAAACTGCATAATTTAGTGCTTGGTCCACCACTTTTTGTTTTTTCTGTAAGTATTTTTCTCTCTTTCTGACATACATAAGTGGGGACACCATCATCTGATACTATTCACCTGTAGGGATCACATACTTCCCTTTTTTACTCTGTTATCAAATATATAAAGCTCTATCTGCTTCTGTGTCTGTGAAATATACATTACACCAACTTTGTCCACTATTAAAATGCAGGTGTTGTAGAATCAATTAAAGGACAACTCCCACAAATTTTTTTTTAGCTTATTTAACACACATTACAAAGTTATATAACTTTGTAATGTGGTTAAATACCTGGTCTGGCCCCCTTCCCCCACTTTCGGACCCCCGACCCCCCCGCCCGGAAGTTAAAGAATATATACATTACCTATTACGATCGTCACGGTCCTCTTCTCCCGGGCGGCATCTGGTGACGACGACGTCAGAGCCGGGGGGCGGTCCGGGTCTTATTCCTCCTTGGCGTCTTCATAGAGAGTGAATGGGACGGAAAAGGCTGCTGGTGCACATGCGCACCAGCAGCCTTTTCATTGGCTGGAGCGCATCACATGACTTCCAGCTTGCTCAGCCCTGATTGGCGCACTGGCAGCCTTTTCCATTCCCAGGACCCGGAAGTCAGAGACATCGCTGGACGGCGGACGGCGGTGACGGTGAGGCGATCGTCACCGGAGGGATGGTGAGTATGGTGTCTATGTGTGTCTGTTTTTTTTTTTGGGGGGGGGGTTCCGCGGGAGTTGTCCTTTAAGTAGGTTTTGTAAAGTGTGGGAGAAGCTGTGTAAAACTATAACCTTAAAGGGGTTAGCCAGTGAAAATGTTTTTCTTTCAAATCAACTGGTGTCAGAAAGTTCCAGAGATTTGTAATTTTACTTCTACTTAAAAATCTCCAGTCTTCCGATACTTATCAGCTGCTGTATGTTCTACAGGAAGTAGTGTATTCTTTCCAGCCTGACAGTGCTCTCTGCTGCCACCTCTGTCTGTGAAAGGAACTGTCAAGAGCAGCAGCAAATCCCCAAAGAGGGGAGCCAGGAGCCTCACACACAGCCACGGTGCCGAGCAGGTAATGTATGCCCTGGGCCGGGGGCTGCGGGCGGCGGAGGGGGGGTTAAAGGGGCTGGCTTACATATCTGCAATGGAATGAAACTGCAAACTCGCAGCATGAAATCTGCCCCGGATCCGGTATGTATGAAGCTACCCTTAGATTACAAATCTCTGGCACTTTCTGATATAACCACTTTAAAGGGAACGTGTCATGCTGGCTGACGGTCAGAGCCCGCCTGTTCCCCCTCCCCCCCGCGTACTTTATCCTTCAAGGAAGTCCTGCTCCTGGACCCAGTCCCGGGTTGGAGAAATCGCTGCTCGAAGCTGTGCGTGCGCTATTTGCAGATCAAAAGAGATGAATCCGACATCCATAGAGAATGACTGCTCCAGTAAAGGACTATTCATATTTTAAGCATTTATGGCACAGCCTGTCATATCCTATGACACACATAGTTACTTACATCCATATATAAGCTCAACCTATAACCCTACCTTGTTGATCCAGAGAAAGGAGAACTAGTGATTAGACATAATCACATAATAATAGGCAATTATGCACTGATGGTTAAGTCTGCTTGGTCTCTGACATTTCACATTACAGAACAAAGAACCAACATAATTCATGTATATATATTTGAAAGCGTAAAAATAAGAACTACATATCTTGCCCTACAGTGTTAAAGGAAATGTGTAACCAGAAAATGACTTGTTTAACCCCTTAACGACATCGGGCGTAAACTTACGCCCTCGCGCCCTGGTACTTGGCGCATCAGGGCGTAAATTTACGCCCGATGTTTCCCCGATCGCTGCGTGTTCACACACAGCGATCGGGGAAGATGGCCTGCTATAAATCATAGCAGGCCATCTTAGCTTCACGGCACGGGGGGTGGTTAACACCCCCCGTGCTTACGATCGCCGCTATAGGCTGATCAATTCAGATCAGCCAATAGCGGCGATCGGAACCTTTCCGGGTCATCGGCGACCCGATGACCCGGAAAAAAATGGCGGTCGGTGCTGTCCGAGGACGGCACCGACCGCCATTACTGTAAAAAGTAATGGTGATCGCCGTGCCACCGGCCCGATCGCCGTGAACGGCCGGCTGGCCGTTCACGGCGATCGGGCCGGTGGCACGGCGATCAGAGTCCCACAAAATAGTAAATACCTGCCCTGGACCCCTCAGCTAGGTAGCCGAGGGGTCCAGAGCAGGTATTTGTACATTACTCACCTGTCCCGGGCTCCTGATCGGTGTCTTCCGGGTTCGCGGCATCCTCGTCTTCGTTCGGGTCTTCGGCTTCTTCCGTGACGTCACGTTCGGCTTCTCTCGGCTATTTTCGGCTCCAGCGTCGGCTCTTTCCGTATTTTGCGCTCTGCTGCCCTCTAGCGGCTGATATGTGTAATACACTTATCAGCAGCTACAGGGATGTTCAGAATGTAGAATTTTTTTTTTTTTTTTTTTTTTTTCAAATTTGTTTTTTCTATTTTCCGCACCCTATCGCCGCTGAGTGTTGATCAGCATCGCACGAAAGTGCGCTGCTAATCAGCAACTCCTCCTTTTTGGCGTAGGGTGTTTTTTTTCTATATTCTACTGCCACAGTCTGCTAATAAGTGCCGCACATAAGTGCGGCATTTATCAGCAACTCCTTTGTTGGCGTAGGTTTTTTTTTTATACTTACTGTAAAAAAACACGTAAAAAACACTACATTACACCACACTACATTGAATAAAGTTTGACACTACACCACTACATACCCCATATACTAATCCCCGTATAAAGATGGCCCCTAGGGTGTTTTCGGCGTCAGAGGGATACGTTATTGCCTCCGACACCGAAACAGCCAGTGAGGATGAATGGGGGATCCTTCTTTCCTCCATTCATCCTCATCCTCATCATCCAGTGACGTGTCTGGGGGTAGCGTAGCGTACGCTGCCCCCCAGACACGTCTTTTCCGCCAGTACCGTCCCAATAAGACAGGCATGTCCAAAGTCCGGCCGGAGGGCCATTTGCGGCCCGCGTTCCGAACTTTTACGGCCCCCCAGGTATCCAGCTTGCTATTATCTGCCTGTGTTATAAAGCATATAGCATGTAGCATGTAAAATGGTCGGCCCTCGCACATGTTCACTTCATCAAATTTGGCACTCTTCGAAAAAAGTTTGGACATGCCTGCAATAAGAGATGACGGTATGGTGTGAAATTCTACACACTCTGTGACAGTACCTCAGGGTACACTTACAGATTTCGGGTACGTGCACACTGCGGAATGGCGAAGGATAACCCTTTGTGCATTCCACAGCTGGCACCCGCCGGCGGACTGATGCGGGCGCGCGTCTCCATCCGTGTCATAGACTCCATTCTATGCACGGGCGGAATCCGTCGTCCATCCAAAGAATGAACACGTTGGACGGAGAGCGGAATCCGTCCGTGCATAGAATGGAGTCTATGACACGTGTGGAGACGTGCGCCTGCATCAGTCCGCCGGTGGGTGCCAGCTGCGGAATGCACGAAGGGTTATCTGTCGCGATTCCGCAGTGTGCATGTACCCTTAGAGTGTATGTAGGAAGGGACACCCGAATCCTGCATACCCCCCCCCCATCCTCGGAGTTAGTGGGAAGATCGTCCGGGAACTGATCTTCCCACTGCTGGATAAAGGTTACCACCTGTACGGGGATAACTTTTATACCAGCACCCCCCTCCTCTGGTCTCTCGCTGCCCGAGCTACTGTAGCTTGCGGCACGATCCGAACATATCAGAAGTAGTAATAGCGCCCTAATATTTAGCAGCCATGGAGCGGACCCAGCGCTTCTGGATATGAAGGACCCCGTATCGCACCAGGACAACATTTTCCAGGTGACGTCCCCCACACTGGAGAAAGGGAGACCCCAGAAGAAGTGCAGAGTGTGGGGTAACAGGGGGATCAGGAAGGACACCATTTTCCCGTGTGACACCTGTCCTGATCGCCCCGACCTCTGCATACTGGATCGCTCCAAGGCGCACCACACGTCATTGGGGTTCTACATTATCTAAATTCTGTCCCTTATTCCTATTTCAGGGGTCACGTTGATCCAGGGATTATTCTGATCGCCATTATGGAGTCAGGAAGGAATTTTTTCCCTGTGATGAGGCTACTGTCGTCTGCCTTACGAGGGTTTTTTTTTGCCTTCCTCTGGATCAACACAGGTTGAATTTGATGAACACCTGTCATTTCCAACCTTATAAACTAATAATTGGCCTAATACCCCCAAATAAATTAGAATTGTCCCTTTTCCCCAGCTAAGTAGGTATGGCCGCCATTCCCATTAGAGGAGGCCATGATGCAATTACAAAGCCTCTGTGCGGCCAGGACAGTAGAAACCCCCCACAAGTGACCCCATTCTGGAAACTACACCCCATAAGGAATCTAAGAAGGGGGGCAGCGGGGATATGGCCCCCTGGTGACGGCCACATTTGGGACGTGAAAATGAAAAAAATTGTATTTTTTATTTTCTCGGCACATGTTCTACGTAAGTGCCCGTCACCAGTGGGGTCCAAATGCTCACTGCACCCCTTGTTAGATTCCTTATGGGGTGTAGTTTCCAGAATGGGGTCACTTGTCGGGGGTTTCTACTGTCCTGGCAGCACAGGAGCTTTGTAATTGCGACATGACCTCCATCCTCCATTCCAGCCTCTAAATGGCGCTCTGTCCCTTTGGTGACTTGCCCTGTGCCCATATGGCACATTATGCCCACATGTGGGGTATTTTCGTACTCAGGGGACACTACCCTACACGTTTTGTGTTCATTTTCTTTTTTAACCCCTTGTGGAAATGGAAAAAAATCAAGGCTAGACCAACATTTAGTGTAATTTTTGTAAAATTTTTACTCTAAATCATTAATCTTGTCATGTTTTTTCATTTTCACAAGGGGTTAAAAGATAAAAAAAAACATTTAATGTGTAGAGCAATTTCCCCTGAGTACGGAAATACCCCACATGTGGACATAAAGCGCCATGCGGGTGCAGGGTAAGCCTCCGAAGGGAAGAAGCGCCATTTGGTTTTTGAAGGCTGGATTTGGATGGAATGGATTTCGAGGGGCCATGTTGCATTCAAAAGGCCCCTGTGTTGCCAAGACAGTTGAAACCCCCCACAAGTGACCCCATTATGGAAACTGCACCCCTCAAGGAATGTAACAAGGGGTGTAGTGAGCATATGGACCCCACTGGTGACGGACACAAATGTGGAACAATGTGGCGTGAAAATGAAATATTACATTTTTTACACTATAATGTTGGTTTAGCCTTGAATATATCATTTTCATAAGGGGTTAAAAGAGAAGAAAAAAAACAAGATGTGTAGCGCAATTTCCCCCGAGTCCGTAAATACCCCACATGTGGACATAAAGCACCATGCGGGTGCAGGGCAAGCCTCCGAAGGGAAGGAGCACCATTTCGTTTTTGAAGGCTGGATTTGGATGGAATGGATTTTGAGGGGCCATGTTGCATTCAAAAGGCCTCTGTGTTGCCAAGACAGTTGAAACCCCCCACAAGTGATCCCATTATGGAAACTACACCCCTCAAGGAATGTAACAAGGGGTGTAGTGAGCATATTGACCCCACTGGTGACGGGCACAAATGTGGAACAATGTGGCGTGAAAATGTAATATTACATTTTTTACACTATAATGTTGGTTTAGCCTTGAATTTATCATTTTCACAAGCGGTTAAAAGAGAAAAAAACACACAATATGTGTAGAGCAATTTCCCCCGAGTCCGTAAATACCCCACATGTGGACATAAAGCGCCATGTGGGCGCAGGGCAAGCCTCCGAAGGGAAGGAGCGCCATTTGGATTTTGGAGGTTGGATTTGGCTAGAATGGATGATGAACGCCATGTCGCATTTACAGAGCCCTCGTGCTGCCAAAACACTGGAAACCCCCCACAAGTGACCCCATTCTGGAAACTGCAGCCCTCAGGGAATCTAAAAAGGGGTGCAGTGAGGATATGGACCCCTTGATGACGGGCACATTTGTGCCATGAAAGTGAAAAAATGAAATTTTTCCCTTTCACGTCACATTGTTCCACATTTGTGCCCGTCACCAGTGGGGTCCATATCCTCACTGCACCCCTTGTTAGATTCCTTGAGGGGTGCAGTTTCCAGAATGGGGTCACTTGTGGGGGGTTTCCAGTGTCTTGGCAGCACGAGGGCTCTGTAAATGCGACATGGCCCTTGAAATCCTTTCCAGTGAAATTCAGCTTCCAAAAGCCAATTGGCGCTCCTTCCCTTTGGAGGCTCGTCCTGCGCCCCCTTGGCACTCTATCGCCACATGTGGGGTATTTCTGTACTCGGGAGAAACTGCGCTACACATTTTTTGTCTTTTTTTGCCTCTTATCCCTTTAAGAAAATGAAAAATTGAAGGCTAGAACAACGTTTTAGTGTAAAAAATACATTTTTCTTTTTTCACGCCATATTGTTCGGAAAATCTGTGAAGCACCTGTGGGGTGCAGATGCTCACCGCACCCCTTGTTACATTCCTTGAGGGGTGTAGTTTTCTAAATGGTGTCCCTTTAGGGGTGTTTTTTAGGTTTTGACACCCCAGAGCCTCTGCCAACCTGAAGTGGTACAGTCAAAAATGACCAAATATAACGGAGGCGTTGAAATTCACTAGGCGCTCCCTTATATCTGAGGCTTGTGGTTGCGTCAAATAGCCCAATAGGGCCACATATGGGGTATTTCTATAAACTGCAGAAACGGGGCAATAATTATTGGGGTGCATTTCTCTGGTAATAGGTTTATAATTATGAAAAATAATGGATTACAATAAAATCTCTGCACAGAAAATTAAAATTTTCAAATTCCTTACACACTTAGCTTTTATTTCTGTGACTCCCCTAAAGGGTTAAAACACTTTCTGGATGTGCTTTTGCAGAGTTTGGGGGGTGCAGTTTCTGAAATGGGGTGCTTTGTGGGGCTTTCTAACATACAGGCCCCTCAAATACACTTTAAACCTGAACAGGTCCCTAAAAATATCTGATTTTGAAATTTTACTGAAAATTTGGAAATTTGCTGCTAATGTTTTAAGCTTCCTATCGTCTAAAAAAAATGAAAGATAGTTTAATAAATGCTGCCAACATAAAGTAGACATGTTGCTAATGCTATTTAATATATAATTTATGTGGTATAACCACTTTCTGTAGACGCAAAAAAGTTTCAAAGTTGGAAAAATGCATTTTTTCACATTTTTTCACATTATTTGGGTTTTTTTCATAAAGATTTGTTATGAGTATCGACTCCAATTTACCAGAAATGTAAAGTACAATATGTCACGAGAAAACAATCTCAGAATCAGCCGGATAGGTAAAAGCATCCCGAAGTTATTAATGAATAAAGTGACACTGGTCATATTCATAAAATTTGTCTCTGTCATTAAGGCCATTTCAGGCTCTGTCCTTAAGGGGTTAAAGAGTTGTTTTTTTTTTTTGCAGAAATCAATAGTCCAGGCGATTTTAAGAAACTTTGTAATTGGGATTATTTGCCAAATATGCCATTATCTGCATTTAAAAATCCTTTCCCCAGGTCCCCCCCCCCCTCCTCTTTTCCATCCACTGCAAAAAAATCAGGAAATTGTGACTTGTTGCATCAGACGTACCCAGTCTGTTCTAGGGAGAGGGGAGGGGGGAGTTAGCCAACAGCAGAAAGCCGATAACAGAGGATTACAGGCACAGAGCTGGGTGACAGCTGTAATCACAGCTCAAAGAGGTCAGTGCTGACTGTCAGAGGAGATAAAGGGTGAGGTATTTGTAGATTAATTCTTTGTTGTCCTGTTTTGGTGTTTTATTGGCTCTCTCCATAGGAGAACAATGAAGACGGGGGAGAGTTTCAAACTGCTTTTTCATGCTAAAAATACATTTTCAGCTAATAAACCCAATGACAAAGTTTCTTAAAATTGCCTGGACTATTGATTTCTGCAAAAAAAAAATTCACGACAGTGACACTTTAAATAGTATTTTTATGTTAAACATATTTTTAAAGAAATTGTGGTGACATTTTTTCTACTTTTCCACTTTTCTATATTATAAAATAATCCTGATATCTTGCAGTTTCCATTCTCACTACAGGGACAAAAACTAAGCTAAGACTTCCTGTTCTGTCTGTGAAAAGACTCTATTGTCATCTATGTCCATGAGTCTTGCTGTAAAGCATGTCACTAATTGCTGTTAAGAACAGCCCAGGCAAGATGGCAGCCCATATATCATATTATCTAATAAACCGTCCACTGTTTAGAATCCTCATCTGTCTACCAGATTTGACTGGTCACTGTGGAATGGTTTGAAGCGAATTTGCGCCTGACCAAAACACTGGTACTGTTGTGTAGCTTGCATCAAACCAGGTTCTGTCCTGGGGTCTAGATAGCTGCTGGTGCTGTTGTTTCCATGAAAATCTCTTTTATTCCTAGTGAGTGAGGTCAAAGAGGCGGGGCCTAGAGCTGTCATGCATTAGGCCTGGCATGCCTTTCTTCTTTGTAGCTATGCCCCTGGGCTAGGTTTTCTTCTTTGGAAGCCCAGAGTGGCAGGCCTGGCCATGTCAGAGCGTGTGCACCGGATTGCTTCCTTGCTGAAGATAACTCCACCTCGGGACATAGCTACTTTAGGCCCGTCTTTGGCCCCTGTGTTTTCCAGGTTTCCATGTGATTCCAGGTTTGCTGTTGAAGAACTGGGGGAAAAAAACAATAATTTCCATATAGACATGATAGTATAGTCCCCCCTATAGAAGTCTTGACCAAAATACCAAACATATAGCCTGCTATGATTTCACAAACAAAAACATAGCAGAAAAATGTCCTATGGGTATTGCGTTTTGCTTTTCGCCATTGACTATCAGCTAACATCTGGTCTCTGCGTTTTTGAACCCCAAAAAATGCCATATAACATATTTCTGAAAAAAACCTAGACTGAGTCCAGCCATATACTACATGAGAACATACCCCTCTCCCAAAGTTATTCACAGGATAAGGGATAACAAGACCTATAGAGAATTAATGGGGCACTGTCACTACTGTTTATTTGAGGGGGACAACACGTTCTCCACATTCTCTTGACCACTGGGCCCCCAACCAATCAGCTTAATATCCCCTATCCTGTAGATTTTGCAGGGGGAGGGGGCAGCTACCTAGCCCACACCTGAATGTATGTGTGTGGGGGTGCAATACTTTGCCTTGCTCCTCATGCTGCCCACACACAACAGCCATTGGGTTGTGTATATATGATGTATATGTATGGTGGTGTCCATGTTGCTATGATTGGTGTGACCCTGCCACTTGAAAAAACCTTTTGACAAACCTTGCAGATGTCGGTATAAACCTTGCGATGCATGTTTTTTATTCAAGAGTGTGCCTTTAATCCAGGGATGCACACATATACATGAGAAGTTCTACCGTCCACTGCGCCGTCCTACTTCCGCTTATTGTGCAGGTGATGGATCTGTGTAGCAGGCAGATGTCCAGCTTTATGACTCTGCTATATGTGATGAAACCCCAACTCCCAAACATAATAAGTTACACCAAAGAACACAAAATAAAGACACAACACATTGTAATCAGATGTCAAAGGGTGCCAATTTTATTTAAAATTACATGACTCTGAAAATGGCAGACCCCTGACTCACAAAGAGTCACTCTCCAGCACTCAGGCGAGGAAAAACCCCCTGTGGGGGAAACCTCGAGGGTGCCATGGCTGGAGAGTTGCCCCTCCCCTGGGCTTAGAGGGTAGCACCATAATATAAATATAATAAACTGGATATGAGAGAGATCTGGAATATCTGTCACCTTATTGATGGCGGATGTATCTCTTCTCCCTCACAGATCCAGGTCCACTTCTCAAGATGGTGGAGACTCGATGAAGGAGAAGTCTAAAGCAGACCACCCCTTTTCCCCTGCTAGAACCTCCAAATTACATCAAGGGTAGGGGCAGTAAAGTGTAAAGCTCAAGGTCCTCTGGCTCATCCAAGATGGCACTGATCAGGGCGCGGTGCATTGGTTTATGGAACTTTCTTCATGACATAAGCGCTTGTCATCATAATGCACGGTTACCATGGTTACTGCAGGTAAACACATCTGAAGCATTAACCCATTAATGACTGGTCATGCGCTTTACTGCAGAGGTCACTAACCACACACTTGTGACCAAGCAAACAGCTTATGGTTAGGCCACACTAAGAACACTAAATAATATAGTTTCATGTGGCCCATAGCAACCAATCACAGCTCAGCTTTCATTTGTCAAATTACTCTGGTAAAATAAAAGCTGAACTGTGATTGGTTGCCATGCGCAATTTAGACAGTCTCACTTGCCCATAGCAACCAATCAGAGCTCAGTTTTTTTTTTTTTTTTATAAGACCTTGTTAAGATATGAAAGGTGAGCTGTGATTGGTTGCTAGGGGCAAATCAGACTGTATTTTGTCTCTGGCAGATTGATAAAGCTGCTCCATTGCTGTAAAGCTTATGGTGATGATGGTGATGATGATGATGATGATGATGATGATGATGATGATGACTGAAAACACATGACATCCCCATAATGCTTTGCAGTCAGCCCTTTCTCCATACCTCCCAACTTTTTGGAGGAACTCTTGTGGTTCACAGACATTTCTATACACTACAATTCCCAGCATTTCCAGTCACTCAGTTTAGAATCCACTGGTATACGGTTATATACGGCGGATTTGTTAACATGAAGGAGACTACTAACAATCTGATGTAATTGTATGTGGAAAGGGCGGCCAAAGAGTATTATAAATAGAGCTGTTGAAATGAATAAAGAAGAAGGGGATCCCTACCTGGAAATCCTCCAGAGTAGGGATGGTCCGAACCGAGTTCGGTTCGGGTTCGTACAAACCCGAACCCTCGGTAATGATTCCCGCTGTCTGCCTGCTCCGTGGAGTGGGTGGATCCAGAGGGAGGACCGCCTGGAAAACTGGGATACAGCCATTGCCATAGGCTGTATCCCAGTTTTCCAGGCGTTACTCCCGCTGGATCCGCCCGCTCCATGGAGCGGGCAGACAGCGGGAATCTGCTGCCGAGCGTTCGGGTTCATACGAACCCGAACCTCGGCAGGTTTGGATCATCCCTACTCCAGAGTAAAGACAGTATGGGTGGCATGTAGGACTATATTACCCAGGCTTTCATAGGAAATCGGTCATCACCTGATTAGTTAATCAATGGAGAAACTGCATAGACTGTACAAAAGTGGTTGTCAAGCTGTTTAATTAGGGTGCGTTCACACGTACAGGATCTGCAGCAGATCCGCAGCATATCTGATGCTGTGTTCAGTTATTTAGAACAAATCTGCTGCGGATCTGCAGCAGAAAATTCGCTGCGATGTGGTGTGTGTGAAGCTACCCTAAAAGTAAAATAGTCCACAGTATTAAAAGGGTACTGCAGAAAAAAAATATTTCAAATAAACTGGTCACAGAAATTTGTAATTTACTTCTATCAAAAAAATCTCCAGTCTTCTGGTACTTATTAGCTGCTGTATGTTCAGCAGGAAGTGGTGTATTCTTTCCAGTCTGACACAGTGATATCTGCTGCCACCTCTATCCATGTCAGGAACTTACTTGTCAGACTGGAAAGAATACACCATTTCCTGCAGGACATACAGCAGCTGATAAGTACTGGAAAGCTTAAAGGTTTTTAGTAAAAGTAAATTAATAATCTATATAACCTTCTGACACCAGTTGATTTAAAAGAATTTTTTAGCTTGATATCCCCTATCCTATGGATTTTAGGGGGAGCAGCAGCTGGCCAGTGTCAGACTGGGCGACCTTGGGCCCACCTGGGAATTTGATTCTTGGGGCCCACCCTGCTTACACCAGATATAACAAGCACCAAACCTTTCACATTACTATAGTTACTTTGCACAGAGCTGCGTATGTGACCAGCGATGATAGCTCACTGCTAGTAACTCTTCAGTCACAGTCATGCAGACAGCATAACTTGCCACTTAAGTTTCTTGAAAGGAGAAGTCCCATGAAACTAACAAGTCTCAGGTAGGCAGGGGGGGTGCAGGAACATAATAAAGAGAATATACTTCCCCATCCCTGTGCCCCCGAAGCTCTTCCTTAATGATATCCAGTAGCCACCGGCCTCCTCCAGCTCCTCCAGCTGCAACATCACATACTTGGCTGATGGATCGTCTGCTCAGCCAATCACTGACTGAGGATGGACACCGCTGCAGTCATTGACTGGCTGAGCAGGCAATCCATCAGCCGAGTATGTAACATTGAGCTGGGTCCGTGACATACACAGAACCTGATGGAAAATGACTTCCAGCAACTGTAGGAGAGAGAGCGATCCATGGGCACGGGGACTGGTGAGTATAGTTTCTTTATTATCTTCCCTCACTCCACTGCCTGCCTATCATTTGTTACAAGACTTCTGTCAGCTGTAATTCGTCTTCCAAACTGCTGACACTATGCTGTTAGGTCAAGAAGACACATGGTACCTTAACCCCTTCCCCCAATATGACGTCCAGGGACGTCATGAAAAGCAGTGCCAGAACGCATCATGACGTCCCTGGACGTCATGCCTTCTCTGCCTCCCCCCACTGTCACTATCAGAGATCGGGAAGCAGGAGGAGGCTGTGTCACACAGCCTCCCCCTGCTGCCACTGCCCGGAGGGGAGCTGTGCTCCCCCCTGGACAGTTAACCCCATAAGCGCCGCGGTCATTGTGACCGCAGCGTCTATGGGGAGATCTGCTGTCTCCTTTGCCGATCGGGCGGCAGGAGGAGGCTGCAGCACATTGCCTCCTCCTGCCGCCACTACTGATGTCCTCCCCAGGCCCCCCATGCAGCTCCCTCCGCTTCCCCCGTCCTCCCCGTGCCTCCAGCCTGCCGCTCAGGGCTTAGAGTGCCACCCCCACCCGCCGGAGCGCCGGAGCTTTCAACCCAGTGTAGGGACCGGATCGTTAGAATGAGCTGTCAGTGTGTAACACTGACAGCCCATTCACTAATACAGTACAGCACCGATCAGGTGCTGTACTGCATTATACAAGTACCTGCAAAAGTAAAAGTAAAAACACACACACACAAATAAATAAATACATAAATAAATAATTGAATAAATAATTAATTAAATAAATAAATATATATAAATAAATATACACATTCCCCATCCTCCTTTATAAATGATCCCCTATAAATAACAAATAACAAATAAATATAATACACATATTTGGTATCGCCGCATCCGTAATGACCCCGTCTATTAACCTGTTACATCAATTATCCCACCCGATGAACACTGTAAAAAAATTAACAAAAAACTAACCAAAATGACAATTTTTTGTTAATCCCACCCCCTATAAAATATAGAAAAAAAGCTACCAAACCGACATATGTACCCAAAAGGAGTACCACTAAATATGTCAACTTATGCCGCAAAAGAAAATCCCCTACGTAACTCCATTTGCAAAAAAAGAAAACTATTACCGCTGTTACAATATGCAAGACACAAACAGTATTTATAGCATAAATGTCATAAAATATAACAAAAGCTATATAACATGGATATCACTGTAATCGTACCGACCTGACGAATAAAGATAACATGTCATATGTGAGGTATAGTAAACGGCGTACAAAAAAATGGTGAAAAACAGCTGCTAAATTGTGTTTTTTATTCGTACCACCTCATTAAAAATTAACCAAATATTGATCAGGGTGTCACACGTCCCCCAGAATGGTACCGATGGAAACGTCAACTTGTCTTACACAAATATTTTGGCACTGCAAGGCCTCTGTGACATGGTATAATGGCTAAAAAAACTGAAATAAAAAAGGCCCTAAAATTCGCCAGGTCTCTGTCATGTCTGCGTCCTGTGGTTGAGCAGGTGACGCACTGCGGCCACATATGGGGGATTTCTAGAAACATTGGAATAAGTGGAATAAATAGTGAGTTCCATTTCTCAGTTAGTATTTGCTGATTAAAATCGAATATCTGCCAAAATAATAATTGATTAAAATGGAATATCTGCCAAAATAATGAAAATTTAAAATTTCTCCTCCAACTTGCTTAAATCTCTGCGAAACACCTAAAGGGTTAATACACTTATGGAATGTTACTTTGAATACTTTGAGGGGTGCAGTTTTTATAGTGGAGGGATTTATGGGGGTAACATCAGGGGCTGGCTGGCAAATTTTAGCCTGGGGGGCAAGCACACAGCAGTGGCCCATGAGAAGCCGGCTAGCGGCCCATCTTTCAAGGACCACTCTGGCCCTCACTTATTATTACGCTCCCCACACCAGTGCAGGGAAGGTAGATGCCACCCACTCCAATACTTCCTCCAGCGGCACTGTTCTGACACTTCGGATAACACATTCAGCCCTTCCAGTCATTTGTAAACAGGGAATTCCTACTGCTCGCTATGAAGGGGTCAGAGATCTCTTTCCTGTATAAGTCTATGGGACGGCTCAGCGCTGACCCGGAACCATCCCATAGACTTACATTGAGAAAGTGACTTCTGGCCCCTTCACACAGAGCAGTAGGAATTCCCTGGTCACAAATGACTGGAGGGGCTGGAGACGTTATCCAATTGTTGGAACATCGCCGCTAGCAGAAGTACAGGTCCGGGGTGCCATCTACCGTCCCTGCACTGATGTGAGGAGGGTAATAAGGGCTGGAGTGCTCCTTAAAGGGAACCAATTTGCACAATTGTTCTGATATGAGGCTACCAGGCACTGAGTATAAGATGGTGGGAAAGCAGGGTGACCTCCATCATACTGAGTATAAGATGCTGGGAAAGCTGGGTGACCTCCGTCATACTGAGTATAAGATGGTGGGGAAGCTGGGTGACCACATCATACTGAGTATAAGATGGGTAGAAAGCTGGGCGCCCTCCATCTTACTGAGTATAAGACACTGGAAAAGCTGGGTGACCCCCATAATACTGAGTATAAGATGCTGGGAAAGCTGGGTGACCTCCGTCATACTGAGTATAAGATGCTGGTAAAGCTGGGTGACCATATACTGAGTATAAGATGCTGGTAAAGCTGGGTGACTACATCATACTGAGTATAAGATGGTGGGAAAGCTGGGTGACCACATTATACTGAGTATAAGATGCTAGTAAAGCTGGGTGACCCCCATCATACTGAGTATAAGATGCTGGGAACGCTGGGTGACCATATTATACTGAGTATAAGATGCTGGTAAAGCTGGGTGACCACATCATACTGGGTATAAGATGGTGGGAAAGCTGGGTGACCACATTATACTGAGTATAAGATGGTGGGAAAGCTGGGTGACCACATTATACTGAGTATAAGATGCTGGTAAAGCTGGGTTACCTCCATCATACTGAGTATAGGATGCTGGTAAAGCTGGGTTACCTCCATCATACTGAGTATAAGATGGTGGGAAAGCTGGGTGACCACATCATACTGAGTATAAGATGGTGGGAAAGCTGGGTTACCTCCATCATACTGAGTATAAGATGGTGGGAAAGCTGGGTGACCACATTATACTGAGTATAAGATGCTAGTAAAGCTGGGTGACCCCCATCATACTGAGTATAAGATGCTGGTAAAGCTGGGTTACCTCCATCATACTGAGTATAAGATGCTGGGAAAGCTGGGTGACCATATTATACTGAGTATAAGATGCTGGTAAAGCTGGGTGACCAAATCATACTGAGTATAAGATGGTGGGAAAGCTGGGTGACCACATTATACTGAGTATAAGATGCTGGTAAAGCTGGGTTACCTCCATCATACTGAGTATAAGATGCTGGTAAAGCTGGGTTACCTCCATCATACTGAGTATAAGATGGTGGGAAAGCTGGGTGACCACATCATACTGAGTATAAGATGGTGGTAAAGCTGGGTTACCTCCATCATACTGAGTATAAGATGCTGAGAAAGCTGGGTGACGATATACTGAGTATAAGATGCTAGTAAAGCTGGGTGACCACATCATTCTGAGTATAAGATGCTGGGAAAGCTGGGTGACCTCCATCATACTAAATACAATATGCTAGGAAAGCTGGGTGACCTCCATTATACTAACTACAAGATGGTGGAAAAGCTGGGTGACCTCTATCATACTGAGTATAGGATGGGTAGAAAGCTTGGTGACCTCCATCATACTGAGTATAGGATGGGTAGAAAGCTGGGTGACCTCTATCATACTGAGTATAGGATGGGTAGAAAGCTGGGTGACCTCCATCATACTGAGTATAGGATGGGTAGAAAGCTGGGTGACCACATCATACTGAGTATAGGATGGGTAGAAAGCTGGGTGACCTCCATCATACTGAGTATAGGATGGGTAGAAAGCTGGGTGACCTCCATCATACTGAGTATAGGATGGGTAGAAAGCTGGGTGACCACATCATACTGAGTATAGGATGGGTAGAAAGCTGGGTGACCACATCATACTGAGTATTGGATGGGTAGAAAGCTGGGTGACCACATCATACTGAGTATTGGATGGGTAGAAAGCTGGGTGACCACATCATACTGACTACAATACAAGATGCTGGGTAACTAGGGTTTCTGTATTTTCACTATAGTTTTTATCACTTTTGCTGGAAGTCTAAAATTATATTATCACTGGAGTTCTCCTTTAAATGGGCAATGTCACCAGAAAAAAATGTTTTGTATGTCATAAAAACATATAAAACATTTTTATTGGTCAGAGTGTGAATGTTCAGACAGCAACCAATCAGAACAAACTGGGAGAGGTCCATGCTCTGTATTTTCCCTCAGCTATGTGTCACATGACTGTGACGGTCACATAATTGAAGTCTTTGGGGACATGTTGCTATGGGTGTATATTGTACTGTATGGTTGTGTATTGTACTGTATGGGTGTATATTGTTCTGTATGGTTGTGTATTGTACTGTATGGGTGTATATTGTACTGTATGGTTCTGTATCGGTGTATATTGTACTGTATGGTTCTGTATGGGTGTATATTGTTCTGTATGGGTGTATATTGCTGTGTATGGGTGTATATTGTACTATATAGTTCTGTATGGGTGTATATTGTTCTGTATGGGTGTATATTGTACTGTATGGTTGTGTATTGTACTGTATGGGTGTATATTGTTCTGTATGGGTGTATATTGTTCTGTATGGGTGTATATTGCTGTGTATGGGTGTATATTGTACTATATAGTTCTGTATGGGTGTATATTGTTCTGTATGGGTGTATATTGTTCTGTATGGGTGTATATTGCTGTGTATGGGTGTATATTGTACTATATAGTTCTGTATGGGTGTATATTGTTCTGTATGGGTGTATATTGCTGTGTATGGGTGTATATTGTACTATATAGTTCTGTATGGGATGGGTGTATATGGTTCTGTATGGGTGTATATTGTACTGTATAGTTCTGTATGGCTGTATATGGCTCTGTATGGGTGTATATTGTACTGTATGGTTCTGTATGGGTGTATATTGTACTGTATGGTTCTGTATGAGTGTGTATTGTACTGTATGGTTCTGTATGGGTGTATATTGTACTGTATGGTTCTGTATGGGTGTATATTGTGCTGTATGGTTCTGTATATTGTACTGTATGGTTCTGTATGGGTGTATATTGTACTGTATGGTTCTGTATGAGTGTGTATTGTACTGTATGGTTCTGTATGGGTGTATATTGTACTGTATGGGTGTATATTGTACTGTATGGTTCTGTATGAGTGTGTATTGTACTGTATGGTTCTGTATGGGTGTATATTGTACTGTATGGGTGTATATTGTACTGTATGGTTCTGTATGGGTGTATATTGTACTGTATGGTTCTGTATGGGTGTATATTGTACTGTATGGGTGTATATTGTACTGTATGGGTGTATATTGCTCTGTATGGTTCTGTATGGGTGTATATTGCTCTGTATGGTTCTGTATGGGTGTATATTGTTCTGTATGGTTCTGTATGGGTGTATATTGTACTGTATGGTTCTGTATGGGTGTGTATTGTACTGTATGGTTCTGTATGGATGTATATTGTACTGTATGGGTGTATATTGTTCTGTATGGGTGTATATTGCTCTGTATGGTTCTGTATGGGTGTATATTGTGCTGTATGGTTCTGTATGGGTGTATATTGTACTGTATGGTTCTGTATGGGTGTGTATTGTACTGTATGGTTCTGTATGGGTGTATATTGTACTGTATGGGTGTATATTGTTCTGTATGGGTGTATATTGCTCTGTATGGTTCTGTATGGGTGTATATTGTGCTGTATGGTTCTGTATGGGTGTATATTGTACTGTATGGTTCTGTATTGTACTGTATGGTTCTGTATGGGTGTATATTGAACTGTATGGTTCTGTATGGGTATATATTGTTCTGTATGAATGCATATGGTTCTGTATGGATGTGTATTGTACTGTATGGGTGCGTATCGTTCTGTATGGAGCAGTTTTGCAGCATCTGGTTTTTTGTTTTTTTTCCCCCTTCAATGATCAGGAGCAAAAAAACAACAAGAAAGAAACAACACAAGTGTGTGTGTGTGTGCACACGTGTGGATATTACTTACATAGGCCAGGTTCACTCTATGTAAAGACAACAGCTGTATTTTATAACAATGGCCGTAGTGCAAAAAAAATGCACAGTGTGAACCTGGCCATACATTGCAAATATATACATGTTACAGACACATGTGCAGTACAACTGGATGTCTTCTAGTACAGTTAGGAATCCTAATGCTATGGGGAACAGCCTGAAGTGTGTGGGGGTACAGCAGCCAGAATGGGAGAGAACCCAGCAGTCTGGGGGGGGGGTGCACACTGCAGCCTTAGGAGGTACATATCAGCTACAGGTGGAGAGGGGCAATGCAGCCTGTGGCAGAGGGTGCAGCTATAGGGGGAACAGGGCAGCAGCTACAGGGGGTTGGGAGGACAAATGCTAATGTGTTTGCCTCAGCCCAGCAGACAGCCCCATCCTCTCTGTCCTGACGTCCCTCCTATCTACAACCCAAGGTACCTGACATTTCCAGCAGCTGAGCCCAGAGCAGGAAGGAGGGGGGATGGGCAGGAAGCAGGTGTACCTGTGTTATACAGGGAGATCGGCAATCTGCACATTAGTTGTATGTGCAGACTGCTAATCTCCGCTCTGGACCTGCTGGGGGCAGCTGGAGAACTAAGGCACCTATGTTATACTCACAGCCGACAGCCTGTGAGTGCAACTGAATTAGTATAATAAGCTGTGCTGTGCTGTGCTGCACTGTCGCCCGCTGTCCTCTCCCCCTTCAGGAAGTCCTGGGCCAGGAGAAACATGGGACCAGGAGGCGGGGCTTAACGGGGGAGGGGTTGGGGGAAGCAGCTTCAGCCCCAGCCCGGCAGCATCACAGGCCGGCCCTGCAGCCTCTTTATGTGGCAGAGAGGAGAGCGCTGGGGCGGTAAGCAGCCTCAGTGCGGCCCTCTAATGTACTGGGGAAGACCGGCCTGGGGGGCAGATGCCACCCTGCCCCCCGGCCCAGCCCGCCCCTGGGTAACATACAGGCCCCACAAATCCACTTCAGAACTGAACTGGTCCCTAATAAAAGCAAAATTTGACATTTTCCAGAAAATTTGAAAAATCGCTGCAAAATTTCAAAGCCCTCTAACATCCTAACAAGTAAAAGGACATTCACCAAATGACGTCACCATAAAGCAGACATGTTGTAGATGTTGCAGTAATGATTAGTTCATGTGGCATGACTATCTTTCTTAGGAAAAGAGAATTTTGAATATAAAGGATTGTAAATTTTTGCGCAAATGTTGTGTTTTTTAAAAAAAAACTACTGAGTGTATCAACCAAAGTATACCACAATCATAAAGAGGAATATGTCACGAGAAAACTATCTCAGAATAATCGCAATAGTTAAAAGCACCGCAAAGTTATAACTACATAAAGAGAGACAGGTCAGATTTGAAAAATAGGCCCTGGTCATTAATGCCAAAACAGGCTGCGGAGGCAAGGGGTTAAATATATTTGTCTTCGATTCTATAGCATAGAAAATGTTTTTATTCTCTGGTAGAAAGAGTCAAATTAGGAGGCCCACCTCCTGCCAGGGGCCCACCAAGCGGTAGGGCCCACCGGGGGATTCCCCTGTGGGCCAATTCGAGGCTGCTGCAGTACTAACTTCTCGAGACTCTCAGCACTCTCAGTACAAGCTCCTCTCAACTACTGTCATCTCTACTACTCTAAAGGTCCTCAGTACAGCTTCTGTCTTGTCAAGTCTACAGTCTGCTATCAGCTATTGTACAAAGTATTCTCTCTCAGTAAAAAGAAGATCTATTTATGCTAACTGGACTCAGTGATTATTACTCAGGCACCTACACAGTAGATACCACATCCTTGGGTCATCTCCCCTTTCTGTGGGTGGTGGTACCCAGTGCCGTTTCTAGCGTCGGGCCGGCCAGACGGCCGCATGGGGGGGCAGTTAGGGGGCGCTAAGGGCCACCCCTGGGATCTCACTCAGCCGTGCGGCCTTTTCCGCCGGGCGGCACTCAGCCCGGCACCTATCACCTGCCCAGGCACCACCAGATTGCCTCGCCCCCGCTCTTCACCTGCAGCCCGCCGCCTGACTGTCCCCCAGGATCCTGCTCTTCGGTTACCCATCCCGCTGTGAGCGCCCACCCCTCGGCACCTCTATCTTTTTCCCAGCCTGGCGCACTCATCTTTTCCCTCCAGCAGGAGCAGTGATATGACGTCACTGCACCTGCTGGAGGATCCGTTCTGCTTCTCACAGGCTGTGAGAGAAGAAAGACAAGAAGAAGAGAGAAGATAGAGTGACCCGCTCCTTGCCAGGATTTGGTGAGTAAATTATTATTTTTTTTTTTTGTGATTTGCCGTACAGGGGACAATATTACAATGGTGACATTACTGTTATTACTATGGGGACAGAGCATGGACTATGGGGACAGAGCACAGGGTGGGTTATTACTATGGGGCCAGATGGAGAGGAAAGGGAAAGTGATGCCTCAGGTCAAAGAAGACGTCACCTGTGAGTAACTGGGAGGGGGGGGGGGTCTGAGCGCTTTTATCAAGATTCGCCCTGTAGTCGAAATTACCTAGAAACGGCCCTGGCGGTACCGATAGTCCGGGTGGGTCACAAATCCACTCTGGACCACCGTGATAAGTAACCAAGGGACCCCCTCACAGCCTGGCAGGTTTCCTGACCACAGGGGAAAGGGTATAGCTCACCTCTCTAAAATAAAAGCAGGTGAGCCTCGACAGTATACCATCTGGCTAACCTATATCTCAACCAACCACCACAGTAGTGTCGTCACACCGTACCATCTGGCAAGTGACCGGTTGAACCTCACAGGGGTGCACCACAGCGACACTGTCTGCACAGAACATCACCAAAACTAGTAAAGAAGAGGTGAAGACCATGGCATTTGGAAAATCAGCGGGGGAGAAGGGAATGAAGTATACTTCATCATTTTTACTCATGCAACTGGTTCCACATATTACAAAAAGCCCAGACAAACCCTTTAAGTTCCGCTCTGGTGACACTGCAGGGAACCCTTACTACTAGGTCTTCCAACAGGTAACAGCTCACTGTTGGCGATTCCAGCAGGGGGACCCCTTTTTTGCAGTCAATTGTCAACGGACCCTTGTAACAAAGCAGATCCTCTGAAGCAAACCTCCAAAAACACTGGTGATTTCTAGTGACATCATGATGTGTCAGTTGTCTAAAAGTAGACTGTACCTAGTACCAACCTGAGCTACTGTTCATGTAAAGCAAATTTAGGGCTCTTGCACATGGTCATTAACAATTTAGGCCAATGCCAAGCCTTCGTGTACCTTTATTTATAGAAGCACACAAAGTTTTTTCTCATGTAAGTTTTTTCTCAAATAAAATAATCTGGAGGGGCTCCTGAAACCCTATGTACTACAGCTCTGGCTCTGCCATGTGAACAAAGCCTGAGGTTTTCCCCTTTAGGAAGTGGTCAACAGTGACATATACCATCAACATACACTAATAAACTGGTGTTACCTTGTTTCGCCGAAAATAAGACATCCTCCTAAAATAAGACACCCCAACTAGCCTGCCAACTACCCTAAAGTAAGCAATATCCCAAATATAAAGCACACCCACCCTAAAGCAAGCCCCCCCTTCCCAAAAGAACCATGGGGAAGGCTGGGGGGGAATAAGAAATCCCCTGAAAATAAAATGTAGTGCTAAATGGGAGCAAAAATTAATATAAGGCACTTATTTTCGGGGAAACACGGTTGTACATAAAACATCTGTATCAGGTGAGTCACCATCATATCAGAAGTCACAGTTCCATGTAACATTTGAATTTTAAGCAGACATTGGTGACAGTGGTAATTTATGAGCTGATAAAATGTTTCTGCAGTAGATAGAAGCCTCTTTTGCTCTGTTAGACATAGTTTCATTAGGGGAATACTGGTTGTTTGTTTTTGGCACTTATAGTTGTAACACACAAAAGCTTTCAATTAACAATGCTATGGCTGCCCCTGGGATATCCCTTTGCTGTGGATACAATAATATACAAAAGCCAGTATTGGGCTTGGGTGACATTTTCCCTCGAGGCAGGATGACAGAACATTATATTCTCTGCAAAGGAGACGACTGAAAGAACGCCACCAGACCAGCGGAACCTGATAATGCAGCTCTGTAGCTTCTTATGTAACAGATTGGACCAACAGAGATAGTAGCTAAGGGCACTAATAGACGGCCCTAACCTGTCTGTTAATCCCTGTGATCGGCACTCAGAAAGAGTCTTCAGAAAGAATTGGTTGGCAGAATGGCCAAACCACATGAACATTAGCTGGATGGCTCGTGTGCCTCTTTCCTGCTATCAGACGTTCATCCCCTATTACATGGTAATAGGTATGGCCAATGGTTTATACATTATCTTTAAAATATATTGATCACATCTAGTGATAACAACTTATGTCACCAAACAAAACCCAAAGGACAAGCGTCATACTAAGCGATTTTGCAAAACTCTTCAGAAAAAGCCAGAAGTGGATCCATCAGAAACGAGAAATACAAGGCCTTCTTTTATATTGCTCATTCCTTTTGCATCTACTCTTTAAATGGGAACTCCACTTAAGGAAAACTTGTTTTCTATTAAAAGTACAGTAAAAGTTATATTGATGTGTCTATATAATGTATTACTATATCGGTATGGTTCTGCCACACTGGTAGCTAATAGAAATCCAGGAAGTGAAAAAAAAATGGCCTCTGTGCCAATCCACATTGTCTCCTGCTCCCACAGCTCTCCCACCTTAGGAGACAAATCTTCCATGCCTCTGTCTCACATTGTGTGTGTTTGCTAAGATCAGGCTGATGGTGCAGACAGGCGGCAGGGAGTGATGTCACAGGAGGTTTGGCTGGATCCCCCAATCACCATCTCTGATCAGCCAGAAGCAAGTGCTGAAACTTTACTGATTGTGCAAAACAGATTTGGGTGGGGAATGAGCAGGGTGGAGGACTGTGATGAACAGCTGAGGGAAAGCAGAGCTTTCTGGAACCTGTAGTACTGTGTACAACTGCTCAACCAGGAAGTACAGCCACAGAGTACAGATCAAAACCTCCCAAAACAAATGGATTTTTGGTAGTTTCAAAACTTGGATAGACAGGTAAGTAATGTTAAGTAAAGTAGAATAGGAAGAATAGGAGGTACTTGCCATGTGTGCACAGGTGCTTCCTGCTAATTGGGGTCATATGGGGCTTAAAAAGGAGGAGTGCACGGGGTACATGAGGCAATATGGTTTGGCAATATTGTTTGATCTAGTTATATACCAACATCCTGGCGTTGGTTAAATTTAAATGTAGCCAAAAGGCATTAGTGTCAGCCATAGGCGTGAGGTGCAAGCAGCACTTTTCTTTCTCCATGTCGTACCAGCTGGGCATGAAGTACTGATAGTGAGACGGACGGCCCCTCTGTGATGCAGCCCCATTGATTCTAATGGAGCCGCGTAACAGAGGGGAATGTAGATCGTTACAATGGGGGTCGGCCGGTCTGCCTTCAGTGCTTCATGCCCAGCCGGTGCCCAGTAATTAACCAGCGACGTGCTCACAAACCGGGCCGTGGTTCAAAAAAAGGACTGCGGCATCGGCATTCTCCTGCCTGCTCCAATCTATTCATGTATAAAAAAAAACACAAAGTGATGTACCTAGTGGTACATTCACTTTAAAGGGATTGTACAGTGACAATCTTTTTCCTTCAAGTCAACTGATATCAGAACGTTATATAAATTTGTAATTTACTTCTATTAAAAAATCTTAAGTCTTCCCATACGTATTAGCTGCTGTATATCCTGCAGGAAATATTTTATTTTCAGTCTCACACAGTGCTTCTATTTCTATACATATTTTGCTTGTTTTTTAATCCTATGTATCTATGGGTAATATCTATATATGTAGACATTCTTGTCTGTTAAGGAATGGCTGGACTGAGATTATCAGAACGCTATAAAGCAATGATCTTATTCAGCTGCTCAATGTAAACACACTTTGTACAATTACTCATCATAAAAATCAGGTCACAAGGCGGCCTACGTTGTGCGCTAGGAGCCTAGAAGCATTTATCTCTGTCATGCACCTTGTGATAAGGCATGGGATGATTTTGCTTCTGTCATACTTGTATGGACTCATATGATGGTACAGTAGGGCACCATGAGCTGCTATAAACAAAATAAATCTTGTATTGACTTTTCTTTTCAAGTAAGGCAATAATGCAAGTTAGAAGCATAAGGCAAATGTTATTATTATTGAGATACATACACATACATTACATAGATTAAGATGTTGCATACAGATTTTTTTTTTTTTTACAGATGTTGCAAGGGCTAAATCCAACCATTTCTTACTGTTCCAATGCATCTAAAATAAAAATAAAAGGAAGCAACGTAAAAAAGCAAATTAGAATTCGAAAATTCTGCAATGTTACCATTCATCGAAATAGGGCTTTTAGAAATCGGTACCCATGCTGCAGAAGCGGCCGCATTCAGCTGAACAGAATTGATTTGTGATATACCATAACAACGAAGACTTATTACGTGAGTGGTAACATGCAGTGTGAGCTATTGTGCTGAATCATTGGGCGTAAGTAATTTAGATAAAGGGAATAGTGCTATCAGCAACAAATTATTATATAGACTCTGCATTAACTATATGAATGGCCAGGTGATCAGCTGATGTGATTTCATGTACAAGGTTCTTTTATGCAATTTAATGCATGAAGTTTTGCATCACTTAAACTAAGCCCAGTTTTTCTATACATGATATGTCTTTACTTTTGGTGTAACTAAAATCTTAAAGAGGAACTATCAGCAGGTTAGATGAATCTGACCTGCTGATAACCCCCTAATGCGCACGGGCCGCAGAGGAGGAAGGTATATCTCTTACTTTCCTCCTCGGTGCTGTTCACATGCTATAGTTGAATCTGAAGCACCGTTTGGAGAACTGCCCCGCCCCCACTGTGCAAAGGCAGCCCGCTCCTTCTAAGGCCCCGTTCCCACTGAGCAAAGGTAGCGGAATTCCGGAACGGAATTGTCCGCCGCGGAATGCCGTTAGCCTCCCGCTCATAATGGGAGTCTATGGGAGGCGCGCACTCCTGCTCTGTACGTGCTGAAGAATGAACATGTTCATTCTTCAGCGCGTACAGAGCGGGAGCGAGCGCCTCCCATAGACTCCCATTATGAGCAGGAGGCTAATGGCATTCCGCGGCGGACAATTCCGTCGCGGAATTCCGCTACCTTTGCTCAGTGGGAACGGGGCCTAATGGTGCATTTACACAGACAGATTTATCTGACAGATTTTTGAGGCCAAAGCCAGGAACAGACTATAAACAGAGAACAAGTCATAAAGGAAAGACTGAGATTTTTCCTCTTTTCAAATCCATTCCTGACTTTGGGTATGTGCACACTGAGCAAAAGGCGAGGAATTCAGCTTGAAATTCAGCTCAAAATTCAGCTTGAAATTCCTCCCGTAAAAAATGTGCAGAGCAAAGTCCCATTGTGTTCAATGGGTTTTCTGCTCTGTTGTTCACACTGCAGAATTTCCGAGCAGAATTTTCTGCTGTAGATCTGCTAGAGGAATCCTATAGTAGTCAATGGGGGGCTTAAATTCTGCTTGAATTCTGCCTGAAAACTTTCAGCTACAATTCCTCGAGAATTGCTCAGTGTGCAAGGGCCCTTTGGCTTCCAAAATCTGTCAGATAAATCTGTCTGTGTAAACGCACCATAATGAGAATCAATTAAGCGGGTGGGCCGGCTCAGCTTAATGGGACTGGGCAGTGCTCAACTACTGCACAGGAACAGCGCAGAAGAGGAGAGTAAGGCACATACTTTCCTCCTCAGCATCCCCGGCGCTATAAGGGGCTATCAGTAGGTTAGACTAATCGAACCTGCTGATAGCCCCTTATAGTTCCCCTTTAAATGAAATTGACTATCTATATTCCTGTTTCTAAACTGCTTTTGTTTTGTGATTGTAGATTATTTGGATTCTATTAACCCCTTTACTCCACAGCTACTTTTGGTGTTAAGGACCATGCACTATTCTTCAAATCTGTTTACAGTTTAAGGCTATGTTCACACTACGTAAAACTACGTCCGCAGTTCTTGCCGCAGAACTACGGCCGTAGTTTTGAGGAGTTGAACATAGCCTTATTTGCATCGTATACACACATCGTATACGCTCCGGCCGGGATCCCATGCGGTGCCGGAAAAAACTGACCTGTCAGTTCACACAGTGAAGTGAGCGGCTCATGCCGCTTGCTTCACTGCGGGCTATGGGAAGCTCTGATGCGGGCGCGCGCTGATGTGCCCGCATCAGAGCTTCGTAGCCGGAAAGATCACCCGGCAGGTACTTAAGTACGGAACGGCCGGGTGTTCACGTAATGTGAACATAGCCTAACTTAAAATTGCTTGGTGTAAGAGGGCCTTAACAGTGAGCAGCAGATAACTGCTTAACCCTTTGTCACAAAATGACGTTTGGGAAACGTCATGTAAAGCAGGTAGTTCCCAAACGTCATTCTTTCCCTGCCTCCCCCCGCTGTCCCCAATAACGTGTCACACAGCCTCCTCCTGCTGCGCTCCCCCCCAGGCAGTTCACCCCATCCAGCTGACCGCAGTGTCTATGGGGCAGCCGGAGGGAGATCGACCCCCTCCCCCCCGGCCTGCACGAGCGTTCACGCGGCTCTGGGGGGGGGGGGGGGGGTTACCATAGCAACCCAGACGCTACCTAATGCGTTAAAAAAATCCCCCTATGCCCATGTATTCCCCATACTAAATAATCATGCATAAAACGTTTAAAAAAAACACAAAAACTATACATTTGGTCCGTAACGACCCAAGCTACAGTATAAAACAATATCATTATTTATGCCACACGGTGCACTCTGTAAAAATAAATTGTCAATCCACCTGAGAAAAAAAAACATTATAAAAAGAAAAAGAAAAAAATTAGCCCTAACCAGCTCCATGCAAAAGATAAGAATGCTATGAATCTTCTAATGTGGTGGCATTTTTTGTCAGATTTTAAAACATAAGCTTGGTCATCAAGGTCCAAACTAGCTGCAGCATGAAGGGGTTAAAGAAGAGTACATTTCCCGCTATTTTTATAGATATAATGGCTGCTGCAACCAAAAATGGCTCCAAATATAAAAATAATCACCAAAGCTTGGCCATGATTGTAACTTCTAATTTGCATATACAAGTATACGGCACGTTAATGTTTGGGTGGAACTCTTACAACGCATTAAGATGCTATTGTTACACTTGCCAAGAGCTAGGGCCGGTCCTTATCAGTGAGAATTGCTTTGAATACTAATTACATGCACTGAGCATGGATTTAAAGTGTCAAGCTGGGATTAGTATTTGTGGTGTCAGTCCATAAGAATGTCTTTATATGCAAGTAACATCATTGGAAATACCTTACATATATAATCTAGGCAATATATCATATGCCATCACCTCATGACACCCCCACCACACCACCATCACCAATCCTCAGGATGAAAGAGCTGCACAGTAGTCCTAGTTAAAAGAGTTCATAAGTTCATCCTGTATCATTTTTTGCTCATCTCTAGTCATAGTGTTGTAAGGACCCCTTTCTAAGTACTGTTAGAGGGGTGTCATGGTTATTTCTTACTTATTATTACTCATCATATAAACTGACTATAAAGATTTTACAAATACAGTAAAACACACATTGTAAATAAAACCTCAGGAAGGGTCTTTAGGGCAAGGCGAATAAATTGGATTAAATTTTTATTTCAAATTAGCTAGGTTCAGAAAGTTATATAGATTTGTAATTTAAAAAAGTAGAAGAGGAAATGTGTGAGTTCAACTGCTGGGATGCACTTCTAACGAGGTTAACCTACAATGTTCCTATACCCCAAGGAAAAACTGGAAACACAAAGAAAAGGGAGGTGTAGGTCCTCTAGTTAAAAATATCAATTAATAAATGCTCATTTATTAATTGATATTTCTAACTAGAGGACCTACACCTCCCTTTTCTTTGTGTTTCCAGATTTGTAATTTACCTCTATTTAAAAAATGTAAAGTCTTCCCATATTTATCAGCTGCTGTATGTCCTGCAGGAAATGTTTTCTTTTCATTCTGACACTGTGCTGTCTGCTGCCACCTCTGTCTGAGACAGGAACTGTCCAGAGCAGGAGAGGTTTTATATGGGCATGGAGAATTCCTGTCTCGAACAGAAGTGTCAGCAGAGAGCACTGTGTCAGACTGAAAATAAAACATTTCCTAACGGACTTACAGCAGCTGATAAGTATGGGAAGACTTGAGATTTTTTAATAGAAGTAAATTACAAATCTATATAACTTTCTGATATCAGTTGACTTAAAAGAAAAAGATTTTCGCTGGACAACCCTTTTAAAATGAATGTAAGGCTAGACACATCAATTGTTTTTTTTTAATATGTATATGAACAGATTGGCGTCGGCACGGGGATGCCGGTGCCACAGTCCTTTTTTTGAAACCACGGCCCGGTTTGTGAGCATGGGGCTGGTTTATTTCTGGGCACCGGCTGGGCATAAGGCACTGGAGGCCAACCGGCCGGCCCCCATTGTGACAATCTATATTCCCCTCCATTAGCAGAGAGAACTGTGTCAGACTGAAAAGAAAACAACATTTCCTGCAGGACATACAGCAGCTGATAAGTATAGGAAGACTTTGAATTTTTAAATAGAAGTAAATTACACAACTATATAACTTTCTGAAACCAGTTGATTTGAAGGTAAAATATTTTCACAAACCCCTTTAAAGTGAACACAGTCATTTGGAATGTTGCAGTTTGATCCTCCTGTGTTTGTTACCGAGGATGAGGAATGAACATATGCACAACCTTCTATGTCCATATCATTATTTATCCTTTGATGAATGATAAACTACCATGTAATCATATATTGTCATCACTTAAACACAATGTTGCCTGTCCTAGAGCACCGGGTACTCTGGCGAAAATCTTTCAAATCTGGCGAAAATCTTTCAAATCACTGATTTCAGAAAGTTATATAAATTTGTAAGTTACTTCTATTTAAAAATCTCAAGTCTTCCCATACTTATCAGTTGCTGTATGTCCTGCAGAAAGTGTTTTTTTTTTTTTTTTTATAAATCTAACACAGTGCTCTCTGCTGCCACCTCTGTCCATTTCAGGAACTGTTCTGAGCAGGAGAGGTTTTCTATGGGGATTTGCTACTGCTCTGGACAGTTTCTGGAACTTTTTTTCATGGAAAAAGGTCAAGTCAATGGGAGGTTGCAGCAATATTATGTATCAGCAGCAATATGTATTTTCCTATGGCTTTAGGCGACCCACAGGTTGAGAACCGTTGCTGTAGGACATACAGCAGCTGATAAGTATGGGAAGACTTAAGATTTTTTGCCCCTTAACGACACAGGGCATATATGTATGCCCTACTGGCGCTAGAAGGGGGCCGCACGGCGCCCCCGCCCTGATCCACTGCGATCCCAGCTGCTATTTGCAGCCCGGGACCGCTGCAATGAGTGGGCACGGTCCAATTGCCCACTAATTACCATTTAAATGCAGCTGTCAAAGCTGACAGCTGGATTTAAATGGATGTTTTCCCCTATACCTAGTGGTCTAGTGGGGGGATCGCCCCCCTGCAACGTGATTGCAGAGGAGCGGTCCCTCCATCTGGTTCGGCCAGGGGTCTGCGCCGTAATAGCGCTGATCCCAGCTCAGCGATCTATTGTTCTCGGCTGCAGCAGGCCAGAGCAATAGATCACTGATCTCATTCATCTGTGCAGTATATGTGTACTGCATAGCTCTCAATGAGAAATCAGTGTAGTAATACTAGAAGTCCCCCAAGGTGTCATGTTCTAAACAAAGCGTCAAGCGGTTTTAGGCTATGTTCACATGTCGTAAAAGACCAGCTGCTCCGTGGCCCGGCCGGGCCGGATGATCTTTATGGCCGCAGTGTTCTGATGCGGGCGTATCAGCGCACGCCCACACCAGAACTTCCCATATCGCACAATGAAGCAAGCGGCTAGAGCCACTCGCTTCATTGTGTGAACTGACAGGGTTTCCTACGGCCACAATTCACTGAATTGCGGCCGCAGAAGACTGACACTGGAGGCTTCTGTGAAACATGCATGGTTGGTTCTTGCGAGGCTAATGTCCCAAACTATTGAACTGGGAGTTCACTGGTCAGCGACTGACCTAGGTCTATTATGTGTTGTTGTTTAGAATCACACAAAATATTGAAGATTCTCTGTTACACTTGCTGGAGAAATCTTTACAACCAGTTCAATAAAACATTATCTGTTCAACTCTGACATTGATGTCATGATTTGGTGGAGTACTGCTTTTACCATGTTTACGCCCTGATCACACGCTCCTGGTCTGTCTAGCAGTTTGATATTATAAAAAGATCTCTATAGGAAGTTTATAAGGTCTAACAGCAGAAGACTGATATTGTTGATTAACTCTAAGGGCCCTATTACATAGAGCGATACTGGACCTAATCGGCACCATTTGGCTTAGCTCAGCTTAGACAGGCCACTCTGAAGCTGCAGTGTGTGGTGCTGGGATACATACAGAGCACAGGAGAAGACCGAGAGCGTGGACAGCTAAAGTATTACAGGGGTTGGTGACTTTATAGTTAAATAGTTCACACTATAGTACACACTATAGTGTACACTATAAGGAACTGTACTCAGCAGCTCCCTGTGTACCTCATAGAGCTAAAATCAAACTCCCCTCCTCCAGACTGGGCTGTCCTGCTCTGTGGTGAGTCTGTCCATAAGATGGCCGACATGGAGCAGCATGTCAACATGCCCCGGGGGGCAGGGCATGGTCACATGCTTCTCCATGTCGGCCATCTTATGTCTGATTTTAGCTATATGAGGCAGACAAGGAGCTGCTGTCACTAAGTTCAAAGAGTACAGTTACTAATACTGTACACTGAACTATTTTACTATAAAGTGTCCAACCCCTTTAACTGTTTGGGGCTACATGGACATCGCTAACAATGTCCGTGCTGTCCGTGCAGCCCTTGCTAAACGATTATTGGGACGTGTAATAGGCCTAGTAAACGAGCGTCAATCTAGCAGATCGGCGCTCGTTTACAATATTGATCGAGCCTTTATTGGCCCATGTAATAGGATCCTAATAATAAATATACATTTTACAATATACATTGAACATGTAATACAAGTAAAGATGAAAGCACATATAACATCACCCACATCTCTATATGAGCTGTATGAAATTCTGATGAGACATCTATGAAATGTTTATAAGCATTGAGTGTTAATAGATTGTTATTCTCTATGGTGTTTTCCGATTTCCATTTAGTGCAGGATTTGCCAATGTTTTTTTTCTGTTTGTCTTGGATTCACATTGTGGAGATACTGGATCTTTCCAGATGAAACTTCATTAAGCCATCCATGTCTGAAGCAAATCTACCGGTTATGATGCCAATTTTTGGTCTCTGCCAAGAATATCTATTTTAACTTGCTCATTGTTCTCTAAATAGAGATTCACTGGAAAGGACCTCAGTGTTAGGGTCCTATTACACTGAATGATTATCGACCATTCGCAGCGTGCGCGAACATACCCTGAGGTCTAATAGAGCATGCCAATAAAAATAATGAAAGCAATGAAAACTTTATTAAAAATAGATATTTAAGTACAGTCAAGGCCTTGTGGACCCGAAACAGCCTTACTATAGTTCACAGGGGACAGAAATGTTGCAGATTTTTCTTACATCATATTCTTTAAAGGGGTCGTCCACTTTATAGTAAAATAGTTCAGTGCAGTGGCGTAGCTACCATGAAGGCAGGTAAGGCGACTGCTATGAGGCCCTTGCAAGAACGGGGCCCCAGAAAGCCCTGCTCTGCCTTCATGTTAGGTATGCCACTGACAGCCGACCACCGCATCCCCCTCCTGCAGAGGAAGAGGGACCCGCCACTGTACTCTTCAGCCTGCTCACTGTAGTGCAGGGTGAGTGGGCTGCACATCAGAAGTTGAGGGACAGGAGCAGGACCTGCCAGGTCCTGTACGCACAGAAGGAGAGGAATGAAGGACCTTATCACATGACCCAGAGGTCCTCAACACCTCTGTGTAAGTATCAGCCTACTACAGAAGGAGGAGGGGGAAGCCTGGGAGCTGTAAGTGCTGTGTATGTGTGTCGGTGTGTGTATGTATCTGTGGGTAAATGTGTATATGTCAGTGAGTGTATGTGTATGTATGTATCTGTGGGTATATGTATATGTCAGTGAGTGTATGCGTATGTATGTATCTGTGGGTATATGTATATGTCAGTGTGTGCATGTATCTGTGGCTATATATGTATATACTGTAGTGTCTGTAACACTGCTGTATATGTGTGTGTGTGTTTGTGTATGTCAGCAGTGTCTCAAGTGATGGACAGGTTTGCTCCCAAAGATGTTCTGCAGCAGTTTCTATTAATGCTGGGCTCTAATAAAAGAACCCACCACTGAAAGAAAATGCTGTAGAAATAATTTTAATTCTTAATACACTTGGGGGATGATTACCTGTATATGGTCTATTCATGGTGTATATGTTATCACTAGTGTAATCACATGCCAGTGTAAATGTGTATATGTCAGTATTTGTATATATGATAATGGTGCCTCTGTGTGTGTATATATGTGCGTCATTGTGTGCGTGTTTGAGAGTTGGCTATGGGGGGTGGGGACGTACAGGATTCATGGGCCCTGTACAGTTTTTTGCTATGGGGCCCCATGAATCCTAGCTACGCCCCTGGTTCAGTGCACAGTAGTAGTAACTGTACTCACTGTATATACTGACAGCAGCTCCCTGTGTACCTCATAGAGCTAAAATCAGATTCCGTTCCTCCAGGCTGGGCTGCCCTGCTGTGACCATGCCCCACTCTCCAGTTATCTCTATAGACCTATACAGGCTCAGTGTTGGACACTGGGAGGCAGGGCATGGTTACATTCTCCTCCATGTCGGCCATCTTATGGAACGATCCACCACAGAGCATGGCAGCACAGCCTGGAGAAGGGGAATGCGATTTAATACTGTACTCTGAACTATGCACTGATTGGCTGATGAGGACCGATGGGAGCCGGGAGCCTCACACACAGCCGCGGCGCCGAGCAATGTATGCTTCGGGCACGGGCTGCAGGGGGTTAAAGGGGCCGGGTCATAAACTGGCAGCGGAAATATAATTTTGCTGTGGGTATGTGACCCATTCAACTGTACCAGGATTCACAGCGGATTTTGCTGCAAAATAACAGCGTGAAATCCGCTGCGAATCCCATTCAGTAACCGTCTAAAGGAGATCCGGGTCAGTAAGCGTGCACACTAAACTTTTGGGCCTGTAGATAGTTTAGTCAGTGCTATTGTCGGTGACAGGCCACATTATATTGTGTAAGGAACATCACAGCATACTCGGCCATTTGTTTTGCTATATTGTTTGTTGTTGCTATATTGTTTGTTGTTTAAGAAACAGTGTAAATAGTTTATAAGATTGTGAGCTGCTGTGCTACACTGCAAACACCCATGAGACGCACCGACACAGAGTGGTTCCTTCATTTATTTATTTATTTCATTTGTTTATTCAGGGAAATAATAGGTATATGTCTGCCGGACTATCTGAGCTTGCTAATAGGTAAAACTACTGTGTGTGTGTATTCATACGACATATTTCCCGGCAACATGCTTTGTAGCACAAGGGCCCTGGCTTAAAGTGACACTGTCACCCCCTTTTTGCATTATGACTTCTCTACACAGGTGTAAAGGGTAAATTTTGCAGTTTTTATACCTTATATCATATGTCCAGTAAAAAGTGATCTTTTATCATCTGTGGATTGTGCTACCTGGGCGGCGATTCGCCCCGCCCCCTCGATGATGTCATAGGGGCATAGGCCTGCCCCCTCTGTGCCCATTGGTGTGGGCCGACCCTTTTAAATTGTGGGGCACAGAAGAGGGCATTATTATTGTGTAGTCACATAGGAAGGAGCCCTTATTATAGTATGGAGGCACAGAAATGATGAACGGTATGATGTACACACAATGCACAGTATGATGTACCTGAACACACTATGATGCACAGTAAGATGTAGTACACATTATAACGTACCAGAACACACTATAACACACTAGCTCACAGTATCATGCACACACCATGATGCACAGTATGATGTACCAGCACTTAGTATGACGTACACACCATGATGCACCAAAACACGCTATAATAAACAGTGAGAGGTACACATTATGATGCACAGGATGATGTACACATTAGGATGTACCAACATGCACTATAATGCACCAGCACGCAGTATGATGTACACACCATGATGCACCAACACGCAGTATGATACACAGATCTGGCCACATGGGCTGAGGGCACACAAGATGCTCATGCACACAAAAAGTTCCTCAGCTGACCACATATAGGCCCCAACCAAGCACCCGCACCTACAAAGTATTTACGCCTTCCCACCAAGAATGAAAACATAACAGGGAAGCTTTTGCTGGGTGATGGTCGGCCACAGCTTTTATTATCATAATTTATAAAACACACAAAAAATAACCAGCACACAGTGCCAACACTTGTGTAAGTGTAATGCCACAACAGAATCCTGATGTGCAAGTCAGCCTCACTAACTCCTGGCCTGCTTAGTAGGTATTATATACCACCTTGGAAGACACCCTCTAAGCCTACATGAGGCTCCAACCACCACCCAGCAGAAACAAAGCTTGCTTAATCCCATCCTGTAATCCAGATAGAAAAATATCAGAGCCTTTGTAGGTAAAAACTATTTGTGGTTATGGACTGAAGGTGCCTAACCACGGTTCCGGAATGAACATGAACAAATTGCGATACATGTGCATTGATGTTTTGCAAGTTCTTTTCACCGTGTTAGGATCCTTGACATACTGTCAAACTACGCAGGGGATGATCTCCGACCATATCAGGGTCATTTATGACAAAAAGGGAATAAATCACTCAGAGCGCATAAGTGTCATAAGCTCTGCGAATTTCAGGTGACAAATATCATTGCCTCCACTTGGATGACATGTATGACAGGCCCCGAAGAGTACCTTGCTATTCCAATCACCTCAGACAAGACCTGTGAACTCAGGCCTCGAATCCCACGCCAAAACACATCTATGTTCCGAAACCAAAGTTTCTGCCACCACCTTAGCACACTGGGCTGCTGTAAACATATAGGAGTCAACAATTATCAAAACCACCAGTGGCACCACACCTGCGGAAACAAAAACTGCAAATACCTTACAACAGTTTAGGGTGAACATAATGCACAAAACAAGAGGACTTATCTGTCCATAAGCATTACATAGCCTTGGGACGCTTCTTTTGCTTCTTTGTGTATAAGAAAATTGTTACCCGCTGGTCAAGCCTGGAGAAAATTAGGTACAAAGTGCAGTGGGAAAGCCATGATCACGTCAGACTCTTGAATACCACCTGCACGATGCTTAGGAGAGGAAAGAATCTTACCTATTCTGAAGGCCCCAAAAAAGGCCAGACTAAAGACCATTGAAAAAAGCTTTGCCTCATATGAGGACTTACAAGCCAACTGTAAATGCTAATTTGGACCCACCAGAGGTAGAAAGAAACTGGGTGCTGCCTCTCTATCTGCATTTGTTCTTTTTCCATCCCTTAAGGGTATGTTAAAACTGAATTCCATGGCGGAGCTCTCCGCCGCGGAATCCCACCTGCCTCAGAGTCCCACAGTGTGTCTATGGAAGGGCTCACGCCTCCGCATCCGAAGCTCTGTGCGCAAAGAATCGACATACCCTAAGGGCTTGCCGTATAAGTAAAGTCCTACTGACATCCCCCTATCCCTGGAGGCTGAAATGGAAAGCAACCCCTGAAAGTGCTGCGCCACACAGCCTGATACCCCTGAGGACCTAATATTTAGTAAGTATTCATTCCACTGTCATGACCAACCGTTTTGCTTCATCACCTAAAATGTTTCGCGACCCCTCCAGAGAGAACCATTCTGTCTATGCCTTACCATACTGCTTCCATGTGGCTGGTGTGACTGAGGAAGCAGTCAGAGTCATAATGGGAGGTCCACTAGGTCCCACAAGTGCTGGGGACAAGGAATGCCCTTCATGCTGGCTTCAGGAAGAAGTGTGTAGAAGGCCTACCAATTAACACAGCAGTGGTGTTATTAATTCCAGGGACATGGCTTGACAAGATATTATATTCACCAGATGTCGGAGGAGGCTAAGGCTAAGCATCGGCAGGGATGATGAGGCTAATACAATTGACAATGCTTATCTGACCAAAAACAAATGCTGGTTGAAAAATATGGACCCTCATATTTCAACCGCAACTATGATGGGAAATAATTTTAGGATTGTTAAATTGCTGCAAAGTCCACAGTTGGGCCATACTAGGGGCCATGATTTTGCACACCATTTACTGCTAAAGACAGCATGACCCAGACGCATCCTTTAATGACCCAGCTGCAGCGTTCCCTTGGTGGCCGGGGGTGGGTGGTAGAAGACCCTGCCTATTGGCATAATTCTGCATGAAAAGACAAGGAGTCCCAGAAGTGATTGGAGCTGCTTAAGGAAACCCCTAATCAACTCCAACAATCTAACCACCGTTGGAACACCATTGCCTCTAAATCAATATCAATTCCTAGGAATTTAAGTCTGGAGGTAGGGCCTTAAGTCTTTTCTCTCGAAAGGGGAACCCCAAAAGACTGCAAAGCTTAAAGTAATGGCAGGACAAAGAACAGCCCATAGGTAAGCACATATAACAGAAGTTGCCTTCCAAGAAACAACCAAGGAGATGATAAGAATACAAGCGAATTTGAAGAAGATGGAAGGCAGACTCTACTTCAGACTTTGCCATTAGGGCACCTCAGTCTGCTTTTTTCACTATGGAAACAGCTGTGTAAAAAATAAAACACACACACACACACACACACACACACACACACACACACATAGGTAACAGAGTTATCTTTAGCTGAGATGCCATTGTTTACTGAAGAACTTGCCCTCCTCCTTTTTTGCAACCATGCCCAGTAGAGAAAACCCTAGGATTGCAGAAGGGGGTCCATCAAATGGACCCGCATTTAGGCATAGCTCCCTTCTTTTTGCAACTTTTCTCTAGGACTAGAATAAACAAAAGGTATGAAAAAACTAAATTGAAGGCCCGTCCTAAATACCTCTGCTGCCTCTCTATTGGGGTCTTGTTCTAACTAAGCTGCCATCCCGGTTACGCTCACTGGGCTCCTTGGATTCATTGATGCAACTAAAGGAACAAAATGGAGGGTGGGCACCACTATCACGATGTACAATAAAGAAATGGGTGCAACAAATGCTCTACATGTAGATTGGGCACTTTAATTAATAATAAACATGTGCACACCAATGATTATGTGATAGCTTTATTCATATGGCTAAACATTTATAAAACATTAAAAACACCATAGCCCTGCAACATCTTCATAATGGAGGACATGCACCCAAACTGTAATGGAGTACAATACACTCACTAAGTATCCTGGGTATAGGATTAAATACAAATACAACGAAATTTAAGCATGACAACAAAATAGTGTAAAGTAGTGTCATCTGAAAGTGTATAACCTAAAACCACCATGCCCGGAATAACAGTGGGATAGAACAGCCTAGACATTACGCTGCCACTTTGCAGCTTCTTCAGGAAGGATGTTGCAGGGCTATGGTGTTTTTAAATGTTTAGCCATATGAATACAGCTATCTTATAATAACTACTGTGCACACATATATATATGCTCGTCTGGTGCCGTTGGTGCAGCTGGTACAGGATCTGGATGCGGCGTGCTTGACTGTCTCAGACTCGCCCCACGGAGGAGCGCGACGATTCTCTGCATCTCGCGTCTTCGATCATCCGAGGAGCATTGGAACTCCTGTGGCTCCTGGAACCACTGGAGTGGTGACAGGAGCAGTGTTGTCTGTACCCAGTGGAGCTCCTGCGGCGATGTCACAGCGAACCCTTGGAAGATAACGATCAGCAGGCTCATCATCTGCTGGCCCTATGCCGATGCTTGGAATGGGGATGATGACCCTGGGACCTGTCAGTTTGGGGTGGCATAGGGGATGTCTCCTCAGTAGCATTATAGTAGGGGCACCCCTCTTTGGATTATGGTAGGGGGGACTACAGGTGCCAGCTGCTAGGGAACCTCATTAATAACTGCCCCATCAGTTACCATCACTGGGGCAGGTGTGCTTTGAGGAATGTGGGCTGCAGTATGTTCAGCTACATTAGATGCTTCAGCAGAAGCCACTGAAACAGCAGGGCAGGGGTTAATGGCTTTGGCAGAGGAAAAGGAGGAGGGGCGGAAGATGGCTGAGAGGCCAAGGAGCTGCAGGCCTGAGCTCTTGTACACAGGAAAAAGTGCTCCTATACACAGGAGAAAGTGCAGACAACAGACTCCAGGAGTGCACATAACGTAACAGCTGCGGGGAGGCTACGGAAGCGGCACGGACAGGTGCAGGGGGCGACGGTGGTGGCTAAGGCCGGGAGAAAAGCTGAGCTGACAGGGCTGTGAAGGAAGCCATACTGACTGACTGGGGGAGGAAGGGAGGGGAGCAGAACAGGCTGAGGCACAGATAGAAGCAGGCTCACTGCATTGAACCAGCTAGCACAGCTCAGCAGAGACTGGGAGGCTGATGGGAGGGGTAGCCATAAGCATATAACAAGGGAGGGCTTACAAAATGACGTAGTTTACCAAGATTGGCCTTACTGTAAAGCCACCACCCTGGATGTGACCAGACCCTGGGAAGAGGGGGAGGAAAACACCGACTATAAACTTTTAACCCCTTTATCAGGCAGGAGACTGAATTAGGCGGGAAAAACAGGGCATTGTGCCACATGCCATCAGTGAGCACCCTTCTTATATAGTCGGGGTGCCCTCCAGACTCCCAAACACCTGACGATGATGGTTAGCAGCGTGAAAAGTAACCCGGGCCGCTGAACTGTTCCGGAGGCGGCCCGTGTGACGCAGTGGAGGGAGCAGCATGGCAGACAATTGTACTTGGTTCGGCGCCCATCCTGGCAGCAGCTCCCAATGCGTGAGTACAACGTGTGCGCTCCCGAGTGTCCTCTGCTGGGCACAACATTGACATGGCCGCCGCTTCCGCTGTTATCCTGGCCCGCTGTCATTGCTGTGTAACAACTCCTGCAGTAATTTATGTCGTACTAAATGTGGCGAGGACATGGGTCTATCATATCTTGCCCAGTGTTGGGGTGCCATCACATTCATAAATGGTGCCATCAGTCTGGTTGTGTCTATATGAGCAACATGTAGTTTCCTGGACAGTCTGTCATTTCAGTGCCGTGGAGATTCAGTTTCTCCATTGCCAACATTATATTGGTACATCATGCCGGTCGGGGAAATAATCCATTACAGGCCTTCCCGTCCATAAAGTATGCAAAATTACGGATGAGGGAATGTGGCCTAAGGGACTGCAGTAGGGATGGTCCGAACCGCATACGAACCCGAACTCTCGGTAATGATTCCCGCTATCTGCCCGCTCCGTGCAGCGGGCGGATCCAGCGGGAAAACCGCCTGGAAAACTGGGATACAGCCATAGCCATAGGCTGTATCCCAGTTTTCCAGGCGGTCCTCCCGCTGTATCCTCCCGCTCCAAGGAGGTGGAAGACAATGGGAATCTGATGCCGAGCGGTCGGGTTCATACGAACCCGAACCTTGGAGGGTTCGGACCATCCCTAGTCTGCAGTCAGTGATTGCAGAATTCAGGATGCCCTCTCACATAGTTTTTGTGTGGTGTTTTTCAGGCCTCCAGAAAAACTGCTTTTTTTCCCTTGAATTTTGAGGGTTTTGGCATTTTTTCTAGCATTTTTGACTTAGCATGAATGATCTTTTTTGTGGCTTAGGCGTTTTTGTGTGCTGAACTTTTTTCTCTCTGCTATCACATGACCTAGCTGCTGGACCACAAAAGGTGACAAATGCCAGAAAATTGCGTTTTTGAGACAAAAACAATCCCATTGAAGTCTATGGGAGAAAAACAAAACACAGTTTGGCTAAAAAACGCCACACCCTCAGTGTGCTATGTTTTGGAAAAACTGCCACAAAGCCTCAAAAATGCCAGATAGAAGAGAAAAACGCCACCCCAAAAAATGGCATGTAATGCATATCATAAACTTCCATCGGCTTCCAGATAACATCTGGCCACTGGCGTTTTTGAAAAAAAATAAATAAAAACTCCATGGTGTTTTTTTTGGCGTTTTTCCGAGTTTTTAGGGCAATGTAAAGGGGCCTGAGATTTGCAATTAAAGACAAATATAGGCCCCATTGATTTTAGTTTGCCTGTTCACACTGTCCGTAGGTTTACAGATCAGCAATCTGCAAGAATTGATGCTGTAAAAATGACTGAAAAGCTCTAGTACGGACGGTGATTGCGGCACAGATTGTCCCATAGAAGTCTATTGGAATGTGTCTGTAATTTTTACAGATCCGTAATCTTATACAGAAGAAACGTCCATAACGTCTGCCAATCTGTAAAGAAAATTGATGCGTAATCATCTTAAACCATTCCCACTTTTTTAACTCTCCCTTCTTTGCTGATCCGCATTACGGATGCATTACAGACACATTTTTGGGGGGATTGTGGAGGAAGATTGCGAATCATTGCAGACATCATATACGGTCTTGAAAAACTACTGAATGTGTGAATGGGGCCTTATTGGATAATGGCGATAAATTACATCTGCAGCTGTTTATTTTCTCCCCAGGAATGTGGGTATGTGTTTTGTCAGCAGAGCTGATCAAACGAAGCACTTCACTTTCTTTAGATGAGTGATTCGCTCATCTCTAATTATCACTACATGCTGCTGCTTTTTTTTTTTTTTTGTCCAAAATGGACCTTAATGGTCTTACAATAATGACATGGAGTTTAATTGGTTGCTGGTGGAATCCTTCATGCAACCTGTGCACAGTGCTGTTAGGATGCCTGTACACAGAGAGATTTATCTGACAGATTTTTGAAGCCAAAGCCAGGAATGGATCTGAAAAGAGGAGAAATCTCAGGCTTTCCATTATGACCTGATCTCTGTTTATAGTCTGTTCCTGGCTTTGGCTCTAAAAATTTGTCGGATAAATCTCTCTGTGTAAAGGCACCCTTACTGTGATTTCTCTTGTGATAAGAAACTGATGTAAATGTTAGGGGACATGCACACATCCGGAAATAAAACTGTCCGTTACAGTGTTCTGCAAAGTGGAAATTGGAGTTCCCAACATTATGATTCATATGATGCTGGGGGCTCTAAAACTGTTTAAGGGTGGGTTCGCAACTTTGCGATTCGCAACTCTCAGGAGCATTATCATCCCACTGCGAGTATGTAAGTGGCAATCTATTTAAAGGGATTATCCAGCGCTACAAAAACATGGCCACTTTCTTCCAGAGACAGCCCCACTCTTGTCTCTAGCTTGGGCGGGGTTTTGCTGCTCAGTTCCATTGAAGTAAATGGAGCTTAATTGCAAACCGCAAATGAACTGGAGACAAAAGTCGTGTTGTCTCTAAAAGAAAGTGGCCATGTTTCTGTAGCACTGGATAAGCCCTTTAACCCCCAATGCCCGGTGCATACATTACCGGTCTGCTCTCCAACTTGTTCTTTGGCACCCAGGGCCCTGACTTCCCGCAGTCAGGGGAGCCACAAAACAAGCCGGAGTATGTATGCATCGGGCATTGTGTTAAAGTGACTGTACCACCAGGCCCAGGCTGAAGCACTGGAAGCGGGCCGACCCACCCTTAGTGGGAAGAAACCCCAGTCCCTCCATGACGTGACTCCATTAGAATCAATGGAACCCTATCATAGAGGGGTTAGGGTTTCCTCCCACTATGGGTGGGTCGGCCCGCCTCCAGTGCTTCAGCCTGGGCCTGGTGGTACAGTCACTTTAAGGGGACTGCCGCCTACGTACTCACAGTGGGATGACAATGCTGCTGTGAGTATGCAATCCTATTCAAACCGACAGGAGGCGAGTTGCAGCGGATTTTGCTGCAAACCCACAGCGTGAAATCCACTGTGATTCTGTTACGTGTGAACCCACCCTAAAAGTTTGCGTTACTGTACTGACTTTCGCTCAATACAGTAGCTCAGACTTTTAAACAGCCATTAATTCCGTCTGTAACCGCATGGCTGTGTCAGTACAGTAGCGGAAACTTTTAAACAGAGCACCCGGCATCATAATAAATCATGATGTCAGGAGCTCTGAGCTCTGGTCCTCAGAACAATGTCCGAGCATGAACAGTTTTTGAGCCGGAATAAGGTTGAGTAAAGCCTATTCTTCTACTAGAATCATACAAGGCCGGAATGCTTTTACAAGAGGTGAAGAGGGAGGGAGCACTAGCACCAAGCTGTATGGATGCTATCACAGGATTTGTGGATGCACCAATTAGAAAGCTTCGCTGTAGAAGGTGCGTGTAATACCTTTGCTTTCTTCTGCTCAGTTGACTTTCCTATATAGTGCTGTTTTATCTGTCCTTTCCAGGGTGAGTTCACTTGCCTTGGCACGCTGCGATAAGAAGGCTTTATCACTGGCCGGTGCACTGACACATTTTTATAGCAGAGTAATTAACATTTAGCAGAACAAACTGTTTCGTGTGTGAGGATGATAAAATAGAGGAAGCTGGAAATGACATTAAAAACATTGACCGAAAGGAGAGGTCCTGGCCGACATAAAGCTAGGCTAAGCAAACAGTACAGGTTGTCTAATAACGTAAAGAATGTATAAAATAATAATAAAAATATATATATATGCTAATTGGAAAAAAAAAAAAAAGAAATAAAAACTGCAGCACTACGATATTAGTGAAAAAGAAGGTGTTTATTCACCCATAAGGCTAGGGCTACACAGCAATTGCATGACCAGGAACTCTTGCACTGCCTGTCTTGCTACCCCTTAACTTTCATGTGATTGCGATCCTGCAGTAAAAAAAAATCCATCCAGGATAGTTTTTTTTTTTTTTTTGCTACTATGTGGAATGTAACCCCTGATCACTTCTATGAGTGCAGGGATTGTGTGACAAAGGTTTGTTTTGGGGGGTTTTGTTCTGTTTTGTGTTTCTGTACTTCCTGGTTTGTCAGTTGTACACAGTACTAAAGGTTCCAGAATGCAATGCTTTCCCTCAGCTGTTCATCACAGTCCTCCACCCTGCCTGTTCCCCACCCAAAGCTGCTGCAGAACATCTAGGCTGTGTTCACACATTGCAGTTTCATTGTGTTACTGAATTATTTGCAGTAATTTATGATTTCATTGTGGTCCCACACAGCACACTGTATTCTCTACCTGTAACCCCACACAGCACTCTGTATTCTCTACCTGTAACACCACATAGCACGCTGTATTCTCTACCTGTAACACCACACAGCGCTGTATTCTCTACCTGTAACCCCACACAGCACGCTGTATTCTCTACCTGTAACACCACACAGCGTGCTGTATTCTCTACCTGTAACACCACACAGCGCGCTATATTCTCTACCTGTAACACCACACAGCGTGCTGTATTCTCTACCTGTAACGCTGATATTGGAATAAAGTAAAGAACTTTTTGATTTTTCTTTTCTTTTCATTTCCACGCACATATTATGATCAAGCATCTGTTATCTTTGAAGTTGAGCCCCACAATAAGGCTCTGATCCTCACTACCGTTTAGCATCATTTTTGTGAATACGCTGCAGTAGTGCAATGACACTCCGACATGTGTGAACACAGACCTAATTTCACTGCACACTTCTGCGCAATTAGAGAAATCAGTGTAACGCCTGCTTCTGGCTAGTCAGAGATGGTGAATCACTCAGGGGATTGGGGGATCCAGCCAAGCCTTCTAAGAGATCACGCCCTACCCCCTGTCTGCATCATCAGCCTGATCTCAGCAAACGAGGCATGGAAGATTTGTCTCCTAAGGGTACAAACACACACACCGTATACGCAGCATATTTACTGCTGCGATACGCAGCAGAAACGCAGCAGATTAGATCTAAATGGCTGAACACAGCATCAAATCTGCTGCGTATACGGTGTGTGTATTTGTACCCTAAGGGGGATAGCAGAAGGAGCAGGAGACAATGTGGATTGGCAGAGAGGCCATTATTCTTCACTTCCTGGATTTCTATCAGCTACCAGTGTGGCAGAACCGCACAGGTACAGTAATACATTGTATAGACACATATATTTAACTTTTAATGTACTTTTAATAGAAAAAAAGTTTTTATCTGGAGTTCCCCTTTAAAGATGTGGCCACTAGGTGTCTCTCTTTTTTTTTTTTTCAAACTGCAGTCCCTGTTCCCTTTTGTTCATTTGTCTAAAAAAAACAAACACAGGAAGTGACCTGCGAAGTCCCAGACATGGCTTGGGTATGATGCCATTTTCAAGATGACATCACTTCCTGTACACGCCCATCGAGTTTAGGAGAACTGCAGATAAGGTGAGCAAAGGGATTGGGCTTATTGCTGAAAAAAGAAGAAAAAAGTCCAGGAAGAATCACAAAATTACTGCCCATGCAAGCCTGCACGTACTTTTTTTTTTTTTTTTTAAAGACTCTTTAATTAAGCAAACAATCTTCAACGTTTCAGCTCATCAGTAGAGCTTTTCTCATTTGTTTGAAAAAGCTCCATTGATGAGCTGAAACTAGGAGCAAACCAGTTTCGTTTGTACAAAACTTCATACAAAACTGATCTGGGCTCATATCCCTCAGGCTGGCCGCTCCGCACAGAGGGGAGGATACCACCCGGGAACCCACCCTGGAAAACATGGATACAGCCATAGATTATTTGCTTGTGAATGAATAAATACTTTTTTTTCGCCCGCTGACCTTGGTCAGTCTATTTTTGATTTATGTTGTATACAAGTGCTTTCCCGCTGCTCTATAGACAGGGTCCCAGAGACTATTTATGGGTATTGTTACTCTTGGTGAGAGATTGTTGTCTGCTAGACATGCCTCTATGATGTAAGACATTTTGCTGATTTTGAGATGGTGGCATGAGGGCACATACACACAGTGAACAGGCTCCTGGTGGCCCAGACAGACCGCCGGTAGAGAGGATTTTTTGAGTACAAGCAGCTCCCACAATTTCTTTGTTCCCCATCCAGACGTAGCACCTTCATTAAACACTTGTCTCTGCCTGGACCATTTCCAGATGCTTAGTAGAAGGAATTTTAGTGTCATTTCACCCATTATGTGTCTTGTCAATGACAGCCATCGTTGTTTTACTTTGCAGAGGTGTCGGTAACAAGAAACTTGGACCCCAATTGTATAGTCTTTGGCAAAGAATCAAGGTTCTATTTAAAATTTAACGTCAGCCTCATGATTAATGTTTTTATCTTGCCTTTGCTGTGGAAGGAAGCACTGCCCCAAATGCTGGTGTGATGATCTAAGGAGCCATTGTAGTAGTGATTCGAGTGACACTAGGAGCTTATTCCCATGTTCTGTGTTGCACGGACGTGAAGTAGTGAAGTATGGCCCCCAAGCCCTGCACGGCATCCTCTACAATATGATTCTGGGAGTGGGGAGACTGTTTAAAAATTTGTGGCACTGTAATGAAGTAACGGCCTTGTCATTACAGTGCCACGACTATTTGAACAGTTTCCCAGTTCCCAGTATCATACTGTAGAGGATGTGTGCGTGGGGGAGGGGTTGTGTGGACTTCACTACAGGGCTTTCCCCTCCGTTTTGTCCGTGAAGCACAGAATGTAGGAATAAGCTCAAACAGCTCAGTGATATACAGGACATCCTGCAGTCTTATGTGTTGCCTCTCATGGCAGGGCTCCAAGCTGGTATTTCTAAGCAGGATAATTGTCGATCAATATACAGCAGCAGTTTACTAAGAATGGCTTTGTCTTGTAAGGTGCACCTATACTTACTGTCCCTGAAATGCATCTGTTGAAGAGGATTTTTTTGGCTATAATGATTAGTGCAACAGCTCACCGCAATGGCAAGATACAGACATGAAAATAGTTAAAAGCAGCCGCCCCAACTGCTAAAAAAAAATTCCCACAAAAATAATGAGGCCCTTAGTTACCATTTGCAAACAGTGTAAACCACACCACCACGATAAGGTGGCCTCATGCTCGGGGCAGACCCTACACTGTACTATGGCCTCTCCATGGCATGCAATACGCCTATGCTGTGGGCATGCAAGATCCATCTTATACTGGCAAAAGTAATTACACCACCTGGGTGGGATGGTGGAGACGCTCGGCTGCCGGAGAAATGCTTCAGGAGAATTAGAGAGGCGCCGGAAGTTCCCAAAACCCCTCTCATTCTCCCGAAGCTCTCCCGGCAGCTGAGTGTCTCCGAGCCTCTCAGATGAGACGCTTGGCTGCCCGGTTCGGCGATCTCCGTCTCCGGCGGGGGTAGTGTATGTCACACTGCCTGTGCCGGGAATGGTACGGGAGGCGCGCGGAGCCCAGGAGGCGGCCCCAGGTGAGTTAAATACGGTACTTTTCTTTATACAATCGTCAGCTATTACATGTAACAATGCACAGCATCTGACAATTTTAAGTGAGGACCAAAAAACATGATCAGCCAATGGATTGTTGTCTCTACAACACGGAGCGATAAGCGGCCGAATCAGGTTATTGCTCTGTGTAATAGGGCCCTTACTCAGACAACCATGCTGTATATGAGGGGATTGGGACAGATAGCTGTTGGATGAACGCTTATTTGTCTAACAACTGTTTTATGTGTAAGGCTAGCTCAAGCCTTACAGGTTGTTTTCTTTTATGTTGTTTAGGCTGGGTTCACACTGGGTTTGTAAAAATGGATGAAAAAACAGATGCATTTGTGTGCGTCCATTTTGATCCTTTTTCCATTGACCTCCATTATTAAGGATCAAAAATTTATCAAAACACATCCATTTTTTATAGTGTAGACAAAAACATGGTCGACCACATTTTTTTGTATCCTAAAAAAAATGGGTGCATTTTGATCTGTTATTGGATCTGTTTTTTTTTTTTTTTTTTTAATCATGGAAGTCAATGGAAAAACTAATCAAAATGGATGCACAAAAAATGCAGTGTGAAACCAGCCTTACTTTAGTGTACTTTGGTTACATGAGTGTGCACCAAATGTCGCATTCTGCAATAGGCAGTATTGACATATGGAACGCTTCTAAATGCAGTTCAGCCCATGAGACACAACTCACTTTGGTCATAAAGCACTGGCACCTCAATAGAAGCCTTTAAACAAATACATAAGAGGAGGTTGTGGTGTATGGGAAAGGATGGGTTGCGGACGGGAGATATAACTGACGACTGGAGGATTGTTCGGCTATCAGTTATTGAAGAAGTATGGGGTGCCTTTAGGCATAAGACTCTTTAGGCCTTCAACCATTGCCTCAGCAAGTGTCCCACCCAGTGTGTTATCTGCATTCCACCATGACCAATGTAAGGTCAGAGGGGAAAGTAAAAGTAAAGTTTACATAAGAGTTTCTAGATCATCGGTTGGGGTATTGAACTTGGTTATACATTTATAATATACAGATAAGGCTCTTTTCACACTGTGCTTGGGTAATGTCCGACGGGAAGTCCCTGTGACAGGTGCCACTTGGTTGCATCTGTGATACACTGACTTCCTTTTAAAAATATATACCATGTGATATAGATTTTTTTTTTTTTTTGCAAACAAATTTTTTCTTGTTTTATCCAAGAGCAAATATCCATGCACATAAAAGTATTAAGGCATATGGAAATAGATTTTTTTTTTTTATTGGATTCTGCTATTTGGAATAGCAGAGGCCAACATTGCACTCCTTATCCCTCGGTTGTGTAATGAGGGGGAGTCTACGGATATGTTTTCCTGACATGTCAGGAGATTCCCTGTGGCCCACAGCTAATATACACCACAAATGTGGTGTGAAAACATAAATAAAAAATACAGAATCTATTGCTATTTGTGCAGTTTTCTCTGATATTTCAGCCTAAGACATTGTTCGGTCATTCGCAATAGATACGAACGCAATAGCGAATAAATAGCAAAGAAAAAACGATCGCAATTACCATCATAAGTAACGATTATCGTTCCATGGAAATAACTGAACGTTTTCAGGTCTTTCGCAATAGTGGTCGTTTGAGATTGTTAATCGTTAACGATTATGCAAACGATAATCGTCCGGTGGAATAGGGCCCTAAGGCTTAGTGCTAGATAGTGCATTTGGCCAGTATATGATGGATCCTGCATGCCCCGAGCATGAGGCTACCTTATCGCGGTGGGATGGTTTACACTGTTTGCAAATGGTAACCAAGAGCCTCATTGTTTTTAAAGAGTTTTTTTTTAGCAGTTGGGGGGGCTGCTTTTAATGATTTTTATATCTGTAGTGGGTCTGTATCTTGGCATTGCGGTGAGCTGTTGCATTTCTCTTCAGCCATAGCAACGTGCTCCTGCCTAGTGTGAGTGGTGTTTTAGGAGAGCTGACCAAATTTGTATATTTTTTTTTGTGTTCCAGCTGGATAGTGCACATAGAATAAAAAGCAAACAGTGGGGGGAATTTATCATCTGTAAAACTTTTTTAGGCTATGTTCACACTACGTAAAAAACACGTCCGTATTTCATAATAACAGCCGTATTTGCGCAAACAAGGGCCATTATTTTGTGCAAATACGGCAGTTGTTATGAAATACGGACGTGTTTTTTACGTAGTGTGAACCCGGGCTTATTGTGTTTTTAAAATATGAGCCTGATTTATTAAATTGTTGCACAGACTTTTTGATAAATTAGGTGCATGTTTACAACTGGAGAACGACAAAAGTCTGACATGAGTCCAAGATAAAAGAAATAAAGTGCTCTTACCTCCCCCGCTCCAGTGCTGGTGGCCATGTACTGTCGCTCGGGTCCCCGTCCCTTCCTGGTCTGAGCCAGGACCCGGGTCGTGGTGTGTGTGTGTGTGGTCCGCTCAGCCTATCAACAGCTGTAGTGGGGTTCCGTCTACCTTAGCTTACCCTTCAGATTTATTTCAAAGGTTAGCTAATTTCTTAGCAAAAATGGAGTTGAGCTAAAAAGATAAAGATAAGGTGCTGAATCTTTAAAAACATCCCCTTTTTGTCTTTGAAAAGGCCAGAGGTGTGGAGGATACATTTGCAGTAGCTATACAATTATAAACAGACATTGGTCTTCATAATTCTCGCTATTCAATCTTGAGAACAACTCGTTTAAAATCTTCTGTTGTGTTCTTTTGTACTTTCACCTTGTAAATTGTTTACTAATTTTTTACTAATCTCTTTTGGACAATACTTTGTGACCATCAATGTTTACAGTTGGGAATGTGTCCTGAGATTGCATAAAGAGAAGTCGCTGTCTTTCTTTTATACTGTATATGACCTTCAGGCTTAGGCCATGTTCCCACTTCAGGAACATATCGGGCAAAGTCGGTCCCCTCGTTATATAGACAGCAACTAATAAAGATCATGATGGTTATTAGCGGCCATCTATATATTGAGATGGCTGACTTTGCCCAAATTGTTCCCAAAGTGAGAACATAGCCTAAAAGAGTGCAAAGATCTAAAGGCCCTATTACACAAAGCGAATATCGGCCGTACTTGGATGATTATCGACTGTTCCAGTTGAAAGGTAGCGAACAACGGACATACACTATACCGGCTGAATGTGATCTTTCAGCACAGTAAAGGTCTGCTGCTCATCGTTCACCCTATCTGCCACCTGCTTCCTGCGCCCCCCTCCCCGGTCATCCCTCCTCAATGTCTCTGCGTATAATAGCACAAACCGCAAGCGGGGAACGAGAGGGAAGTGAGTTGCAAGGGCTGTCTGTCTAATCAGTCTCTTAGCAAAAAAAGGAAAAAATATATAGAAAAAGATACAGCTCACCAATGGATCTAGATGCAGCAGCGACAGGTTAGGTGCAAGGTTGGGTGCTCGAACATCAGGGCGTTGGCCAGGCGCCGTAGGCTTGGTTTGCAGCAATAGGAGAAGGGGGAGTTTTGAAGTCGGCACTCCTAGACGTAGCAGGTTAAAATGTAACTTTTATTCGTGCATTAAAATCCCATGGTGGGCATAGCAGGACCTACGCGTTTCGCGCTACTGCGCTTAATCATGGTCATGGATGATTAAGCGCAGTAGCGCGAAACGCGTAGGTCCTGCTATGCCCACCATGGGATTTTAATGCACGAATAAAAGTTACATTTTAACCTGCTACGTCTAGGAGTGCCGACTTCAAAACTCCCCCTTCTCCTATTGCTGCTAATCAGTCTCTTGTCTGCTAAGATTGCTAGTCGGTTCATGCAAAGACCCTAAACCTTCATTGCACTAAGTGGGTCCAAGTATTGTTGTTACCTTGGGAAATTTTATTTTCTTTAGGCATTGTTCACACAGAGCAAAACAGGCGCAATTCCGCGGCAAAGAATCCCGCCAGCCTCCTTATCATAATGACAGTCTATGGGAGGCTCTGGCGCCTCCTCTCTCTGCGTTTCTCTGCACTGAAGAATGGACATATCCATTCTTCAGCGCGGAGAGAGGAAGCGCGCGAGTCATTATAACAGGGAGGATGGCGGAATTACGCCTGTTTTGCTCCGTGTGAACGAAGCCTTATAATGATATCTCTAGAGGAGAATAGATATGTACTGTGGCATGTATTGCAGCATGCAACTCCCAATGTCCAATAGGTTTCTGAAGATAAAACAAACTTCTGGCAGTCATATATAACAAGCACTTGTAATACTACATATATATGTTCAAGTCATTGTAACTTCAATCTAGTAAAGCCACAGTTCCAGATATAGAATATAGAAATATAGGTATACGATACTTTACTCATCATAAATGCTAAGGATGTTAGCGATCACTAAGGGGTTCTGTAACAACATAAACCACGTGGCAACAAACCAAGAGCATGTAGGCAGGTCAAGGGACTCCGAATGACTGACTGAATACCAATACCTATCACCGGCTCCATTATCCTATCTATATTATGATGCATTGAAACAATACAAGCTATAAAATGCACCGTGGCTGGGCTGCCATGAACTGCTCATTTATATTAATGTACAGTAGAAATTCCCTTTAGCTGCTTTGCTCTATAAGAGGTTATATACACAAAAGATATTTCTTAGGCCTCATTCCCACATGCCAGTGAATGTATGAGGCCGAAAGCATACCTTACACATTTACCAATGGGTATGCAATGTTGTTGGAATTATGGACATCATTGCGGGATGAAGGAACACATCTTTGTTTTTTTCTGTAATTTTAATCATTGTACCTAAACCACATTAACTTTATTTATTTTTTTGAGCACAATTTTGATGTAAAGACGTAAATTGCAGTTGGAAAAAAAAGCGCAGTTTGTGTTTCATGGGCTTTTCTATTGGATAGGTCTTGGCTGATTGGCCTGTGGTCCTCATGGGCATCAGTCAGCAGTGGGCTTCGATGAGCAGGATCACCAGTAGCCAACTTCAGGAACTGTTCATCTGAAATCTCCCAGCATTCCCTGAAATCCGCACTTATTTTGTCCCTTACATGTGACTTTGTGTTTTTGTAATTCTGGAACCTGCTGTATATCCACCAATCTTGAATTTGGCCTTGGATCCCTCCTTTCGTGTTAAAGTGTGCCTGTCGTTAGAACTTTCTAAATCAACAGTAGATGTCATTAAGCATGTGTGCAATTTTTTTTGTTGTTATGGAAATCATGGCAGTTTCTGTGTTTAGACTCCCAGAGAGAGGGCAGTCATGTGATGGATGGACACATTGAGTATGATGCAGGGAAATAATAGATTCAGGGATTTGATCAAATCCCGGGAAATGATGAAATGACAGCGCTGTTACATCATTTCCCTGAAGATCAAATCCCTGACACCTTTCAGGAAAAGTCAGCAGTAGTCCGGCTCTATGTTTATTTATTAGGCAATACGACAATAGTCGTACATTAATTAACAAAGGAAATAGGAAGTTAGGCTGATAACAGAGGCACTTTTTTTTTTTTTTTTTACGTTGCATTTTGGACTGTTCACAGGATAGTATTCTTCTATGATCCCCACAATGGTACTTCCATCTAATGAGCTTCTTTCACCCTTAGGTACATACACCAAAACTGTGGAATCCACTGACACGTCTTTAAATTTCATCAAATAAACTTTTCATTTTTTTTCAGCCGATCTTTACAGGTGTTTTGCTGCACTTTCCCTTCGATCTTTAGCTCTCTCCGCCTTTCAGCATAGTGACGGATTTTTGATCCGTATCCTTCTGCTTTTATGGTAATGACACATATATATTGCGTGCGCTGGATTTTTTACAAACGTCACGTGATTGGGCTTCGGCAGATTCCGTTCCACAAACAATGCTTTACTGTCGCCGCCGTTTCCCCTTCAGGCGCAAGTAACACTGCAAACGATTGGCCCAATAGGGTAAGCAATGCTACGGCGACTCGTTCATTTCATCATTTGATTAAATCCCTGACTGACTTCAGGGAAATGATGTAACAGCGCGGTCATTTCATCATTTCCCGGGATCAAATATCCTGGATTCTATCATTTCCCTGCAACATATACATATTAATAGATCTCAGAACAGCACTCCAATATTCAGTGAAGAAAGAGATTCTATTCACCCATCAATGTGCGATGTTTCGATCTCCCAATGAGTTGATAGATCAAAACGTCGCACATTGATGGGTGAATAGAATCATCTTTTTTTCACTGAATGTTGGAGTGCTGCCTCTTCTGGGATCTGTTGTACTACTTTGGTGGTCAGGAGTCCGACTACCTGAGGTTATAGCACCCATCTGAGCCGCAGTGCCGCATGGTGCATCCAGCTTACTATACATATTAATGGGAGCCAAAGGAAAAACGAAGAGCGCCTTCTGGTGTAGTATCTTCAGTGCAGTATAGTGAATGATATAATCTTACACTATGCTCCCTTACCTAAAGAGGTTGTGCGACATTAAGCAGAACTCTAACACAAGCCTTATAGAAGATCCCACTGCTGCTCAACCGGTGTGTTGAAACACAATGTAGAAAACCCGACCATGACCAGTCAGATCACAAATACCCACAAATACCCTCCAAAGATGGTAGGTGGCAGCGGACCTGGAAGTATTTCCAACTGCATGAAAGCCAAGACCTTCAGAATACCACAACTACATGCAGCCATCTGATCACATGCAAGTAGACAATTTATTCTATTTTGTGGGGTCTGACTGATCCTGGTCGGGTCTTCTCCATTAAATAAATATTACGACATTGCGTATAATGCAGGATTATAGTATCATGTTTAAAGTGGGCTTCAAGGTGGAGCTTAAATAAGATATTAATCCATAAACTACTCAATATTTTCATATGACCTCTATGGTGTAGGCCCATCGCTTCATTTTACCAACTACCTTCCTGTATAATTAACATAATTCGACACCCTTTATCTCCAGGGCTAATTACAACTAATTCATGTAAGGTCTTATGAATTCCTTTTTATATGTTCAGATAAATACATTTTTATTTTATAACACTAACATGTATTAGAATTCCGGTAAGTTCACATTCACGATACCGAGTTAGCTAGAACAATACTGTTGTAATGCAGCCATTGTGACTCTAAGGCTTCATCTTCATATATAATGGGAACCAGAGGCAATTGACCTTTTAGTTAAAATGCTCCACATAGCCCAGACCAGACACTTTTTACATCAGAGTAGTCATTTTACAAATGTCAATTAGCTTTGAGTAGTGTCTTGTCCTCTGGTAAGATTCGTTCTGTGCCTGCAGTGATGTGCCTGGTACAGACGGGAACCAGCTCACTCACAGCGGCATAAATACATCTCTATAGCTTCCTACTACAATGGTTCTTTTAGGATCGTCTTTATCATCTGTAATGACTGCGAGCGCTGGGTCTGCAACCTGCTTATGCTATTAAATACAGAACTTCACAATCTCTTACCTAGTAGCACAAGGGGCTTTGGTCATGGCAGCATTCCCCTTGACCTAATAAAATACTTTAGTAAAACCATGTTGGATAACTGTGAAAAGGTGCAGCCCAGTAAAAGTGAACATTAGTGAACTGATTTAGCTGTTTTTTGTTTTCATACTCGCACCCTCTGAGCTATGTATAACTTATATTGTTATATATTGGTAAAACCACTCTGTAAAGTAGCAATTCAAGGGGTAAACCTTTTTGTATAATGCTGCCTTTATATAAAATATAATAAACATCTTATTCATACCTCACCATGCTCCCCTGGAGTCCTCCTGTGGTGTCTTCAGTTCAGTTCTTCAGTGACTAACTAGTCGCCAGTGACAGCCCGCTCAACCAATTGCTGGCTGAGACGGGACAGCTTACTGGGCAGTGATTGTGTCTATGTTGAGACAAGTTCATCTTTAAAATGGCGGCAGGCAGTGGGGTACCTGGAGACATGATAGGAGGACACAGAGGAAGCTTGGTGAGGCTGAACTGACATGCCCCTGGTCGCTGATTCACTGTAAGACCGCAGCATCAGCAGACTGGGTGGTCCCTGGACTCCTGTCCTGTTCCCAACACCGTAGTGAGAAAGCCACACCTGCCACAGTAACATGGACAGGTAAGTTCCTGACATTAAAGTGATTGTCAGGAGCTTTTTAATAAACTAGTCACTGGGGCCTGGTAATCACTGAGCACTGCAGGAACAATGGGCCATTTGCGTGGCTCGGCACTCCTGCAGAAAGTTTTGGAGGGATATTTAATAAGTCACTGTCATTAAAAATAATGTTTGACGTGTCATCAGGCATGTGAAAAGTTATTGATTGCAGCAGATCTCACTGCTGAGACCCACTGTGATTGGGAGATCTAGCCAGGGAGAGAGCACGACAGCAGTGCTATCCATTCCCCAGCAGGCCACTAATTCCAACAATGTTGTCTTCTTGGAACAATCAGTTATGGACATACGGTGCTCCTGCCACTCTCTCTCCTCAGCTATATCTCCTGATCACAGCGGGTCTCAGCTGCTGTGATCAATTAGTTTTGACATGTCTGATGGCATGTTAAGGCTATGTTCACACTGCGTATATATGTCGTATATACGCGTTAAACTCCGGCCGGAGATTTACGCTACTTGCGGCCGGCTACGTACGGAGCGCGAACTTACGCCCGCAGTCTACTTACGCTTCACGAGCGCCCTACGTAGCAATCTGACAGCGGTCTTTTACTTGGAAATCTTCGCCTAGCCCCGGACACCCCACAGAACCTTTTGGATCGGCACAAAAAGCTTGAAAAATGAAGAAATCACCACTACGTATGGGACCGCATGTTACGCTACGGGCGTAAGTTACGGCATTTTCGTCCTCAAACAATGGTCTGGTTCATTTTTTACGGCGTCGCGGACGATCCTCGCGTAAGTTCTTACGTAGTGTGAACTGTGCCGCCGTACATCCGTCCGGAGACTTACGTAGTATGAACATAGCCTAAAAGTTTTTTTTGACAGGTACTCTTTAACAGTACCTGTCATGTGTCTGCATACAGCAGATGCCTGTGATAGTTGTGGCTTGCCCTCTACACTACTCCTCATTATCTGACCCCCTGCTTGCCTCTTGATTCTGTCTGTGTTCTGACTGCGTTTCCAGATGTTGCTGACACGGACTTTGGCCTGTTTTCTCCTCTAAGGGTGCATTCACACTTTGGAATTCTCGCGGATAACGTCCCATGGATTGAGCCGCTCGTGCTTGACTCTCCGCCGTGCCATAGACTCTATACTATGCTGGGGCAGATTCCATAACATGTCAATTCTTTGGGCGAACGGCTGAATTTGCCCGAGCGTAGAATGGAGTCTATAGCATTGGTGGAGAGTCAAGCTGGGGTGAGGAGCAAAATCCGTGAGATGCTATCTGCGAGATTTCTGTAGTGTGAACTCACCCTAACTGTTTGCACCAGCACTTAGCAGTGTAGAAACTGTTGCTCAGTTGGGGTCTGCTGTCTAGGGCAGAATGTCAAGAAGGCAGAAACAGAGGTCCGGACTCACTGTACTTCCCTTGACTGGACACTTATGTTATAAACAGTAGAGATCTATGGAGATTGGTTGATTCTAAATTCTGTAAGATTCTGCCATATATGATGGGAAAAATATTAATGCAAATTAAAAAATAGGACCCAATTGGAAGTTAGTAAGATCTGTCGGATACCTTTATTTGCCGTATGACAGATGCAGAACTGTGTTGAGGGTTTTGCTTATAACAGAAACTTAAGCAAGATCAATGAATGTACTAGAAATATGGCAGTATCCATGAGCACCAATGAGTATATCATATTAGTACAAATATTACCATTATTTGTAGATACCTGAATTCGATCATGAACCATAATTTCCTATGTGAGATCATTTTCACCTTAACTTACCCATAATGCAACATACACTCGTTCCTCGCTTTAGGCTGCAAAGTACATCTGTCTTACCTTTCCGATTTAATTGTTCTGTATCTGTGTGTTTTATCATACCTGAGACGGGGTGTCACGTAAAATCCTGAATAGATTATTATTGTACTAAGTAGTAATCATGAGCCCTCCATAATGAACATGTGCTAATCATAAAGGAATTATACTTCCGCCCTGCAGCGATTCGTGAAATTGCCAATAAAATGTCACACTTCACTCTGGAGATATAGATAGTCATAAATCACAATGGTATCCTAATGGTTTATGGACATCTGTGTGCGCGTCTCGGCTCTGCACGTATTCTAGCTTCTCCGTGTTTGGCATTATTGCTGCGAACGCTGCCTCTTGGGTATGATGCCATAGGCGATACAGACTCCTTTTGCTTTGAGAAGGCTCAGTACCCCAGCGATCACACATGCCATCAGGTATGGCCTTCTGTGCAGACAATTTCCTACATGATTTGCCCTAGAAAATCCCAAGTTGTGGTATATAAATCTTGTTTTCCTGAAGCGACTTTTCCCTTGAAGGGATGCTCTTGAGTGAGTCATTATGTCTTATTAATAATCCACTGCCATGGAAACATGTTTCGGCAGCCAGCCAAGAACGCGGCTGCGAGACTTTCACTAATTACCTCGCTGATTGTCGGAATCGGAATCTTGCCTCCGCTGGCTTTTTATTAGTTAATTGTACCCGTCGGGTAATCATACCCAAAGTACTAAAAGGGTCCTAGGCCTGGGCTACACAAAGACTCGGTGGCACTACTGATTGATATTAACCATAAAGTCACAGCTGCAGTCCACAAGATTGCATACAACTCAATGTATTCTTTCAGATTGAATAGTTAAAATCAATCTGTAGTGCTTCAAAAGATCTCCTTGTACCCCAGGGTGTATGGCTAAAGCTTAATGAGAATGCCTGTCTCCAAGAGAAGATGGTCAGATCTGAGTTTTGCTAGAGCAAGAACATATTTTATTAGCTGATTATTAGGAACATAAATGTATTCATTTCTTGTCAGAATAATTCTGTGAAACTAAGAAGTTTCTATTACTACAACTATTACAGTTGAAATCTCTTATTCTGGCATCCGATGGTCCATAAGTGTTGATGGCAGTATATTAAGTTATTCGCCACTGTCCGTATTAATATAGAAACCCTTGAACTGAATTTTGAGGGCCAGGACTGAAAGTTTAAGAAGTAATGAAGTGATGGAAGCAGCGGTGATAGTTCTTTTTATTAAGACTAGATAGCATGTGGGGAGCTCACGGCTTGGCATATTAAAGGGGTGAAGTCGTGAAGAAAACTAGGTCTATACTGAGGCATTATGTTAACTGTAAGGGCCAGTAAAATCGGTGGAATTCTGCAGCAGAGCTTTCCGCCACGGAATCCCTCCTGCTCTCTGTTTTAATGGGACGGCTCGCACGCCTTCGCATCCGCGGCTCTCTGCTTGACATGTCAATTCTTTGAGCAGAGAGTGGCAGAAGTGGGGGGGCTCGAGCCGTCCCATTGAAGCAGACAGGGGGCCGCGTAATTCCCCTAATTTTACTCTTTGTGAACATACCCAAACATGTTTTCAATGTACAAGTTTGAGAGATATAGACTCCCCAATCCCCCCCATGTGTCTGCTTTGTTTGATAACCTGTTGCCCTAGGTTGGGTCAATCATGCTCAGTTCAATCGCAGTCACATGATCTGTCCTATTAGTACTGGCAGTTGGTTTTCACTTTACATGTAAGCAAGGGGGATTGTGGGAAAGTGTCTGCACTGTTGCATCACAACAGCAGGGTCACAGTTCAGAGAGGAAACCAGGAAGTAATCAGATGCATAGAGAAGAAAAATGGTACAGTGATGTAAGTTACTTTGCTGATTTTTACCTTCCTTGCTTCATAACACCACTAGAGATGAGCGAACCTCGAGCATGCTCCAGTCCATCCGAACCCGAACTTTTAACATTTGATTAGCGGTGGCTGCTGAAGTTGGATAAAGCCCTAAGGCTATGTGGAAAACATGGATATAGTCATTGGCTGTATCCATGTTTTCCAGACAACCTTAGAGCTTTATCCAAGTTCAGCAGCCACAGCTAAGCAAATGCCGAAAGTTCGGGTTTGGATCGACTCGAACCCGAACCCGGTTCGCTCATCTCTAAACACCCCCCCTTTAAATTTCCAGTCATGTTCTAAGGCTTCTTAAAAGAGTAAAACATTGACTTGAAGGGAAACTGCCAAAATGGGGCATCACAGAGCTGCTTTGAACATCCTTCTTTCCAGAATTCCCAGTGGAGCATTAATGGTCTCTAAGGCTCCACACACCTTTATGGCGCTCTTCTCCGAGAGGAGCATTAGCCCATTGGTAATGAGTTCTGAGTAGTAGTCTAATGACCAGCAGCTATTAGATCACTGGGATCTGTTTATGGGCAATGCAGAGAAAATATATCTATAGATTTTCCTGCTGACCTGAACTGCATTAAAGAAAAAAAAAAACACATCAGATTTGACAGGAATAATAGTTCAGCTTGCAGTGCTGTTCTTCTAATCAAAATGACAGGCGCCATTAGGGAACTCGACAGACCACATTATATGTCAGTGAAGTTCCTAGGGCACGGCTGATGTCCATCATGTTATGACTCCATCAGATTGAATGTCTCTGCTTCGTTGGATGAACAGAAAAAAAGATGTGAACACAGCCTTACACATGTTTATTAACTGCAGTGTCAGACCATTTCAGCTTATGGCATATAACTGATGCTTCAACATAAGAAAGTCTGTGTGTGCTCCTTACTATCCCATTTTATAGAGAATGTACCATCAGGTACACTCTCTTTAAATCACACATGAATCGAACGGCGCCGGCACGGGGAAGCCGGTGCCACGGTCCTTTTTTTTTGAACCGCAGCCTGGTTCCTGCTTAGGGCGCCGTTTTATTCAGAGTTACCGGGCTGGGGGGTGAAGTACTGGAGGTGGGCCGGCCCGCCCCCAGTGGGAGGAAACCCCCGCACCTCTCAATGACACGGCTCCATTAGAATCAATAGAACGGCGCCATACACGGGAACCGGGCCGCGGTTCAAAAAAGGGACCGCGGCACCGGCTTTCCCGTGCCGGCACAGCTCGATTCATATGTGATTTTAAAGAGAATATACCTGATAGTACATTCTATTTAAAGGGGTAGCGCGGCACTAAGAAATTATTCACAGAATAACACACTTTACAAAGTTATACAACTTGGTAATGTATGTTATGTCTGTGAATCGCCCCCTTCCCGTGTCCCACCACCCCCGGACGTGTACCCGGAAGTGTTGGTGCATTATACATTACCTGATCCATTTCGCACATGTCCGCCATCTTGTGCCAAACGTCATCTTTGGACAGCCCGCCGAACCGCTCCGACCGTCCCTAGTGCCGTCCGCCTTCTGCAGCATCATAAGATGCTCAGCCGCAATTGGCTGAGCATAACTGTGCTCAGCCAATCGTGGCTGAGCAGCTGATGACGCTGCAGAAGGCGGCCGGCAATAGGGACGGTCGGAGCCGTTCGGCCGTCCGTTCGAAGATGACATTTAGCACAAGATGGCGGACATGCGCGACACGGATCAGGTAATGTATAATGCACCAACACTTCAGGGTACACGTGCGGGGGTGGTGGGACACGGGAAGGGGGCGATTCACAGACATAACATACATTACAAAGTTGTATAACTTTGTAATGTGTGTTGTTCTGTGAATAATTTCTTAGCGTCGCACTACCCCTTTAAGGAATCTGTTGGCACTACACAAATAAATATTATTTATTATTATTATTATTATTATTATTATTATTATTATTATTATTGTTATTATTAGGTCATTGCCTGACAATGCATCACTGACCAACAGTTAGGTAGGACCAATTGGCTGCAACTGCAGCACTTTATTGCAGCCATGCATATACTAATATTGCTTAGGGTGCCTTGCATATGCTAATAGGGGGCTCTGGATATACTAATATTGCTTAGGGTGCCGTGCATATACTAATAGGGTGCTCTGCATATACTAATATTGCAAAGGGTGCCGTGCATATGCTAATATTGTATAGTTTGCCATGCATATACTCTTAGGGTGCCATGCATAGACTAATATTGCATAGGGTGTCATGCAAATACTAATAGGTTGTCGTGCATATACTAATATGACTAATTTTTAAAAGGTTTAAGTATAAATTTGCATTTTACCTTAGAATATGCATCCTGTGTACTGTGGAGTCAGTTGAAGAATAGGAGATACTGCATGGCCCTAAGAAAGCTGGGGAGAACGATAGATGGTACAGACGTGTGCACACATATATTACTGCGTGGAGAGAAAAATAATCCATTCCACTGTCAAGTTCAGACTGGGGTCATAGTGGGGCAATTATTTTCCCATGACATGTATTTGTAATTTATTTTACTTATTCTGCACACCAAGATTGCATTGCTGACAAAAATTACAGATTTCCTATTAGAGTGATTACAATTATGATGCTAGCTGTGGTTTATAGGTAGAAACTGTCTAGAAGTGTTGCAGCAGCCTCTGTTATCGGGTAATATCCTACACAAAGGTTGTTTTATTTTATTTTTATCATAATCATGTAAAATTTACCAATTTTTTTTTTTTTTATCTTTTGCAGATAACAATTACAACAGTGAAGAGGATCACAGCTACCTTCTCATTAATTGGATGGTAAGAGTTGCTGTTCTTCTATAATTAAACATTTTGACCATGAATGGGTCTAAAAGGGCTATTCCCATCTCAACTAATCTTAACTAACCGGTAATCTTGTAGTAAATAGGTTTACATATGCATTTATTTAGCAAACTTGTCTCCTTTTCCTGATATGCTCCCATTGTTAAAAGCTTGTTGTCTAGGTTAACAACCACAGCTGTACTCTAAAAGCAGTGGTCTGGATGGTGTATATAGCTCTAGGGAGTATGTGTATATATATATGATAACATATAGTGTGTGTGTGTGTGTGTATGTGTATGTATATATATATATATATATATATATATATATATATATATATATATATATATATACACACACTATGGGGGGGGGGGATTTATGAAGACCAGGGTACTCATATGCTGGTCTTGACTTAGGCCCCACCCCCTTTTCCCCTGCCGAATTCACTAAGAGGTGTACGCGTCTTACTGAATCTGAACCTGCGCCCAGCGTAGCAAATTTACACCTGGTTCTAGGTAGAACATTGATACATGTCCCATTATAACTCTGTGCATCTATATTATAACTATATATACCACCCAGACCTAGCCAACAAGCTGTCTAGAGTGGAAGGAAAAGAGCAGTAATATCAGAGAAGGAGGTACATTTACTAAATGTATGTATGTGCAAAAATATTTAATTTGACATAACCTACAACCGCTGCAGTTAAAGGGGTTTTCAGGCTGCACGAAAAATATATTTGATTGAGAGTTACAGCTGGGGGGAGAGCGCTCCACTTCCCGGCCAGACGAGGGTCTGACTTTGTCTCATCATAGACTGTAATGAAGCAAATGAGTCAGATTGACAGCCAGGATGAGATGCACTCTTTCCATGGCTCTAAATCAAGATGGCAGTGATCCGTAACTTTTGACATGTCTGATGTCAGAAGGTAATACAAATTACGGTAATGCTTTAAAGGGAACCAATCATCACAAAATCAGCTCAGAACCAGAATGGAAATAGCCAGTAGCGCTGTTCCTAGACATATAACTCGTCTGTTTCAGTGTTACACATACCCCCTGTTAATCACCATTACCCAGTCCTCTGTAATCCATCCTCTCAGGGCGTGATAGTCTGCAGAGTCACCGATAGGCCATCCTGTAATTTTCCATGTGTAACAACTTCATGGCTAGGACCCTCCGTGGCGTTGCAGGCTCTGACACAGAGAACCGCGACTACGGAGGAATGTTTGCGCTATTTGTGACTACATTGTGTGAGAGGTTTGCCCCCATGTCTATATAATGGTAATTTACCTACGTCGCAGGATTTTTTTAAACTTTATTTTCGGTGGTGTGTAAGGCTGAAAAAAAGTACTTTTTTGTATGTGAACAGTGCAACTGGCTATATTAAACTATATTAATACTGTAGGTTGTGGCCCAATTTTTTGATGATTGGTTCCCTTTAAGTCAGGAATGGGGAACCTTCGGCCCTTCAACTGTTGGAAAAATACAAGTTTTGCTTTGGCTGTCTAGGCATGATGGGAATTGGAGTTTTGCAACAGCTTGAGGGTCGAAGGTTCCTTATCCCTGCTTTAAGTCCTGCCCCCCTTGCTCACTTTCTGGTAAGCCATGCATTTCATTGAGCTATACACTTGTGTGCATGCACGTTCAGTACAATGTGAGCATGTCACAATGAGGGCCGCATTACACGTCCCCGAGCAGGAAAGTAAACAAGCCTATTACACAGCTCGGTGGTCCTGCAGCCACAGAAGATAAATTGTAAATTGTTTGTGTGGCCCTTTTCTGCAATTAGCTGCCGGCCACACAACAGCTATAACACACATCCAGCTGATGAGGCAAAACAACATGATAAGCTTACAGACGAGTAGTTTGGCCCCATATAACAGGACCCTAACATTTACTGTACAAGCTGCACAGATAAAAAGCATGTAAAACACATCAGCTATTGAAAATAAAAAGCTCTTACACTTCTAGGCACATTTACTATGAAAATCAGTGTGCCACCATTACTCCCCATCCTCTGGTAGGCTTTTCTGGCTGCCATTTGGGTGCAGTTTCAATGCTTTATTCCTCAGGTCACAAACTCGTTAATACAGTTTCTACCTCTTTTGGGGGCATTTGCTCCTAGAATCTGACACGTCTGCATGCAAATTCCACCGTACAAAACCGCACAGATGGATCAATTTGCAATCTGCATCGGAACAATCTGTGCCACCCAAACAGAATGGAGATTTTCCATTGAAAACAATAGGATTTGTTTTGTGCATTTTGGTGAGATATCAATGTACAAGAATATTCCTTGTGAACATAGCCTTGCTAAAACAGACACGTCAGAGGAGTTGATAGGTCCTCATGATTATTAAAGGACACCAGTCAGGAGTTTTATGCTACCCAAACCATGGTAGCATGACACAGGGATAAGCCCTCTTACTACAACTATGGTTAAACAAAAAGACTGGACAGACCTCTCTTTTTTTTCACAAGTCCCGGAGTAGAAACCATTCTATGGGTCGGCGTATTCCGCTATCTGCCGAAAGAAGTGACATGTCCCTTCTTTCGGTGGATAGCGGAATACGCCGGCCCATAGAATGGTGTCTATGGAGCTGGCGGAAAGGTGCGCGGCCATGCTCGCGGACAGACAGCGCAATTCCGCGAACATTATCTGCGAGAATTCCTTAGTATGAACCCACCCTTAGTCAGAATCCCGTATGGGTAGGACGTCAGACAGGTCACGCCGAACAGTTTTCTTCTCAGTAACGCTACGCAACAGTATGCAGTGCTAAACCCCTTCTGAGAGACGACAAGTCAGAGACAACTTTAACCCACACCGTAAATTAGGAATATCACAGAGCAGGACAGTATCCACAGACAGCAGTAAGCGAGGAACTGGTCCGAATAGAGCAAAGTTGTGCAAAGCCTAGGAACTCTATCTGGCAGCGCAGTTGTCAGCAGGGAGCCCTCAGCATTCCGCTCATCCAAGGTCGGGGGTCCAGGGCTTGTGTCCACGCCCCCCCCCCCTAGGGCTGTTCAGCGAAATCTAGTGGGCATAAGGTGGTGTAAGGACTAGCAAAAGGTCAATACACGGGCACAAGTGTTTTTCTTCTTCTGCGTATTCTTCTACCTCATCCTCCAACATCCCGGCAGAGCATGGTACTACCTTGAGACTCTCACGGCATCCTCCTCTCTGCTACTTTGCTTTTTTGTATCACTCAGCATGCTACTCAGTTGGCACGACTGTACTCCTGACAATTCCTGTTGCAGATTCGGTTGCTGTATTGTCAAGTCATTGTCTATAAGTGTTAAGTATATTATCCTTTGCTTTATCAAGAGAAACGTCATAACCTTGTAACCTTCTGCAAGCACGTACTTTTCTAGTAAAGATCAGCTTATTTATGTTAAAGAGACTCTGATTCTTCGCCTCACACCCACACAGCACACACCACAACCTTGGGACATTTTCCCTTTCTGTGGGTGGCAGATCCGATAGTCCGGGAGGGTCACTACACCGCTCTGGCCAGCCGTGATTACACTATCCCAAGGGACCCTGTAGCAACCCAGCAGGACACTGACCACAGGGGAAAAAGGTACAACCGGCCTTATAAAATAAAAGCAGATGTACCATCACACTTGTGTGCCCAACCGGCACTGGCGTCACAAAGTAACACCTCTGTATCTCGGCCAACTACCACCAGAGTGGAGTCACACTTCACCATCTAGCAAGTGACCGGCCGATCCTCCGACACAACACCACCGGGGGCTCATACCGAATCTTTTCTCATAAAGATATACTGTATGTCCATCCGCTCAGCTCCTTCTGCTCTATAACATGATGCCGATAGCTTAGAAACCATTTTCATGGTGACAGGTTCCCTTTAACTGTGAGGGGAACATAACTGTATTAACAAAGGGATACACTATGAAATCATGAAATTGGGAGATTGCATTACATTGCATTGCTTGTAAAGACTATATGCAACTTTGTATGAAATTTAAGTCTATGTTGAGTAAATCATTCCAATTGCTTCACGTGGTGACCACTGATATGTCTGTATTACAGTTTCTGCATGCTTGTCGTCATCTGGCTGTTCAGAAAATACAATTCTTTGGCGCAGGTAAGGATGCTTTAAAAATTATCTATACCGTAGAATTATCATTGCCTTCATTATGTACAATACATTAAAGGGGTTATCCAGTGCTACAAAAACATGGCCACTTTCTTTCAGAGACAACACGACTCTTGTCCCTAGTTCAGGTGCGGTTTACAATTAAGCTCCATTCACTTCAATGGAACTGAGCAGCAAAACCCCACCCAAACTGGAGACAAGAGTGGGGCTGTCTCTGGAAGAAAGTGGACATGTTTTTGCAGCGCTGGATAACCCCTTTAAGTCAAAGCTGAATTTATTTTTATAAAACCCCACCTGTATTTTAATCTGAAGCCATTTCTAGTAGCAAATAATTTTCTTATTATATTAACCAGACCTCTAGCCGGAGTGTGCTGCCGTCACACTGCTCCAGCCCTCCATCATTCCAGCCCCCCTTCAGTGCGTCATGAGCTGCTCAGCCGCGATTGGCTGAGCATAACAGAAGACGTCTGGGGCTTCTGTTATGCTCAGCCAATCGCGGCTGAGCAGCTGATGACGTGCAGGAACCAGCACTAAGGGTGGGTTCATACTGAGGAATTCTCACGGATAATGTCCGCAGAATTCCGCTGCCTTTCGCGCGCATGGCCGTGCGCCTTTCCGCTGGCTTCATAGACACCATTCTGTGGGCAGGCGTATTTTACTATCCACCGAAAGAAGTGACATGTCCTCAGTATGAACCCACCCTAACACTGACTGACATGTTGTTTCTCACTGGTTCCTTATTGGTGGGCCCCTTAGGATCTTTTCCTCTGGTGGGCAGAGACCCCGGTCCGACACTGTTGGGATGTCAGGTGATAAACATGAGCGAACAAACATCCTGCAACCATTGGCTGGAAGAATACAAGCTAGTGGTGTCAACAATATAGTCTGAAGAATATGTATGTGGCATTATCTGGGAACACTCATACCTGTGGACCGCACTACCAACTGATTCTTGCAGATAATGTACATACACGCAGTTGTCTTCCCTGGAGCAGACTGGATCTTCCCGCAAAACAATGCACTATGTCACCTGGCTAGATATGTCTGTATGTTTGGTTGGTTTCTTTATGGATCATCCTCCTTGCACTTTCCAGCAGCTGTGAGATGCATCACAGTCAACAAGGCTCCACATACCTATGACAACCTACTAGGACACTAGTTGAAGTGTATAGTAATCGCAGTCATAAATTTGCAGACCATGCAAAGTTACAGTGCGGTGTGTGAAGGTGCCTAGTGTATGTAGGTCACCAGTGATCTCCTGACCCGATAACTGCAGAGCTCCAAAGCCCATCTGGCAGTGTTAGGAAGATCCTCCTCATTTCCAGCAGGATTGTGCCCCAGTTCACAGAGCAAGGTCCATAATGGATTGGTTGGGTTAGTTTGGTGTGGAAGAACTTAACTGAAAAACACAGAACCCTAATGTTAATCTCATCATACTCATTTATCCTCTAGATCCAGTAGAATGGAGATTTTGAGTCAGGCTCTGACCCCCCCAAACCACTTGTACCGTCAGATAGCTGCTTTTAATCCAAGATCTGTCCTGAGGTCCGTTCAGCAGGTGATGCAGTTATTGTCCTAAAAAACAACTTTTAAACTTGAAACCCCGTGCCAAACGGGAGTATCCATGCCCTAACTTTGCACCACCCCTCCGTCCCTCCTCCCCACCCTCTTCATCATTAGGAATGCCACTGTAACATTTTCAACATGCTGAACATTGCACAGGTGCTTAACGATCCAGCCCATGTTCAGTATTCACACAGCTGACGAATAGGAGACAATCTGCCTGGAGCATTCCTAATGATGAGGAGGGTGGGGAGGAGGGACGGAGGGGTGGTGCAAAGTTAGGGCACAGATACTCCCGTTTGGCACGGGCTGCAAGTTTTAAAGTAGTTTTTTCGGACAATAACTGCATCACCTGCCGAACGGACCCCATTACAGATCTTGGATTAAAAGCAGCTATCCGAAGGTACAAGTGGTTTGGGGAGGTCAGATTGTAGGTACAGAGTTGCTTTGTTTTCACAACTTTTTTTTTTTTTTTTTAATCAGTTTACTTAGGAAAATGATGCATACATCTTGCTTATAATATGGAAGAATTTGCTCATGAAGAAGGGCGGTGTTTCCCAACCTGGCTCCACAAGGCTTCACATACCTGTGGTTCCCAGGCAGCTGCCCTTTGCTCGAGCCCTGATAAGGGTTACCCTTAACACAGCGACAACAAGACCTGTCACATGGATCATAGTGAAGGAAAACCTGTCAGCCTGGACATCTGTGCATTACCGCCTTTTGATCATGAAGGGGTTAAACCAGTTCTTGACAAAGATTATTCACATTCTTTACTGTAAGAACTGTGGAAGACCTCTTAGTAGTCATATGGGCTCCAAGCTTTTACTGAGGCAGAATTTGAAGTGTTTTGCAGATTATACGTTTTACAGAAAGTCATTTCACTATATAGGGCCAAATTGGTTTGTGAATTGTAAAGCACGCAGACCTTGCTGACAAGTGTGTCCTGCTGCAGATTTGGATTGAAATTGCAGTAAGGGTTTATTCTCACCCTCTGTAATCCATGGACCTTACGGAGCGGGAAGCTGCGCAGTGGACTCGACATCTCCCGGCATTGTAGCATACCTCCCAACTATTTAGACGATTAATTCACTTATTACTGTAGTATCTCCTGCAGATTGATGCAATCACGCATACAGGATCTACTGCAGATTGATGCAATCACGCATACAGGATCTACTGCAGATTGATGCAGTCACAGATACAGGATCTGCTGCAGACTGATGCATTTAGTTACATTTATATCTGCAAAGCTGCAGCAGATCCTGTATGTGTGGCTGCATCCTTGCAATTGCCTCAGCGTCCGCTCTTTACTGCAGGGGCGGCATTGCATTGAAGTCAACGCAATGCTGCCCGCTGTGTTCTCACAACATTATTCTAACGCCCGATCTTTAGAAAGGGCGTTAGAATAATGTGTCTGTCAATTAGTTCCGGACGCTGTTCACTGAACAGCGTCCGCAAACATCAGCTGTTCACACACATCAGCTGTTCACACAACGCAATGTGCATTACGGCCGCACATTGCATTGGAGTGAATGGCTAATCGATTTGCGGGCACAGCCGCCGGTGCCCGCAAATCAATTGTGAATTGTTATGCAACGGACGCTGTTAAACGTGTGAACCTAGCCTAACCCTGTCTTGTAATCCTGTCTGCAGGTCCACGATTACAATGTGTTTCAGTAACTGACCGCGTTTGCAGGGACCCACTTCAGATAGATGACACAGACACAGGCTATGTTCACACAATGTCAAAAATCGAGAATAGGGGGCCGATTTTGATATTTAAAAAAACAGTCAATTTAACTGACTGCAATGGCAATGCATTGAAGTCAATGGGAAGACGGACATCCAATGCACACAATGCATTGAATAACTGACTTTTTTACTGCAGACGTCAAAATAATGAACATAATCATTATTTTCGGACATCTTTTGCAAACAGCGGACATTTATTATTAGTAGTTTACACAGTTTTTCTTTTGTCACCGTTTTTTTACTATTAAATTCAATGGACTTTTCAATTAAGCTGCATCAAAAGGGCAATTAGTAACCCAAACTAGAATAATGTGCAAACACCAGTCATTGCACTAAGGGAAGGCCAGACAGCTAAATGACGTCCGACTCAAAATAACGGACATAATTTTAAACAGCTAAAAAAACGTTGTGTGAACATAGCCACACAGCGGGTTGATCTTTTTTTTGCGGCACGGATCATGTCCCCAAAACGGATTGGTAATTCCTACAGATGTGTGTATGGGGCAATATGAACTGCATGTGTGACATGATGTGTGACAGGGGCAATGTCACATGATTCATTTAAATATAACAATTTTTAGAATCCATTGTGCATCACATGATAGAATAATGTGCATGTTTGGGCCTATTATATACTAAGAAACTAAATGCTTTCTAGAGAAATATGAAAAGTTTATTAATGCAGATTTAATTCATAGGTCAAAAAGAGGGACATGTAAGGGGCAAAGGGACAGAGGGAGTTGGCTCAAAAGTAGGGATTGTCCCTCCAAAAGAGGGACACTTAGGAGGTATGCTGCTGTGATACAGCCGTGCAGCCCTTAAAGGGGTCATTCACTGATAGAAAAACATGGCCGCTTTCCTCCAGAGACATGATTCTTGTCTCCAGTTCAGGTGTGGTTTGCAATTAAGCTCCATTTGCTTCAATGGAACTGAGTTGCAAAACCCCAACCAAACTGGAGACCAGAGTGGTGCTGTCTCTGGAAGAAAGTGGCCATGTTATTCCAATTCTGGATAAACTTTTTAAATCCATAGATGTTAAAAGCAAAGTCCGACTATTTCTAAAAGCGGGCAGCCTGCAGGGGGAGGGGGGAAATTGATTACCTTATGCCCGCAGTGAGCGGCACAAGCGGCTGTGGGACCCGCCCCAGGACTGGCTGCTCAGCGAGTCAGTGACTGAGGCAGGATGCTTCCGGTCCATCAGCATTTTCCCCCAAGTTGTGACGTCATCACAACTCAAGGGGGGGGGGGAATTCGACTTCTGGCAGGGGTCCCAAAGCCGCTCCAGCTGCTCACCGTGTGGAGAGGTACGTTTCCTGCTTGTAGTCAGTTTCCCCCCCCCTGCTGGCTGCTGGCTTTTAGAAATCGCTGGACTTCTCTTTAAGTGTTTTGAAACCCAAGCAGTGGCTCACTTAAAGGGGAAGTCCAGGCTAAATAATTTTAAGATATGTTATTGCCCAACAAAAGTTATGAAAATTACTAAGGGTCCGTTTACACAGAAAGATTATCTGACAGATTTTCTGTCAAAGATTTGAAGCCAAAGCCAGAAATGGATTTGAAAAGATGAAAAATCTCATGCTTTCCTTTATGACCTGTTCCCTGTTTATAGTCTGTTTCTGGCTTTGGCTTCAATCTTTGGCAGATAATATCTCAGATAATCCTTCTGTGTAAATGGACCCTAATAGACACCTGTTAAGGGAAATACACCTATAGTGTAGGGTTACTACAGAATGGCGTGTTTAGGTCTCTGTAAAGTTGCTGCAGCAATGGGACAGAATGAAGCAGCAGGAGACGTCAGTTTATGTGACATGATGTCCCCAACTTTACAGAGACCTGAACACGCCATGCTGTAGTAAGTTCAGGGGAAATGCACTATAGGTGCGTTTTCCGTAATAAGTGTCTATTAGTAATTTTCATAACTTTTGTTGGGCAATAACATATCTTCAAATTATTTCACCCGGACTTCCCCTTTAATCTTTTATTTTAACAATCTTATTCAATTCTGAAAATAATTTAATAGATTTTTTTTTCTGTAACTAAAGGTCTGTCAGCTTGATAGAACGGCCAAATGTCTGTCTAATAGCAGTGGAGCACACATTTAGCAATAGGAAGAATGTGCCACGGAATGATAGACTCTGTTCATATCTACTGTATAAAGGTTCTTAGGCATGAACCAGACATCCCAGTCCTGACCTGTCTGGCATACTGTTATTTGCCCATAAATGCTGTAATAGAAGGTCATGTAATCCGTTATCATTTGAGGCAAACACAGGTGCAATGAAATATAATTCTTTACAGATAGCACTAGGCATGAATGCACGTCCACAAAAGAAACCGGAGTTCAATAAACTTTATCTTAGAATGTGTGTGTTTCATATAAAGCCATATCTTTGTCACTTCTTAATGGTGTGATTTCTAAAGGAAAGGTGACAATACGTGTCTCTTATATTCTGATTCAATAATGCAGTTTTAATACTTTTATTTGTAATCAGACGTTTGCATGTTTAAGGAATAGAACCAAATACTCTGTGTCAGAAAATGACAGCTTTTTATAATGATTTAAAGCGACTCTGTACCTGCAATCTGTCCTCCCAAACCTTGTACCGTCAGCTGCTTTTAATCCAAGATCTGTCCTGGGGTCTATTCGGCAGGTGATGCAGTTATTGCCCTAAAAAAAACAACTTTCAAACTTGCAGTCCCGTGTGAAAGTGAGTGTCTGTGCCCTAGGCTTGCAACGCCTCTTTTCCTCCTCCCTGCCCTCCTCATCGTTAGGAACACCCCCAGGCAGGATTTCTCCTATTCATCACTTGTCTGAAGACTGCACGTGCTGCATGTGCTGGATGGTTAAGGAACATGTGTAGTGTTCAGACAAGTGATGATTAGGAGAAATCCTGCCTGGGGCATTCCTAATGATGAAGAGGGCAGGGGGAGGGATGAAGAGGCGTGGCAGGCCTAGGGCACAGACACTTTAGGCCACGACAATATTACAGAGGGCTGCAAGTTTAAAGTTTTTTTTTAGGACAATTACTGCATCACCTGCCAAATGGACCCCAGAACAGATCCCCAGGATTAAAAGCAGCTATCTGATGGTAAGTGGTTTAAGGGGGCAGATTGTGGATACAGAGACGCTTTAAAGTGGTGTAACCATTAATAATAATTAATAGCCTTCCCAAAATGGACTCCTACATGGGTTTCTGAATGTAGCGGCAGTAAAACAAACTTGAAGCTTATTCCAGCGCCAAACTCAAAATAGGTTTACATGAGATAAATGACTCCCGTGCACTATTGGAGGTACACTTTTAATTCCACAGAAGTAGCTGAAATGTGCCTATTTAGGGTCGGGCATGGAAAGGCATTTCCATAAATTCACAGCATTAAAGGGGTTATCCAGCGCTACAAAAACATGGCCACTTTCCCCCCTACTGTTGTCTCCAGCTTGGGTGGGGTTTTGAAACTCAGTTCCATTGAAGTAAATGGAGCTTAATTGTAAACCGCACCTGAACTGGAGACAACAGTAGGGGGAAAAGTGGCCATGTTTTTGTAGCACTTGATAACCCCTTTAAGGCTATGTTCCTACTACAGGATCATAGGGGGGAAAAGGCAGCCATATAGCCTTACAGTAGCCGTAATATGGACAAAAATGTACAAAATCCACAAAATGATATAAGAAATCTGCAAAAATTTGTGTGGAAATTGACCACCTGTGCAGATTTCAAGTCCAGTGCATGTCAATTTTTGTGTACTTTGGATTTTTCCCATTACCTGTGCATGCAGGCATTGGCTGGTGACAGGTTCACCCACCCTTACTTGCACTGCCTTATTTATAAAGATGGCCGGACCATAAGAACAATGATGCACACCTTCCACTGGGGATTGTGGAATCCCCAGTGGAAGGTGTTGGCGTCCCTCTCCCCCTCTACTCGCACTATGTTATGATGGACACAGGAATCGAATAAAGAAAATCTTTTTACCGCAATGGTTAGTGCACTTGGACTCTTTTCTCCACATTAAGAATCGTCTGTATAGCTGTCTAGCTCTGTCCGATTGTTGCACCATCCCAGGTAATAACTAACCTAGAGCATAGCTACGTGCATACAGCTGGTGAGGCCATAATTGCAATAGGAGCTTTGGTAGTGCCGACTCTCTCTTTCTATGCATTGACTTTCTTACAATTAGGCCTTTTAGGGTAGCTTCACACGTACCGGATCCGCAGTGGATTTCACGATGCGAGTTTGCAGCAAAATCCGTTGCGGATCCTGTAGTGTGACGCTGAATGGGTACCATACACGCAGCGGATCCTCTGCCTGTATTGGGACCCGGCCCCTTTACATACATTACCTGCTCAGCACCGCGGCTGTGTGTGACGCTCCCAGCTCCCCTTGCTCCCCATCAGCCAATCAGTGCTTCTGTGCACTGATTGGCTGATGAGGAGCGATGGGAGCCTCACACACAGCCGCGGCGCCGAGCAGGTAATGTATCCTCTGGCCTAGGGCCGTGTGTGTGTGTGTGGGGGGGCGGTTAAAGGGGCCGGGTCCCATACAGGCAGTGGATCCTTTGCACCATTTTCAGTATATTAGCTGTTTATTTATGATATCTATGTATTTCGGTGAACTGGGGCTTCTTCCTTCGATCTACTCTGGCTGGTCCACCCGTCCTAATTAATATTAGAGTGGTGGTAACTTTTTAAGTAGTCCTACAAGGGGACTTTTACTTACAATCTTCAGATTGCTCATATAATACCCTATACTACTAATACCCCACAAACCGCATTGAGGATAAAGGGAAGCTTCTTACCTTCATCCTCAGTGCTGTTTTAGGTATGTTAGCAGTTTATTTAATATACTAATGAGGCATCTTGGTGTACTGGGAGCCGGACTGTCCCTGCCGGTCTGTCAATGAATATGGGGGCGGTGCTCTGTGCCGCTCTTCTAACATAAATGAGGAGGAGCAGGCCGTCTGGGTAGGATCCTTGCAGGGAAGTAGTCCAGCCTCCATCCTTCATCCTTAGTGCCTTCTGCCCTATAGGGACATATCGGCAGGTTAGATACTTTCCTTTAAAGATAGCCCCTGATCACATCATGAACACCTAGACTCATCAAACCTTTTAACATGTCTCTGTGGGACACATTATAATTACATTATAGGAATAAACCGGTTTGAATTTTTTTGCAATGTCACCAATAACCTCTGTTCTCTTATCTGTTTGGACTTTTTATCTAAAGATAGCCCAGATCTGATATGTCTGTCCAACTACTGTATATCTCTCAGACATTAGTCAAGTGTTACATAAGTTACATCATTCTTCTTGTTTCCGAGCCAGTTATACAGTGTAATATTTAACAACTAAACTTTCGATTTGTCCATGGTCCAGAGGATTTTCGAGCCAGCGTAGTCTGTAGCAGTGTCTAGGCAGGAAGGTTTTCGCCTTTGCCAGCATTTTGTAATATTCTGTCTGTTGCCTATGAGATTATTAGCATCTGACCCAGAGAAATTACAGAACACTTAGACATCTGTCACAGAGAGCCCACACTCTTTCTGCTGGGTATAGTTACTTCTTCACCCATGTACCCCACCATTATGCTACTTCCACAGCTTATTTTAGAAGAAAGGAGAAGAATATGTAATTTTTTTTTATTTTTATTCTCCTTTCTATGGCTAGTTTTGTATAACAATAATAGAGGCATTTGTGTTACAGCTACAGGAACCCAGATCCAGTGGCTTAAACATAGAGCATCAAAGATCCTGTCAATACTGTCAAATTGGGTCATTAGAACTGTAGCCAGACTGGGACTGCAAGTATAATACAGACATATATGTTAAATGGGCTTATTCGTTATTACCATATAAGCAAGTACTATGGGGGAGATTTATGAAGTCCGGCGTTTTTTACGCCGGGCTTACAAATATCTCTGCAGCTCCGGAGCTCAGGGGATTTATGTAGAGGTGCATTGCCTCTACAAAAATCCCGATCGAACGGAGCCCATTAGCGCGAAAATTTTGAAACCTACGCCAGCTCAGACCTGGCGTAGGTTTCGGTATCATTTTTCCTCCGGAAAAATTATAAATGCGGCGCACGCAGAGGCCCCTCTGTGTGCTGCCACACCCCCCTTTCCGCCCCACTGGCGAAGGTGGGGCAGATGCAAAAAAAATATTCGCGAAAATACCATTTGCAAATATTTTTACGACAATCTGCCCCATCTGCGCCTAAAAAAAGGCATTTACGCCTTTTCATACATGTCCCCTTATGTGTCGGTTTGTACAATATGCCTTGTATGCCATATTGGCTGAACAGTCATGGTGTCCCCATACCAACATTAGCCATATCCAACCTAACCCCTTTATCAGTGGAAGCCACAATGCCCAATAAATGTGACTGCTACATTTTCTTTGCATTAGTCTCTGCAATTGTTTCCCATATAACATTCATAGCCATGCCACATAACGGTGATGGCCATGCTGTCTACCGTAAGGGTATGTTCAAACTGAGCAAAAGAACTGACATGTTGCGCAAGCTCTTCCATAGAGAGACTGAGGCAGGTGGAGAGATCTGCCACGGAATTCTGCCACTTTTGCTCAGTGTGAACATACCCTAATGGAGAGAGTAATAGTGCTCACCAGTGACCATCACAGCATCACCAATAGATAGAACACAATGCTCCCCAACCCCATGAAAAAAAAACTAAACTAATCTCTTTCTGTATTGTTATACTAGAGATACTGAGAAAATTATGGAACTGCTTTCTATCTTTCTGGGACAATGGACATTTTCATCAATCTGGTTGCTCCACTATAAAACAAAACCAGTTTTTTTTTTTCTAGTCCTTACAGTTAGCCCTGGGTAGGTGCTTTGTGTTTCAGGTTCATTACATACTTCCCAAATTTTGTATTCATAAGAATTCTAAGAATGACTTAAGAATAAGTTATACATTTCCCTTAAGCCAGCAAAGGCCATAGCACCACCACAAGGGTGCTGATGGGAAGATGGGCTACTTCGGCTTCTCTATATACAACTTCTGTAACTACAACTCAGGCAAAGAAGCATGGCTAGTTCAGCACACGTTCTCCTGTATTACAATGTATTCTCTTTATCTCCTTCTGCCGCTCTGTAGTTGCGGTGGTATACACCGGACACAGAGAGCATAATAAAATAAACCCATTCAGGGATCAGGTTGGCAGGATGGTTGTTGTGGTTTGGTTTCTTTATTATTTATGCCGTATAAGAATTTGTATGTTTGTAAAGGAATGTTCTACTCTTGGGGGGTTTCTGAAGCCATAACAAAGTGAAGAAGAGGGAAGCTCCTCGCAACGAACAGAAACCTGTTGGAAAAACCTGTGAGCTTCCGAGCGTCTGCCGCTTGCTTCTCCTCTTCTGATAAGTTTAGACTGGCAAAGTAATCAGGGCTAATAATCAGTTTCAGCGAATGCCATTATCCTGCAGTGTTCCCTTCCCCAGCTATGCCGCGGTGGTTAATGAGCATTGCAGACGTAGAGAGATCCATCAACAGATTTTTTTTATTTTTTTTTTCATGTGATTTGCATGGTTTAGTAGCAGAAAATAATCTCTCTAAATGGTGCCGCACTTTACATCTTTAAATGTACAGCGGTTCAGCAGCCTCAAAATGGAACATAATTAAGCTGCCTAGTTCAGGCAATGTATTCCAAAGGGTTTTAGTTTTTTTTTCTTTTCCCCCTCTCACTTCCGTCGGATCATCTGTTTGCTTAAACATATTATGAGATTGGTGTTTTGCATAAGGCTGCACAGCAATTTATGTTTTTTGCATAATGAACAAGAACCGGATTCCCATGGAGAATCTCATGCCGGAGATTCGTATTCCTAGAAGATGAGTGACTGCACTGACTGTGATGTATGAGCGCAGACAGTCACAGCAGAATCATTTATTATCCAGGACTAGAATGCTCTTAAAGCAAACCTTGGCTTTTACAAGCCCGCTCCCTTTAAAGAGGACCTATGACCTCCAAATCTAGCCATTTCCTAGGCCATCCTGTTCTTTTGTTGTCAGTACTATTAGTTCTGGTGCCTAATGTCCTAATGACGGGTCAGACCATCAACTGGGCAGTCTTTATCTCTCAGTTCTCAATGGGAAAGGATGTTCATACCCTGTAGAGAACTGAATGGTTCAGATTACCCCCTTCATAGCGTATAGATTGCAGCGCTATCCATATACTTTTATTGGGCAGTCACCATTGCATAAATCTAAGTGTTTTTCTTATTGAAGCACACCTGTAAACAGGACAACAGTGCTGTAAATAAACACATGACTAGATAGATCTACTCATCATGATTCCAAGCAAGAGCCGAAGTAAGTCCAACCCCTGTCCTCTTTATCCAGTGTCTGTCAGTCAATCAGGGTAGTCAGATGCAAAAGGTAAGTGATAAAGAGGACATGGGCTGCAGGGCCGTATTTACCACTAGGCACCCGTGGTCCGGTGCCTAGGGCAGAACCTTGCAGGGGGACAGCACCAGGGAGCAGGGGAACAGAAAAAACAAATGTTGTTTTTTATTTTTTTAGTTTCCCTCCTCCCGTTCAGACTTGCCTGTAAATCTGGTGTCTTTTCCAGGGGGGTGGGGGGTATGGTGGTATTGGTCAGGTCTGGTATCGCCTATAGGTGCGTGTAGATGGGGCGTCTTCAGGTTTAGTGCCTAGGGCAGCAGCAGCTGTTAATACAGCCCTGATGGGCTGGACTTGCCTGGGGTCTGGCCATAGTGGGAATGCCCTCTGGACACTCAATTTGCATAATAACAAAAAGTCGTATAAATAATGGTGTGCCCAAAATTAGTATGACTGGCCCTACATATTTGCTTATTTACACCCCAGCCTTTCTACTTGAAAGTGGTTATGTGAGCCTACCACGCACATCACGTACAGGGCTACCACCCATGGCTCACGCAGCCCCCTGCAGCACACACCTGCATTGTATGTGCTGTGGGTGGTAGCTCTGTATGTGCTGCAGGCGGTAGCCCTGTACGTCATACAAGGCTACTGCCCACAGCACATACAGCCACCCATGGCATACATGTTGGAAAGGCATATATATATAATATATATAGTACAGACCAAAAGTTTGGACACACCTTCTCATTCAAAGAGTTTTCTGTATTTTCATGACTATGAAAACTGTAGATTCACACTGACTGCATCAAAATTATGAATTAACGCATGTGGAATTATATACTTAACAAAAAGTGTGAAACAACTGAAAATATGTCCTATATTCTAGGTTCTTCAAAGTAGCCAGCTTTTGCTTTGATGACTGCTTTGCACACTCTTGGCATTCTCTTGATGAGCTTCAAGCGGTAGTCACCGGAAATGGTCTTCCAGCAGTCTTGAAGGAGTTCCCAGAGATGCTTACCACTTGTTGGCCAGCCTTCACTCTGGTCACCTGGTGACTGTGGAGGCCAGGTCATCTGGCGTAGCACCCCATCACTCTCCTTCTTGGTCAAATAGTCCTTACACAGCCTGGAGGTATGTTTGTGGTCATTGTCCTGTTGAAAAAGAAATGATGGTCCAACTAAATGCAAACCGGATGGAATGGCATGCTGCTGCAAGATGCTGTGGTAGCCATGCTGGTTCAGTATGCCTTCAATTTTGAATAAATCCCCAACAGTGTTACCAACAAAGCCCCCCCACACCATCACACCTCCTTTTCCATGCTTCACGGTGGGCACCAGGCATGTAAGTCCATTCATTCACCTTTTCGCGTCGCACAAAGACACGGTGGTTGGAAACAAAGATCTCAAATTTGGACTCATCAGACAAAAGCACAGATTTCCACTGGTCTAATGTCCATTCCTTACCTTGTCATTCTTTAGCTTAAACAAGTCTCTTAAGCTTGTTGCCTGTCTAGCAGTGGTTTCCTAGCAGATATTTTACCATGAAGGCGGCTGCACACAGTCTCCTCTTACCAGTCGTTGTAGAGATGTGTCTACTGCTATATCTCTGTGTGCCGGCATTGACCTGGTCTCTAATCTGAGCTGCTGGTAACCTGCGATATCTGAGGCTGGTGACTCGGATGAACTTCTCCTCCACAGCAGAGGGGACTCTTGCTCTTCCTTTCCTGGGGCGGTCCTCATGTTAACCAGTTTCTTTGTAGCACTTGATGGTTTTTCCAGCTGCACTTGGGGACACTTTGAAAGTCTTCCCAATTTTTCGGACTGACTGACCTTCGTTTCTAACAGTATTGATGGCCACTCCTTTTTCTTAGCTGCTTTTTTCTTGCCATAATACAAATTCTAACCGTCTATTCAGTAGGACTAACAGTCGTGTATCCACCTGACTTCTGCACAACACAACTGATGGTCCCAATCCCATTTATACAGCAAGAAATCCCACTTATTAAACCTGACAGGGCACACCTCTGAAGTGAAAACCATTTCCGGTGACTACTTCTTGAAGCTCATCAAGTGAATGCCAAGAGTTTGCAAAGCAGTGATCAAAGCAAAAGCTGGCTACTTTGAAGAACCTAGAATATAAGACATATTTCCAGTTGTTTCACACTTTTGTTAAGTATATAATTCCACATGTTTTAATTCATAGTTTTGATGCCTTCAGTGTGAATCTACAGTTTTCATAGTAATGAAAATACAGAAAACTCTTTGAATGAGAAGGTGTGTCCAAACTTTTGGTCTGTACTGGGTGTGTGTGTATGTGTGTATGTATATGTGTATATATATATGTGTGTGTGTGTGTGTGTGTGTATAATATATATTTTAATATATATATATTATTTAAAGAATACACACTGTACTGTTATACAGTGGGTACAAAGTAATGGCCACTACCCCTAAAATGGCCGATAGAGCAGTTCAGTTACACGACTAAGTAATGGTAGAGGCGGGTTCAGGGACATCCAATCACTGCATAGGAGGAAAGGAAAGAAGGCAACAGGTGACGTCTGGTAGCGAGCTGGGCGGCCCACCAGTAGAATGTTGTTGTTTATTAGATGGGGCAGATTGTTGCTTTGTGTAATTGAGCCTTTACTGTTTATATTGCTCACTGCACCAGCAATGAAAATTATTTATTCAAATAGGAAAAGGTATGTTGAACTACTGTCCTATAGCTCAACATACGAGGGTAAACCTGTTTGGCAAAAGTAATATGTGACATATTGCTTTTGCCGGGACGTAAGTGTGGTACGTACCTCAATGAGTCATCTCTTGGATGTTAATTGGTTAGAAATAACCTTCAGTCTATATCACTTTCTATTTAATCTTATTGCGTTTAAATAAAACTTTACCACCTTGGATTTTCCTTGAGGACAAAACAGATTATGGATACCTAATTTACACACTGGCAATACAGAGCAATTTATCAACATGCTAAATGAATCTAACACAAATAGTTTGACTTTGCTAAATTTCACGGACCTTGATCTTGCAAATAGCCAGAGCCTGAAATTGCTTCTTTTTTTGCAGTTTAATGGAAAGACCCAACAAGACACCTTGACCCACATTTGTAAAGTTTTATATGCCATTGTTAGGCATAAACCGCGCCACATTTATTAAAGATGCATAGTGGTGCGTCCTTAAAGGGATTATCCAGCGCTACAAAAACTTGGATACTTTCTTCCAGAGAAAGTGAGACTCTTGTCTGCAGTTCAGGTGTGGTTTGCAGTTAAAGCAACTCTGTACCCACAATCTCACCCCCCCAGATCTGTCCTGTGGTTTGTTCGGCAGGTGATGCAGTTATTGTCCTAAAAAACAACTTTTAAACTTGCAGCCCTGTGCCAAATGGGAGTATCTGTGCCCTAACTTTGCACCACCCCTCCGTCCCTCCTCCCCACCCTCTTCATCATTAGGAATGCTCCGGGCAAATTGCCTCCTAATCCCCACCTGTGTCAGGACGATACATGGGCTGGAGCCCATATGACTACTAAGAGGTCTTCCACAGTTCTTACAGTAAAGAATGTGAATAATCTTCGTTAAGAACTGGTTTAACCCCTTCATGATCAAAAGGCGTTAATGCACAGATGTTCAAGCTGACAGGTTTTCCTTCACTATGATCCATGTGACAGGTCTTGTTGTCGCTGTGTTAAGGGTAACCCTTATCAGGGCTCGAGCAAAGGGCAGCTGCCTGGGAATCACAGGTATGTGAAGCCTTGTGGAGCCTGGTTGGGAAACACCGCCCTTCTTCATGAGCAAATTCTTGCATATTATAAGAAAATGTTCCAGTGGCATTCCTAATGATAAAGAGGGTGGGGAGGAGGGACGGAGGGGTGGTGCAAAGTTAGGTCACAGATACTCCCATTTGGCACGGGCTGCAAGTTTAAAAGTTATTTTTTAGGACAATAGCTGCATTACCTGCCGAATGGACCCCAGGAAAAATCTTGGATTAAAAGCAGCTATGCGAAGGTACAAGTGGTTTGGGGGGGGTCAGATTGTGGGTACAGAGTCGCCTTAAGCTCTATTTACTTTAGTGGAACGGAGTTGCAAATCCAGAGTGGTGCGGTCTCTGGAAGAAAGTGGCCATGTTTTTGTAGTGCTGGATAACACCTTTAAATCAGAGCATGAGATCTACTCTTGCAATATGCAAGCTGTCCAGTTTCTGAATTTAAACCTAGGGTAAAAACACACATCGTGGTTGTGCTGCAGTTGAGTTGTGGATGCATCGCAGCTAGTATTTCTGAAATGTTGTTAATAGAGATGAGCGAATCTCAAGCATTCTTGAGTCGATCCGAACCCGAACATTCGGTATTTGATTAGCGGTGGCTGCTGAACTTGGATAAAGCTCTAAGGTTGTCTGGAAAACATGGATACAGCCAATGACTATATCCATGTTTTCCACATAGCCTTAGGGCTTTATCCAACTTCAGCAGCCACCGCTAATCAAATGCCGAACGATCGGGTTCGGATGGACTCGAGCATGCTCCAGGTTCGCTCATCTCTAGTTGTTAGCCTTGGTTTCCTAATACTTGCCAGTTTTAGTAATTACACTCTAATTGTTAAATACTTAAAATGGCAATTATTAAAAAATGCAAGTTTTATTACATTTTTGGACTGTGTGTGTGTGTGTGTGTGTGTGTGTGTGTGATATAGATTACAGCACTGGATCAGGCAGGGAGATAGAAACTCACTGGCCCAGAACCCTGCCCTAGTAACACTGTCCACCAATGATAATTATTATTATTTTTTTTTTGCCTTAATAAAGCTCCAGACATCACTTACAAAGGTAATTTTGCAATGTGCAGCAGCTACTGTGGCAAACGTCACTTCTGCCAACAATCGGCTTTGACAGTATAACTTTAATAGCAGACTTCCAACAGTATTTACTGCATATGCCATTTAACGCATCTACAACACGTCCACATTTAGTGTTTGCCCCTTTAACCCCTTAAGGACCGAGCCAATTTAAATTTTTGCGCTTTTGTTTTTTCCTCCTTGTGCTTAAAAGGCCAGAGCACTTGCATTTTTTCACCTAGAGACCCACAAGAGCCCTTATTTTTTGTGCTACTAATTGTACTTTGCAACGACAGGCTGAATTTTTGCATAAAATATGCTGTCAAACTAGAAAAAAAATTATATCTGTGGTGAAATTTGAAAATAAAACAAACTTTTTTTGTTTTTTTTTTGTATTTACGCTGTTCGCCCTGGGGTAAAACTGACTTGTTATATATGTTCCTCAAGGTAGTATGATTACAAAGCTACATAGCTTGTGTAACTGTTATTTTATTTGATGGCTTTTAAAAAATGAAAACCTTTTTTAAAAAATGTTCCTCAAAATCGCTCTATTCCCATGCTTATAACGCTTTTATCCTTTAGTCTATGGGGCTGTATAAGGTGTCATTTTCTGCACCATGATTTGTTCTTTCTATCGGTACCTTGATATGCGACTTTTTGATAATTTTTTATTACAGCAATAAATTGCATATTTGATGTACATTTTTTCTGATTTTATCCAATAAATCAGGCATTTTAGGGGAGATTTATCAAATGGTGTAAAATTTAGACTGGTGCAAACTACCCACAACAACCAATCACAGCTCAGCTTTCCTTTCACCAGAGCTGGAAGCTGAGCTGTGATTGGTTGGTGTGGCCAGTTTGCACCAGTCTAAATTTTACACCCTTTGATAAATCTCCCCCTTTGTGCTTTATACTCCGCTCATTGTGAAGGAATTTTTGGCAGCGCCAGGATACCTACCCAGGTACTTTTTTCTTCTCTCCACTGCAACAAACCATGGGCCCCGACACCCGGAGAGTCCTGTTTCCTGGATCCTTCGGCCGGCAGCCATCATGCGATGCTACAAGCTACCCCAAAGTGGGGTGATATGCACAAAGCCCAAGGGGCTAAAAGGTGAGAGTCCACCTTTTACTTTTAATTAACACATTTTCATGTAACAGGATTACACGAGGCACCATCCTCCCGACTCCTTTTTTCCTCTTCTTACACTCAAACTAAGGACAGTAGAGGTGATGTTTCTGGAATAACGCGGCTATGTTTTATGCCTGCATCACCCTGTTAAACTTTTTTTGTTTTGTTAAACCAATCAGTTGCATTTTTTGGAACACAGAATCAAATAAAGCAAGGATATAAAATGGAAAATTAAGTAGTTCATCCCTTTTACAATGTCAAATCCTGGATGACTCCATCCATACTATTGAGCAGTACAGGACTCTGTGTGCCCCCACTAATGCCGCATCTCGTTCCCCATGTACCAATGTATTCTCCCCTGGGTGCATTCCTGTTAGGCGAGAAGCGCTCAGATAGATATTGTATCTGCTCAAGATATTGTATCTGCTGGAGCATGCCAACATGTTTTTATTTCCAATTTGTAGGTAACAGAACAAGACTCTGAATTAATTGACAGGCATATAAAGCTACAGTCAAGGCCCCCATGTCCTTCTATGAGAGCCTGCAATGCACATGTGCATGAGACCTTAACAATTGACAATTAAGAAAGGTCATACAGTATGAAATACTGTACAGAACAAAGGTTGCCAAGCAGACCAGGCCTAAAGGCAGTTTTTGTGATAAAACTAGAAGAGGATCCAACAGGAAACAGAAATCCTTCCTATTTATTTTCCATCTCGTGTGAATCCACTTCTGGTCTGGGCACACAAACTAAATAAAAAACAAACAAAATAAAAAAAGTTTTAAAACATATAAAAAAATCCTAATAAAAATGCCTCAATATTTATTACCCCCTTTTCCATTTACAAATAAAAATATAAAAAAAAAAACATATTGGATATTGTAGCATGCGGTATTCTATTGAAATATTACAGTATTGTTCCCGCACGGTGAACAGCGTAAATGAAAAGCGAAAAAAAACCCACCAGGATTGCTGTTTTTTTTTTTTTTTTATTATATATTACAAAAAAATTTTTTATAAAAAAAAAACAACCAAAATTTTTCTCTTACACCAATATGATCCCAATAAAAACTAGATGTGATGTCACAAAAATTGACACCCCAACCAGTCCTGTAGGTAGAAGAACAAAAGCGCTATGGCTGTTAGAGGCGAGGAGGAACATTGCTTTAATTTGTCCAGGATATCTCCGCATTAATGACTTTTGGTCAGAAAGGGGTTAATCAGGTACAAAAACCCTTATTTATTAGATACTATTAAAATACTGCATGAGAATTATAATCTATTGTCAATTTTAGACAACATTGAGATGGCTGTAATATGATGTAAGGCTAGGTTTGCACTGCGTATTTACTGTCTGTTTTTAAGTATCTGTTTTATGGGGAAAAATTGATGGTAAAAACAGATGCATTTGTATGCCATCCGTCAGGATCCACAGTAGAGGACCTGTCCGTTCACACAATGGAGTATGCGGCTGCGGTCGCACGCTCCATTATGTGCAGCAGGGAATTTGGATGCGGGCGCTCACATATGCGCCCGCATCCCAATTCATCAGAAGTGAAAATCATCCAGCTGGTACTGCAGAACGATTGGTGTCTAACGCAGGAACATGGCCTAAACCTGTAGGAAAGGTTTCCTTGCCTTTTCATTTTCACATGGGATCTGATTCTTTTATTGCCATTAAAGTATACGGCCTCTGTCCAAAGGAGTTGCATGAAACTGAAACTGTTTACATATATTATTATATAAAATATTGAAAATTGTAATTTTTGCAGAGATGTCTTAGACAACATTGGCTTTATTTGCCGAAGCCCTGTCTGCCGATGTAACATAAACAATCCTTTTGTAAATTAAGTGAAATGCGTCATTGCCCACCTGTCTCAGTACAGGACTCTCTTAACACTAATATTTATTTGTACAGCAAAAGTTAAAATTAGAAGCTGAGATTACAATAATAAATAGAGAAGAGATGACCCTGCAAACTCAGCAGCATTGTGCACATGTTCATCGTCTGCTGAGCAAGCACTAACAAGAAAGATCAACACAGATGTAAAAGTAGAGCCCCGCGGTCACTTGTGTCCACAGTGATCAAGCGCTTAGTGTAGCAGTTAGGCTGGGTTCACACATGGCAGTCTTTTGGTAAACTGCCACTGTAGTTTGTGTGCCCAGACCAGAAGTGGATTCACATGAGATGGAAAATCAATAGGAAGGACTTCTATTTCCTCTTGGACCCTCTTCTGGTTTTAGCACCAAAACTGCCTTTAGGCCTGGGCTACTTGGCAACCTTTGTTCTGTAAACTATTCCATACTGTATGACCTTTTGGATTTTATTGTTATAGTGATTTTATTTTATATGTAGTGACTGTACTTCACAGTTGGATTCCTTAACCCCTTCACGTCATTCGTACGGCTATATACGTTCCTGCTGCACATACCCCGTGCAGCAGGAACATATAAACGTTCCTGACTGTGAAGGGGTTTTAATGTGTGCAATTCTGTTTCAATTGGCTCTGCACGAATTACAGCCCTCAGACCCGGGCATAATGACAGGCAGTCGCGGTCCCACAGCTGCCTGTCATTAACCTCCCTTAACTCCACGATGCACTGCGTTTAAGGTAGTCATGGCTGCAGAGGTCCTGATCACTTATGCCGACAGGCAGGGGTAACCCACTTACCTCCATCCTGTCTTATCTTGGATCTGTGCATAGTCTCTGTTTTCAGGCAGACTCATGCACAGATAGCCGATAATAATGATGAATGCTATGCTATTGCATAGCATTGATCAGTATATGCAATCAGAGCATTGCATATATAAGACCCTTAGACTTATATATGCAATACAAAATGTGTAAAAACTAGAGATGATACAGCCAATGACTATATCCATGTTTCCCACATAGCCTTAGGGCTTTATCCAAGTTCAGAAGCCACCGCTAATCAAATGCCGAAAGTTCGGGTTCGGATAGACTCGAACCCGAACCCGTTTCGCTCATCTCTAGTAAAAACAAAATAATTTTTTTAAACACACAAAAAAAAAAACATAATTAAAATGCCTCAGTAAAGGTTTCCTTGCCTTTTCATTTTCACATGGGATCTGATTCTTTTATTGCCATTAAAGTATATGGCCTCTGTGCAAAGGAGTTGCATGAAACGTGAACTGTATACATATATTTTTTATAGGACCCCCAAATAATAAAATTAAAAATAAAAGTTGCTGATGCTGTTTTAATCCCACAAGAAATTGGGCCTAGATGTGTGTGTGTGTGTGTGTGTGTGTGTGTTTTTTTTTTTTTTTTAACAAAATGTAAGTTCATACATATTATTAAAACATGCCCCCCTATAAGCTGTATGCAGGCTATGTTCACCAATGTTTGCCACACAGAAGGTCATCCTTTTATGATTTTTATAAAGAATACTAGACCTAGATGAAGAGGTAAAACGATAGAAAGACGTGAGCAAAGTGTTATTTCCCTTACTTTTTAGTTGCACAACAATAATACAGTTGGAGGAGTAAATGTTAAAGTGTAGGCTACCTATCACACAGACTTATTATGAGAGTATTAATTGGTGCTCATATGGCACTTGTTCAGACTGTGTGCCAGACCTGTCCTCTCCATGCTTGCTCATTCACAATATAGCGGGAAGGATTTCAGTGCCAGTCGTACTGTTCAGAACTGCTTCCATTAGTGTGCCAGATTCATCCCTGACGGCTGATTTAAATAATCCTGTTCTGCAAAATTAAATCTCATTTTCCACATAAGACCGAAACCTTAAGCACGTGTGTCTAATTTGCTGTTGGCATAAAATACCCCTGTTCTACCTAACTCATCCTCACATTGTGGAAATTTCTGCACCCCTAAGATATAGCACTCTCAGGTTATAAATGCAAATAATTCTTGTAAAAACAGGTGCATTTCAGTTTGAGATAAGCAGTGTTTCAGCAGTTGTGTAGCTTAGGCATTCAAACCAATAAGAAAACTTTGCATAAGATTTCAGGTATATGCAGGTTTAAAGGTGTACTCCGAGCTAGGGGGCTTTTTTTTTTTGTTGCTATGTCCAGGGAGGAGGTGGATGAGGCCAACGACATCCACATACCTCCTTGGTTCCAGCGCCGGGTCCTGGGTTGCGCTGCTCCGCTCAGGTCCGTGCTGCCTGGCAGCTTCCTGGTCTCTGACACTGGCTTGAGATGTGATGTTTCAAGCCCATTCAGCATGTCAGTGGCAGAGGCGGGATCCTGATTCTGCCACTGACTGGCTGGCCGGGCTTGAAACATCACATCTCAAGCCTGCGTCAGAGACCAGGAATCGGCCAGGCAGCGTGGACCGGAGCGGTGTGATCCGGGAAGGTAAATGAATGATGTTGCCCTCATCCACCTCCTCCCTGGCAGTAGTTAGAAGAGACCCCTAGCCCGATATACTCCTTTAAGCCTGAGCCTTTACTCATACCCAGAAAACTGGGAAGCTGAGATCTAGTGGAGTGCCGTTGGTATTCCAACGAATGATCACAATCATTATTAGTGGCCATCATTATCAATAGACGGTTACCTCTGCCTGATATAGGACAGCAAGTTTCCGTAGTGGGAACACAGCCGTAAGCTGCAACAAATGATCAAAAAGCCATAAAGAGTTTGAAGCAGACCGGAGTAAGGAGGAATCGGGCAAATAAATGAATATTATCCTTGTCACAGGCCAAGCATATGCAGTCCTCCCTCTGACTGCAGCTCGGTGTTGTTGGTGATGGTGAACTTTGTCGTTCCCCCTGGGGCTCTCTATTACTGCTGCCTGAGGTGCAGAGTGAAGCAGACAACAGGAAGCAGAGGTCTTGAGGTGCAACAGTGACCTCACTTAAACTTAAAAAAGGGTTGTCCAGCGCTACAAAAACATGGCCACTTTTTTCCCTCTCTTGTCTCCAGATTGGGCGGGGTTTGGAAGTTCCATTGAAGTTAATAAAGCTTAATTGCAAACCACACCTGACCTGGAGACAAGAGAGGGGGAAAAGTTGCCATGTTTTTGTAGCGCTAGATAACCCCTTTAAGGTACATTGCATATACAATCTCTATTTGCAGAGTATCCTCCAAGATGGCCGTCGGTCAGAGCTGGGTCCCTTGTGAGGGTATAGAGATTTGTTGTAAAATGGAGTTGCCCTTTTGATACTGGTAGTGAACCGCAAACCCAGTGGGATAAGAGTTTTTCTAGTGTTATCTGAGCCTGGCCATAAGCCACAAAGGTGTGGCTACCAGAAAATACTAAGGGTCTGTCGAGGTATTCCAGGAAAAATCAACTTTTTCCCTGTCGCCAAGGTTGGAGGAAAGTTAGGAGATCCTGGGGCGTCCAACCTCTGTATCCCATGCTGATGTCCGTATTAGGCTCTGGCTTCTGTTTTATTAATAGAGCCGCCGGTACGTCACGTGACCCACAGCTCTATTTATTCCTATAGAGCAAACAAAAAGAGTGATCTGAGCGGCGCTGTAGCTCCGGAACCAAGTGCGCCGCAACAATCATCATTGGTTAGTATATATACCAGCCTGCAGCTGGGGGGGAGAATGAAAAGAAAAAAGTAGACTACTTCTTTAAAACTAGAATTGTCCCAACTGTACTGTAAGGGCCAGTTCACATGGAGTAAAACTGGCGGAATTTTCCGCCAGCTTCCGTGTCATACTGTCAGTCTATGGGAGGCTCGCGTACCTCCTCTCTCTGCACCTCTCCGCTCAGAAGAATTGACATGTCTAGACTGCTAGTATGACACGGAGGCTGGCGGAATTCCGCCAGTTTCACTCCGTGTGAACTGGCCCTAAAGGTCACATTTGAATTACAGTTATGCGGCTAGAAAAAAAAATTCATATTTGTAGCAAAAAGCAAATGCATCTATAATCCAAAGGCCCAGTCCGTCACCAGAACACCAGCGTAATGAAAGTTCTTTCTTCTGTGATTTAATCACAGTTGTTTCCGTTGCGTCCCCCTTAGGCTTTGCCAGTCTGTGTCGTCTTTGTTTGAACTATACTACAAACTATTTCTTTGAAAGTCATTTGGAGGCTCGTACTGTCTGCATTTCCCCTCAGTTCTTGAACGCTGCTAACAGCTAGCAAGCTGTGAATCTCCAAGCCGACAATGCATTTTCCGTGGGATAACATGGCATTTCAGTCAGCGGGAATACATTTCTGTATATTTATTTGCATCGTAGTATGAAGACTTTAAAATGTGTTACAAATATTGGTAAAAATCATCCATGCATAAGGATTTCGGGCTATGTTCACACACAGTATTTTTGCTCAGTATTTTGCAACCAAAACCAGGAGTGGATTGAAAACACAGGCTATGTCACATACTGATGAAATTGAGTGGCTGCCAGTAAACAGCAGATAACGGACGTTATTTCAAAACAGTGGTCTTTTAAAATAACGGCAATTAATTGCCATTAAATGATGGCCATTCACTTAATTTCAGCAATGTGTGAACATAGACTTTCTGTGTTTTCAATACTGTTGGGAACATAGCCTTATACTTTCTGGCATATTCAAGTTAGTGGGGTTTTTCTAATTCACGCCCATCAGAAGTAACCTCAATAAATACATTGTTGATTTACGTGACTAGTGTTATTGGCAAGATAATAAATTCTTTTGATGCTTTTTAAAAACAGCTATCCACTCTGTATGACATTGTGAGTTGTAAGGTAGACATCCATTGTAACACGGCACCAGCTGATATGTTGTGAAGCCAACATGAAAATGATGTTTGAGCACTACCTGAAGAAATAAGATAAGCAGTTATAGGATTCATCCTTTATAAGTTTCGGGAGAAGACACATTCAGGATTGACTGATATAACTTCACTGGTTGTCGTTTGTCACACCTTCTGTCACACTGAATTTGCGCTTTAATCACAGATTTGTAATAAATATTTGCTAAATTAAATAGTTTACCTTCATGTAGTCTACATTCAAACACTTACATGTTTGATATTTATCTATATATTTGATCTAAGAAAATTATTTTTGTACTGGATATAATATAGTCGACCATTTCACACAGCCCGGCTACAGAGACACAGAGACACACACACACAGACATATACACACACACACACACCTCTGCCTACGTATACACGCAGCTCTTCTTCATATACACATGTACAGATATGCTGGGTTGTGATAACATCCGCCACATTATATGTTACAATTCCATTTCTCCTAAACTTGTGTTCACTTGATCTGTGCTGGGAGATACTGACAAGTGCTGATATAATAGAGGTAGATGTAGTGGTGCTTGTGTAGCTTAGAGTTGGGCAGTGAAGAGAAGAGGAGAGGAGTTTATTTGAGGGGGTCCCAACCCAGGGTAGTTGTATACTCTGCCAGAACTTTAGAGAGAATACTTGAGATACTTGAGAAATACTTGTGCCTGTGTTTCGACTATAGTGTCGTTGAACCACCTTCTGCTCTGCAGTGTTGGGGTACCCGTTCTATCAGGGTGACACAAGCCCCAGTCTTGGTTACTTGAGAGAAGCTAAGTGTCCGAAATTATCCAGAGTCACCTGCGCTGCAAGATAGAGTATGTAGACCTTCGTTACGGTTGCTTTGCTCTATCCGGGTCAGTTCCTCTGTCCTAGGATACTGCCCTGCACTATTTAGACAGGGTCTCGGTGTGGGCTGGGATGATCCCTAACTTGTCCTCCTTGTAGGGTCTAACACTGCATAGTTAGAATGGTAGATAAGCTGAAGAAATGGAGTGTCTCTGGTTGCTCCATACATGTGTGTCTTTACTCCACAAACACCACTGGACTGTCCTGGACAGGGGTCCTGGCAAAGCCAGGCCCTGGCTTAACTACAGCAGGGATGCCTGTTCTATGTGTGTGCTCTTCCTACGAAAATCAAAAGGAAACTAACACTTCCTCCTACTGAGTAACCACTTCCTACAAGGGTGTGTGTAAGCCCCTGTGAGTGGTGGAGAAGAAAATGCCCCCCATTGTGTTTTCAGGAAGAGGAAAGTGGGATATCACGCGCTGGTTTAAATTATCCCTCATCACCAATGCCTGTTCACTATTCCAGCTCCAAGCTGGCAGAGATCTTTACTACAGTTTATACCTGCCTGCCCACCTAGGAAGCATGGCACAAACTCATCAGACAGTAGCAAATTTGGAACTTTGTACTAGGTCTGCATCTGGCACGGTCTTGATAATTCTGGGCCTATGACTAGAGATAAATGAATCGCTCATCTAAACAAAGCGAATCACTGCATTTGATCTGCGTTCCGCTCATCAAGCATTTCAACGCTGCTTGGCTCCCTGCCGCTCCACCTCGGGTGCCAGGAAAAGCTGGATCCCATTCTGGGAATCTGGGTCAAGTTTCACAGGATTTGATCCAGTTTTTCCTTGTATGCTGGGAGGAGTGGCAGGGAGCGGAGCAGCGCTGAAAGGCTGGCGGCTTGATGAGCGGAGCGCAGATTGTATGATGCGCTTCGGAGGCGGGATTTTCTTGGCCAGGACCTAAACATGCCATAGGAGGACACCGGGGAAGAGCAGAAAGGTTAGAATTGGCTGCATGTTATTTTCTCACCATGGGCAGCAGTATATTAAAAGTTATGAACACGAACTGGAGAGAATGGAACCGCTGCACATCCCATCTATGGCTGATACTAATGCCGCTAGGCCTATATTAAAAATCAACACCAGAGTGTCTGTATATGAATTGATCAAGCCATATTGCCCCGTGTACCACCGCGCAGGTCCTCTGGTCCACACGGGTCCCTACGCTAACTCCACACCGTGTCGGTCAGCGACCGCCAACCCCGCAAGGGGTGCACGTGCAGGGAAGGGAGGCCATGGAACGGCCCTGCAACCCCAATGTCACAGGACCAGACCCAAAAAGCCCCACCGGTGGTGCTGGCTGGGTTTTGGTGTGGCATTTTTGGGTCCGGTCCTGTGGCATGGGGGTTGCAGGGCCGTTCCATGGCCTCCCTTCCCTGACTGTGCACGCCTGCGGGGGTGGTGGTCGCTGACCGGCACAGTGTGGACTTAGTGTAGGGACCCATGTGTATCAGATACCTGCACGCGGTACATGGGGCAGTGTGGCTTGATCAATTCACATACAGAATTCTGATGTTGTTAATGCAGCCGAGAGGTACAAGTATCAGCCATAGGTGTGAGGTGCAGCACTCTTTTTCTTCCCTGAACCGTATTTTGTTTCTCTCTTTTCTCCGTGTTTTGCACTCCTCCTGGTGAGACCCACATGACCGCAATTAGCAGGAGACACCTGAGTGCTCATGGTTTTAATCCCTCCTGTCTGTCCCATTCTATCTTTGATAGCTATGGTGAGTGCAATACCTTATCCAGACTTGTGCTGTTTGGGGGCAGCTTCCTCCGCCGGTGGTGCTGGCTGGGTTTTGGTGTGGCATTTTTGGGTCCGGTCCTGTGGCATGGGGGTTGCAGGGCCGTTCCATGGCCTCCCTTCCCTGACTGTGCACGCCTGCGGGGGTGGTGGTCGCTGACCGGCACAGTGTGGACTTAGTGTAGGGACCCATGTGTATCAGATACCTGCACGCGGTACATGGGGCAGTGTGGCTTGATCAATTCACATACAGAATTCTGATGTTGTTAATGCAGCCGAGAGGTACAAGTATCAGCCATAGGTGTGAGGTGCAGCACTCTTTTTCTTCCCTGAACCGTATTTTGTTTCTCTCTTTTCTCCGTGTTTTGCACTCCTCCTGGTGAGACCCACATGACCGCAATTAGCAGGAGACACCTGAGTGCTCATGGTTTTAATCCCTCCTGTCTGTCCCATTCTATCTTTGATAGCTATGGTGAGTGCAATACCTTATCCAGACTTGTGCTGTTTGGGGGCAGCTTCCTCCGCCGGTGGTGCTGGCTGGGTTTTGGTGTGGCATTTTTGGGTCCGGTCCTGTGGCATGGGGGTTGCAGGGCCGTTCCATGGCCTCCCTTCCCTGACTGTGCACGCCTGCGGGGGTGGTGGTCGCTGACCGGCACAGTGTGGACTTAGTGTAGGGACCCATGTGTATCAGATACCTGCACGCGGTACATGGGGCAGTGTGGCTTGATCAATTCACATACAGAATTCTGATGTTGTTAATGCAGCCGAGAGGTACAAGTATCAGCCATAGGTGTGAGGTGCAGCACTCTTTTTCTTCCCTGAACCATATTAAAAGTTATGTTTCAGTAGAATACTCCTTTAAATTTTTTTTTTTTGCTGCTACAGTAAATTCTTCTGATTTCCCAAAACATCCACAAGGAATCTACCACATATGGATGTATTGTACTCTTATATACTGCAAAGCTTGGCTACGTGACCTTCATAAATACATTATAAATAGCTAGCTTTTGTAGCAGTTTACTGCCTGAATGGTGAAAGTCACATTCAGTAGACTAAGAAGTAAGCATTTATGGACGTTTTTTTTTCTTTCCTAAAATAAACTTCTATGTTCCTCTTTGGTCAGGAGCTAACATGAAGGGGACGTTATTATGCACATAAACACTGGGTTAGGCTGTCACTTACCGTACCAGCTAATCTGCTATAATGAGGAAATACATTGAAAGAACTTTAAACCATTCCACAGCCCATTTAAAGTGAAGCTCTGATGCGGAGCCACTTTAATTATTATATTAAGGAAGTACATAATGAAATATTATGTCCTCTTTCTCCCCTGCAGGCAGCATCAGCAGAATACAGCCACTCTTTGCTGATCCCCTATTTAGTCGACTGCTAAAAGGATATATTTATGTTTTTCATAGTTTACATCAAAACTGGAACCAATTTTCTATCCTAATTGAATTCCCTAGTCCCATAGAATCCAAACTGTAGAAGGCCACTGTGATCTTAGATTCATTATAATATTACTATGGACTGGTGCTTAGATACAACAGGCGCTAAGGTTAGAGATGAGCAAATTCAGAGTAATAATGAACCGAATTGTTTCGTTAGCTTAACAGCTGGCTGCCCTTTAAAGAGGTAGTTCACAAAAAAAAAAATCTGTCAAATTTAATTGGTGCCAGAGATTTGTAATTTACTTCTATTAAAAAATATAAAGTCTTCCAGTACTTATTAGCTGCTCTTTGTCCTGCAGGAAGTGGTGTATTCTTTCCAGTCTGGAGAACAAAAGATGGTTTTCTATGGGGATTTGCTGCTGCTCTGGACAGTTCCTGATATGGACAGAGGTGGCAGCAGAAAGCACAGTGTCAGACTGGAAAGAATACACCACTTCCTGCAGAACATACAGAAGCGGATACGTACTAGAAGACTTGATAATTTTTGATAGAAGTAAATTACAAATCTCCTTGCCGTTTTCCCCAGGGTGTCTGGAAAAGCTGGATCTAGTCCTGGGAAACTTATCCCAGTTTCCCAGGTCTGGATCCAGCTTTTCCCAACACCCGGAGCGGAGCGGCACTGAGTTAAGTCAGCAGGCTGATGAGCTAACTGCTGATCTAACATCGATTTGTTTAGTTATTACTGTAAATTCGGATATCTCTATCTAAGGTCCTAGTAATCGATGACATTTTACTGTTAGGTCTGATTTTTTTATATTTTTTTTTTAAAGAAAAAGTCTTTATTTTGGAATTAACAGAAACTGTCAAATACTTCTTACATTGACAATACATTACATCATTAATAAAGCTTATAATCTGTTGAATTCAATTTTTTATTCTTTAATGATTGTACTATATGTGGTATTTTCCCTTTTAAGTGTGCCAGACGCTGCTCTCCTTCCCTATTAGAGATTTTACAGACTTTTATTTCAAGACATGAAATCTGATTACGTTTGGCCAGTCTTATAATTGCCAGGAGAATTGCACATATGTGCTCATAACACGCCTTGAATATACTGGATTCATTAACCCCTTCCTGTCAGCAATGTGAATATATATGTTCTTACAGCCGACGCCCTGTGCAGTAGGAGTGTGTATATAGGTACCTGCTGTGAAGGGGTTCTAATTAGAGATGAGCGAACCTGGAGCATGCTCGAGTCGATCCGAACCCGAACTTTCGGCATTTGATTAGCGGTGGCTGCTGAGGTTGGATAAAGCCCTAAGGCTATGTGGAAAACATGGATATAGTCATTGGCTGTATCCATGTTTTCCAGACATGTATTATTAGTAAAAAGCCCCCTCCCCTAATAAAAGTGTGAATCACCCCCCCTTTTCCCATGTTTTAAATAAAAGTAAATAAATAAATGTTAAACATGTTTGTTATCGCCGCATGCGTAATCGTCCGAACTATTAATTAATCACATTCCTGATCTCGCACGGTAAACGGTAAAAGTGCAAAATTGCACATTTTTGGTCGCATCAAAGCCAGAAAAAATGTAATAAAAAGTGATCAAAAAGTCGTATATGTGCAATCAAGGTACCGATAGAAAGTAAACATCATGGCGCAAAAAATGACACCTGACACAGCCCCATAGACCAAAGGATAAAAGCGCTATAAGCATGGGAATAGAGCGATTTTAAGGAACGTATATTTGTTAACAATGGTTTGAATTTTTTACAGGCCATCAGATACAAGAAGTGTTATACATGTTATATATCATTTTAATCATAACGACTTGAGGAACATATATAACAAGTCAGTTTTACCCCAGGGCGAATGGCGTAAAAACACATTCCCCCCAAATAAAAGAAATGCGTTATTTTTTTTTATTTCACCACACTGAATTTTTTTCTGGTTTCGCAGTATACTTTGTGCAAAAATTCAGCCTGTCATTGCAAAGTACAATTAGTGATGCAAAAAATAAGGGCTCATGTGGGTTTCTAGGTGGAAAGTGCTATGGCCTTTTAAACACAAGTAGGAAAAATCGAAAACGCAAAAACGAAAATTGGCCCCGTCCTTAAAGGGTTAAAGGCACAGGAGCTGCGCCTGTGTCATCAGTGATAGCTGGAGACCCGCCGCAACTCTCAGCACCGGAGCCGGTGCTCTGGGTCAGCATGACCGCAGCATCTATAGGGCTCCAGGCAGAGAATTCTCCCTCTACAGAGGGAGAATTCTCTGTCTGGGGTCCATGGGGGCTCTATGAAGTGATCGCAGAGCCCCGATGGTAGCCATGGAAACCGGAAGCCTAAGGCTTCCGGTTTCCTAACTACTGTGTCTGGCGAGGCGAGGAAGTGAAGGCGTGAGCTCTGCCCCCTCCCTTCTCTCCCCTGCCTCGGTCACAAGATTGTGACAGCTACAGGGGATAGAGGAGAGGGGGCAGACATGATCCCATAAGCTGATGTTCAAACACAACCTGGGCATTGAGGCATCAATGACCCCAGGTCGTGAAAGGGTTAATAGACGTGTTGACTCTTGAGGGCTTATTCCCGCATTCTGTGAAACACAGAACCTACGGACAGGTATGCGATGTAGTGCCTGGCTGCACTGCTGTGCCATTATAGTGCCGCAAAGATTTAAACACTTTTTCTGCTCCCGGCATTATATTAATTCACTAGTCCACTACCTGTCCATAGGTTCTGGAACATGGGAATGAGCCCGGAATTGATCTAGAGTTAAATGATCTTTAAATTTTCTGGCAAATTTCATTAATAAATCTTTCATTTCTACATTAAAAAATGTATATACCTTAAAATTTCAATGATATGTAGATCTTTGCATTCATGACTAATGTAACCTCTATCTTTCTCTGACAGAAAATGATCCTGAGTTTGGCCATTGCTGCCCTCTTTGACAGCATCGCTTATGTTATGGTAAGATTTTACTCACTTATTTTGGCTTTACATGAGGGTTTATACAGTGGATTCATTAGTCAATCAATGCCATTAGCTCTCTATTACAAATCAATTTTCAGTGTCCATTAAACCTGACAAAATAGACATCTTAGAGCTGTAGTCGTCTTCCTTCAGCATCTCGGGAACACTTGTAATTTATCAAAGAGTACAGTTTTATTGTCTTTGTACTGTCTCATGGTAGAGGGCCAAGGATAGTGAAGTGACGTTTAGTGCATTCAGTGTCTATAAGCCCCTATGGTCTTTAAAGGAGTAATGTTTTTATTTTTTCCCAGGGCGAAGTCTTACCAGATGGCATTCTGTGCAATTTTCAGGCCTGGTGGCTAACGTATTTTGGTAAGTGAAATTTTTTTAGTACTTTATTTAAAAGCGTACAATATTAGGGATATAATATAAAACAATTGTTTTACAGCAGTTTGCAGAACACCTGCAGTCAGTCCAAAATATGTTCAAATTTTTTTTTTTTACGAGATTGCTACACCATTCCCCCTCCCTTCTTGAGATATAAGGGTTTTACTATTTGGTTTACTCTCTGTTCTTTGGTCTGAATATTCAGATGGGTGGGAAATGCTAAGGGGGTGGGATTAGGTTATAACTGCACCACCCTTCAACATGGTTCACGCCTTCTCCGCATCCTATTCACACCACTTTGAACCGAGCATTTACATCCTAATTTGCAATCTGTTTCCTACCGGCTTATCTATTTAAGGGGTACTCTGGCAATAGTATAGTGCTGCCCTTCTGTACAACATAATAAACATCTTCTTATCTCACCACACTCCATGAAAAATTAAATCTTACAAAAATATGTAAATGACTGAGGGTGTTCCTCGACCCCCCCCCCCCCCCCCCCCCTGCAATGTTTTACTCGCCTGTCATCTTCGACGATCACACCTACTGATGCATATTCCAGCCATCCAGCTTATGGATTCTTGAATAACAGATGTTGCATAAGACAATGTTATATGCAAATACAAAAGACTTTGTAATATATCTTATCAGATTAAAATGCATCTTCCTCTTTTTCCTCCCTAAACTCTTCATTTACTCTTCATTCAAAAAAAAAAAAAAAAATGCTCAAAACCTGTCTTTAGAAGAGATTGGCTAAATGAAGGATCAAGTAACATATCTTTTGGGGAAGGGGGGGGGGGTTGATGGAGGGGTTAACAGAAGAATGAGACAAGCTAATGTTGCTTCTGATGATGTTCTACAGAGATATTAGTGAGCAGGATAGTTCTTTCTGTATGTGTGAAGGGTATGGGAGACATCATAGCAGCTAGTCTACCACTAGCCTGGGGACAACTGAAAAGGGGAATTGGTTTCTGCAAAGGGGAATTACTGGTATTTGATTATTAATTGTTTCTATGTAATTTGTTTAATTAGTCTTTTATGCTGTGTTTACACGGAACAATTATCATTCCAATTTTTGCAAAAACGATCGCATTTGAGCGATAATCGTTCCGTGTAAACACAGCAAACGATAGAGCGACGAGCGCGAAATCGTTCATTTTGGTCTTTCAACATGTTCTCAAATCGTCGTTTGTCGATTCACAGATCGCTTCGTGTAAACGGTTTTTCAAAGATTCACCCTATGTGAAAGATGGGCTTAAGCGATCTTAAAAACGATCGTAATAACGATTTTTCTTATACAGTGTTTAGACGAATAAATCGTTAGAAAATGATCGTTATAAAAACCAAATTGCTGCTTCAAAATTGTAAAATGATCGATTGGGCGAATTATTGATCTTTGTAAGCACAGCATGACCAATTTCAGTGATTTAGAAAACAGAATTATGATACTAGCACAGAATATTTTATCAGTAAAGAGAAAGTATAGCAGGTAGTTAAAGATCATTAAAAAGGGTGGCAACTTTTCGCTTCCTAATTTTCCATTTGGACAATAGTGTGCTTCTTGACAATGCACCTTCTACAATCTGCCTTTGGGTCCTATTAGACGTCCATATTGCTCCATGTAATAGGGCCCTTTCAGTACATTGACTTGATCAGTCAGTCTTCTGTAGTTATAATACACACACCTTTTCTAGACATGGTAACTCATGGATTTTCCGAGTCTTGACCTTGGCTGGCTGGCTTTTATTAGCTGAGTACATATATTGTTTAGTGGAAATCTGGGATTATGTACAGTATATAAGCATCCACTGTCTGTAAATAAAGGTTTCAGATGCAGAAATAGTAGCAGTGCTTACATGGCTCTCCATGTTCTCTCTAGAGTATTGCATTGTGATGCTCCAGAGAGAACTCCCGTGGGACATTGCTTGTTATTTGCTGATGCCACAATGCAGTATCACAGCTCTGGCTGATTAAAAAAACACCGTAGCCAGGAATTTAACCTGTATTTTTGGTTACAATGTACAAAAGTGTAAATTTTTTGTGCAAGTCTAATTTTGTATAAAGGTTTGTAAACTTTCATCTTCTAGAGCTGCTCTTGCCACTTTTTGGGGGATGGGCCGGGCTTAGTAAGAGAATGTATACACTGTAAATTGTATTACTGTAAATTGCTGGCTTGATTTCAAAGTGGTGCATGGAATGTTTATTTTTGCTTATATAATGCAACATGGCCTATTAGAGAATAATGAAGAGGCTTTCATGTATGCTTTGTGCGCACTGTTTTAGATGATAATGCAGGCACAGGTTTTCAACCATATTGATTCCTGTTTCCACATTTTCTAATGCTCTCTAAATATCTCATGAATCCTCTGGCTTCGCAGAGAAAGAGGATGGGGTTTTATTATTTTAAGGGAACGTGTTATCCTGGGAGACTGGACTGGACCCTCCCCACCCCTAGAGCCCCCCTATACCCTCTCCTGCCATTGCTTGGAAATTGCCACCGCTTAAAGGGGTTGTCCTGACAGGAGAGTCTTACTGTATACGATCGGGGGGGGGGGGGGGGATTAAAACATGAGTTCACCTTCCTGACTCCACCTTCCTGACTCCCTCACTACCATTGATATTATACCTCTCTGTCCCTGCTATACGGCTGCTTCCGGGTTCAGGGTCATGACATCACAGGCCCGTCCAGCCATCCAGTGGCTGCAATGGTGTCCTGCCACCGATTCACTGAGGGAGCAAGCAACGTCATGACGGGAGCAAGGAAGGTGAATGCATATTATTATGTTTTTTTTATCATCTCCACAGGCATATGAAAGAAGAAAAAATTTACCGCCTTTACAACCCCTTTAAGGTCCCACTAGCAGTGGCTATAAGTAGCCATAATTGTGATAAGGAGCTAGGATTCGGAGCGCAGTATCAGATATTGAAGTTATAGACTGAATTTGATATACACAGCATGTTCAGCCTGGAACGTCACAGTCTTAGAAACTGGACGTTCTATTTTGGGCTTAGACAGTTCTCCAGGGGGGCCAGAAAACCAGGGAAAATTTTGACTTTTCCATTTGCTCTTTGTAATGAGCTCTACTAAGTTATTGGAATTTATCTTGCAGATTATATAAAATGACACCACATCCGTTTACTCCGCCAGATGACGCATATTCATTGTATATCAATAGCCACTGGGATAGTGCTATCATTGAAGTGCAAGGTCACATTTACTTAGTCGGAGTCTCATTTTTCATCCTTCAATTGTAAACAGTCAGACCGAGTTTAGTTATGGATGTGCACGTCAGTTTCTCTGCAGTTTCAAGGTTGTCACTTTTTCACTATTGGCAGATCTTTATTTCCATATTCATTTAAGAATTCCTATTTGCAGTTGAAACACTAGTCCATCTATCTTGCAAAACCATAAACCTGTTTTTGTAGAGAAACTAAAATTAAGAATGCTAATTGACACCCAATATAATCCATTTCCATTCTGATTTCTAGTTTCTCTTGTAGCCGGATGGGTTGAGTGGCCTCAGATTGTGCTCAGCCAAGTGTATCTGTGTATTGGGAGCTGACCACCGGGGACTGCTTAGAACGTGTGTAAGAGGCAAACATTAGAATTCCGCTTACTCTTAGGCAGACTCCGATGACAAAGCGATGGAGGATGGAGGATTCATATAGCTGCATGCAACCGAAAATGAATTTGAGGTGAAAGAAAAACAAATGTTAACTGGAATCCTCGCTTGTACATCACATTCTCTGAGAATGCACAACACATTCATCATACTTTGGGCAACAATAAGTCTGGTATGCAAAGCAGAAGACAAACAGTCGCAATAGCCAGCCGTGTGCAAAAGGCTTGTTTGTTTGCAGTTTTAGGCTATGTTCACACGACGTATAGAGACCGGCCGTTCTGTGACTTAAGTACCGGCCGGATGATCTTTCGGTCATAGGGTTCTGATGCGGGCGCATCAGCGTGCGCCCGCATCAGAACCTCCCATAGCTCATAGTAAAGCGACAAGGTTCGCTACGCCCGCAATTCATTGAATTGCGGCCGCAGAAAACTGACATGTCAGTTATTTGCGGTCCCGTGCAGGATCCTGACCGGAGCTCATACGATGTGTATACACTCTGGCACAATAGGCATTGTTTACCCGTACGTAGTGTGAACATAGCCTTAGGCTTTATTCCCACATTTCCTGTTTCACAGACAACATGGATGTGGAAGGCTTAGGGCTCGTTCCCACTGAGCAAAAGCAGCTGAATTTCTGCGCTGAATCAGCGCTGAAATTTCAGCCGTTAAAATAGGTGCAGAGCTCTTTTCCATTGTGTTGAATGGAAATTCTGCTCTGCAGTTCACACAGTGGAATTTCCGCACTGAACTAATCCGCTTTCCGCCAGAAGAATGAACATGTTCATTCTTCCGCTAGCGGAAGCCTATACAAATCAATGGGGCTCTGATTTTCTGTTTCAGCGCGGATTCAGCGCGGATTCAGCGCGGAATACAAGCGTAATACAAGCGGAAATTACTCGCTGAATCAGCGCGGAAATGGGGAAAAGGGGGGGGAGGAGGATTCTAGTATATGTTCTGGTATAGTCTAGTTTACTCACCAAATACTCGCTGAATTTCAGCGCTGAATGCATGCGGATTCAGCGCGGATTCCTCGAGTATTCCGCGCTGAATTTGTCAAGAGCTGATTACGAGCTGAACACTTTCCTAGCAGAATACGCAGGGATTCTGCTTGCATTCTGCTTATATTCTGCTCGGAATTCAGCGTCAGTTGATTTCAGGCGGAAATATTTCCTTGCGTAATCCGCTCCTTTTGCTCTGTGTGAACGTAGCCTTATAGTGGAATCGCCCCACCTCGCAGATCAGTATCTCCAATATGATGCTGGGAGCGGGGAAACTGTGTGAATGTGCGGGATGCTTTAATGAAGTCGCACAACGCATATTCATACAGTTTCCCCACTCCCAGGGTTTTGAGGAGGGGATTCCACTACAGGCCTTCCACGTCCATGTTGTCCGTGAAACACAGAACATAGGAATAAGGCCTTACATTTAGCCTTTTTTCTCCAGCAGCTGGGTAAAGCCATATACATGGATGATGAAGACCGTGACAATGCTTTATTTGAATAAATCCTCATTGGATTTTCACAAATAAGTAAAGACAAAATTAAGGAGGGGAATGTACAATCTGTGCAACAATTTTTGCGCTTGTGCACTTTTCACATGCTATGCAAAAATCTCTGGTCCTAGAACAAAATTTACCTTTGATGAATCTTGCACAATTTCTTTTTTTTTTTTTTTTTATTCCAGGGACAGGTTTGTCCCCGTTTGTCCCTCTGAATTAATGGGTTCCCAGTAGTCAGACATCTACTGATCAACTTGTTATCCCCTATTAAAAGATAGGGCCTTTCCGACTCTCTAAATATCCCCTTTCGGGTACGTTCACACTTAACGGATCCGCAGCGTATTTTCTTCTGAGGATCCGCAGCAGATTTCATTTAAGTAACTGTACACAGCATCAAATCTGCTGCAGATCTGCTGCGGATCCTGTAGGTGTGAATGCAGCCTTTGTCCGTTCACACGTACAAGATCTGCAGCAGATCTGCAGCATATTTGATGGCGCAGATTTGACCCACCCGGACTATCGGTACCGCCACCCATAGAAAGGGAAGATGACCCAAGGAAGGTGTAACTGCTGTGTAGGTGTTTTGAGTAATAATCACTGAGTCCTGTTACCATAAATAAACTCTTCTTTATTTCAGGAATACTCAAAACAATAGTATACAATAGACTTCTAACTTGATAATATACTTTGGACTGAGAAAGCTTGTGCTGAGAGCTTGAGAAGTAGTATAGCCATGCTGGCTTAGTTGCGTGCTAAGAAGTAGAGCAAGTTCAGAAAAGTGGAGAGGAGGATGTCACGAAAGTCCCAACCCAAGTAGTAATGTGCTCTGCCGGAACTTCTAGAGTTAGGAGAAGTAGAATACTTGAGAATAGACAGAATACAGAATAGACCTTTGTCTCTTACCCCACCTATTGCCCTACAGTGTCGGGTTACCTGTCCTCCTAGGGTGACACAAGTCCCAGGCCTTGTTACCCTGGTTGACCAGCGTGGTCAGAATTTTCTGGTTACACATCAGGATCAGTTCCTTTTGCTTCAGGATACTGTCCTGCACCTTTAGACATGTTCACGGCGTGGGCTGGGATGATCCCTGACTTTGTCCTCTCTGTGAGGGTTAAGCACTGCATAGTGAGTAGAAGTGCTGCTTTCAAGAAACTGGTGTCAGTTCTTTCCATGTGCATCTGTCCATTATCTTGCTTTGACTACACTGGACTCGTCCTCTCTCAGGGGACTTTGCATAAGCCAGGGTCCAACTTGACTGTTGTGCAGGAACCAGACTAAGACTGACTAAGTGTGTGTCTACACTTCCTCTCCCCATGTGACAACTTCCTACAGGGTATGTAATACCTGCTGTGAGTGGGTGAGAAGAGAGTGCAAAAGCAGAAAGAGAACAGAGATAGGTGAAGAAGAGAAAAGAGCTCTCATTGGTGCGCAAATCACAAAGAACAATAACCCCTTGAGTACTACAGCTGTGCAATACTTGAGTACAAGATATACATACTAGCGACATCTAGTGGCAAAACTTAAGTACAACTTTATTACCGCTCTGACTTAGAGTACAGGCTTTTGTGAGGGGTGTATGAACCAGTAACACCAGTGGTGGCACACCACATATGCATCGGGCTGCGGGGGGTTAAGGGGGATGCTGCTTACATACTCACAACAGTATGACAATTTAGCTGCAAGTAGGTAATCCTCTTGAAACTTACAGGAGGGGTACCTCAGGGAATTTCACTGCAAAATCCGCTGTGACTCTGTTACGTGTGAAGCTACCCTAAGGGAAGATTAAACACGTACCAAATTCATAGCTGATTTCATGCTGCAAATTTTGCAACAAAATCTGCTGTAATACTTTGTACTGTTATGCCGTATGGCTCTGCATTCTCACTGTGGATTCTCGCTGCAAGAATGTAGGCCCTGCCCACTTAAAGTGACACTGTCGCCCCCTTTTTGCATTCTGACTTCTCTACACAGGTGTAAAGGCTAAATTTAGCAGTTTTCATACCTTATTTTATATCATACGTTATGTGCTTGTTCAAGTAGAAAGTGATCTTTTATCAACTGCAGATTTTGCTAAGTGGACGGGGCTTCACGACAGCAGCGTCACTTAGCCCCGCCCACAGCACCTTGTTGGCCCCACCCCTCTGTGATGTCATCTACACATAAGCCCTGCCCCGCCTATTGGTATGGGCCGACCTAGAGAGGGTGGGGCCTATACCTTTAGGCCAACCTGTTCCAATGGTCGGTTAGGGGGTGGGGCCTATGTGCCTATGAAGTCACGGAGGGGCGGTGCCAATGGTGGCGCTCTGGGCGGGGCTGTAGACAAGTCGGAATGCAAAAAGGGGGTGACAGTGTAACTAATAACTTAACTAATAACTTAACTAATAAGCTGTTAACGAGATAATACATTACCTGTCTGTGCTCTCACCTGCTTCTCTGGCCCCTGGGTCACTGACGGCCCACTCAGCCAATCAGTGGCTGCAGCAGGACAGCGCACTACAAGAAAGTCCACTGCGAGAATGCAGAGCTATAGGCCATAACAGTACCGGGTATCACAATGAATTTCGCTGTGAGACTCCCAGCGTGCAAACTCAGTACATGTGAATATACCCTTTAGGAAAATCTAGGTGATATATTTCCTTTAGTTATAAAAAATTGCCGCCCGAATAAGCCCCTTAATAAAACACAATGAAAGGAAATGAAGAGTAGTGCAAGAAATGTGATGAATTATTTCAGGGCATGTGTGAAGCTGATGTGTTTATATGCCAGCTTGAATTTTTAGCAATCTCTGGTAAAGCTCCTGGCTCCGCAGCCTCCTTTGCATGTGTGGGAATACCTAGTTAATTAAGTTTCAGAGCACAACAGGGGGCCGGACTTTAATCAAGTAAAACTCCCTGTGTTAGGAAGCCTATAGTAGAGACAGATGTGTGTACTGCTTATATTCCCTCCTCTTGTACCTTCCAAAAAAACTCCCTATTTGGGTGTTTAAAAACAAAACAAAACAAAAAAATTCCACCGATAGTCTCAGGGGAGATATTCTGTCGTCGTAAAACCACACAACAGCTGGTAGTTTAAAGCACTGAATAGCAATTTACTGATTAATCCAGACCTTTGAAATGCTGAACTACCAGAATAAAGCATCTATCATTCATTTTATGGATCAAATCTGTGACGACTTGTTTGCTCATAATTTCCCAAAAGCTAGGGTTCTTAACCTCTTTCTGCCATTAACCCCCATGAAAGCAAATGGTAAAATCTATTGACCCCTTAGAATAATTTTTAAGAGTAATATGAAATTACTGTGTAACCAATTGTTTGCATCTGCAACATCTGTAGGAAAATATCTGATTTCCGCTGTTAGCAAGTTCTGCTATAGGCAATTTTTTTTAAAAAAGGAGTCGGGGTGTTAAAAAAAAAAAAAAAAAATCATACTCATCTGCCCTGGTCACTCACAGCCACCAACCTTCTTAGTCCCTCCGACGTGCTGTCCCCACAGAAATTGGAACTGCAGGCTGAACCAGTTACCGACTGAAGGCTGGTCAATTCTGTGGCACTTATTCCCCCTACATGCTGGACCCACCTCGAGGACCCTTCTCTGTATCTAGAATGAGGGATTCTCAAACTCTTCCATGCTGCTTGTGGCCGCTGGAGGTACCCGGGAATTTGAAAAAAAATTAATTGGAGTTGTGTAAACAGCGCAGCAGCGTTAGGCATGCTGCTTCCAGAGAGTTACCGAAACAGCGTAGCTTGTGGTGCTATGATGTTTACTAAAGATGAGTGAATCGTTCGTCTAAACAAAGCAAAGCACTTAGTTTGATCTGCGCTACGCTCGTTAAGCCTCCAGCCTTTCACTGTTCCTCTACCCCAGGTGCTGGGGAAAAGCTGGATCTAATCCTTGAAAACTGGGAGGAGTTTCCCAGGATTGGTTCCAGCTTTTCCAGGCATCCTGGGAAGATCGGCAGGGAGTGGAGCAGTGCTAAAAGGCTGACTGCTTGATCAAATGAAGCGCTTCGTTCATCTCTAATGTTTACCAGACTTCCACTTACACCTTAGGCAACCCAGGCCATACCCGTACACCATTATCTGCTGTGTAGCTATGAAGCGAGCTCAGGAGCTGGGCTTGCTTCATGGCTGGTAGGGACGGGCTACTATGGGCAACTCAGGCATTCTCTATCATGCAATGGCATAGGATTGAACAATGTATGCAATACAATTAATGCGTGTAATAGTCCCCTCGGTGGACTTAAAAAGTGTGTTAAAAAAAAAGTTTTAAAAAATGTATCAAAGCCCCTCCTCCAATAAAAGTTTAAAACAACCCCCTTTCCTATTGTGCAAATAAAACATGTAAAAATAATAAAACGTTATATTATACTAGAAAATGTACCCGGCGCTGCCCGGGTATAAAGTGTCAGTGTGTTAATTAGATTTATTTTAAGGTGCCCAGGAGGCCAATCTATGTCCTTGTTTTGTTTAAGGGGAAATCGCCAGTAGCCCTATATGTCCCTATATACCCGACAGTTCTGCACTGTTGTAGCTTATGCACATTAGAAATAAACTAAAAACGTCAAACATCCGTCCTGTATGCCTGTAGTGTATAGTTGGGGGGGGCTGTATACCTGTAGTGTATAGTTGAGGGGGTCCTGTATACCTGTCGTGTGTAGTTGGGGTGGGGGCTGTATACCTGTTGTGTGTAGTTGGGGTGGGGGCTGTATACCTGTAGTGTATAGTTGAGGGAGGTCCTGTATACCAGTGGTGTATAATTGGGGGGATGGGGGGGTATATCTGTACTGTATAGTTTGGAAAGTACTGTATACCTGCAGTGTATAGCTGGTAGAGGTCCTGTATACCTGTACTGTATAGTTGGGGGCCTGTATACCTGTAATATATAGTTGGTGAAGGTGCTGTATACCTGTAATGTATAGTTGATGGAGGTCTTGTATACCTGTAGTATATAGTTTGGGGGTCCTGTGTACCTGTAGTTTATAGTTGGTAGAGGTCTTGTATACCTGTAGTGTAAAGTTTGGGGGTCCTGTATACCTATAGTATAAAGTTGGTGGAGGTGCTGTATACCTGTAGTATATAGTTGGTGGAGGTCCTGTATACCTGTAGTGTATAGTTTTGGGGTCCTGTATACCTGTAGTGTATAGTTGGTGGATGTCCTGTATACCTATAGTATAGTTTTGGGGTCCCGTATACCTGTAGTGTAGAGTTTGGGGTCCTGTATACATGTAGTATATAGTTCGTGGAGGTCCTGTATACCTGTAGTGTATAGTTTGGGGTCCTGTATATCTGTAGTATTCTGTAGTATATAGTTCAGGGGTCCTGTATACCTGTACTTTATAGTTTGAGGGTCCTGTATACCTGTAGTATATAGTTGGTGGAGTTCCTGTATACCTGTAGTATATAGTTTTGAGTCCTTTATACCTGTAGTATAGAGTTGGTGGGGGTGCTGTATACCTGTAGTATATAGTTGGTGGAGGTCCTGTATACCTGTAGTGTATGGTTTTGTGGTCCTGTATACCTGTAGTGTCCTGTATACCTGCAGGGTCGTATTTCCCATTAGGCACTCGTGGTCTGCCTAGGGCAGCACCTTGCATGGGGGCAGCACCAACTGTTTAATTTTTTTTATTTTTCTAGTCTTCCACAGCCTGTTCAGACTTGCCAGAAAATCTAGTCTCTTTTCAAAGGGGGGTATGGTAGAATTGGTCAGGTCTGGTGTGGCAGTGTTATCTAGTCACAGTATGGCGGTATTGGTCAGGTCTGGTATGGTGGTGTTATCCAGTTACAGTATGGCGGTATTAGTCAGGTCTGGTATGACAGTGTTATCCAGTCACAGTATGGCGGTATTGGTTAGGTCTGGTATGGCAGTGTTATCCAGTCACAGTATGGTGGTATTGATCAGGTCTGGTATGGCGGTGTTATCCAGTCACAGTATGGCGGTATTGGTCAGGTCTGGTATGACAGTGTTATCCAGTCACAGTATGGCAGTATTAGTCAGGTGTGGTATGGCAGTGTTATCCAGTCACAGTATGGTGGTATTGGTTTGGTCTGGTATGGCAGTATTATCCAGTCACAGTATGGTAGTATTGGTCAGGTCTGGTATGGCAGTGTTATCCAGTCACAGTGTGGCGGTATCGGTCAGGTCTGGAATGGCGGTATTGGTCAGGTCTGATATGGTGGTGTTAAATGTGACCTCCAGAGCTATTATCTACCAATCTATCATGATGCTAATTAGTGAGGAAAGATGGGGCGTCCTCAGGTTTAGTGCTTAGGGCAGCAGCAGCTGGTAATACTGCCCTGTATACATGTACTGTATAGTTGGAGTAGGGGGTCCTGTATACCTGTAGTGCCCTGTATATACATGTACTGTATAGATGGAGTAGGGAGTCTACCAGTTATTTCTGTGGATGTTGTGAGGCAGCTGCCCTAGCAACCACAGCTTCCTGTGAAAATGAAAGTAGTAATCCTATTGGTTGCTAAGGCTTCCAACTGCCGTTTCTCCTGGGCAGAGCTGCAGCTAATTATATCACCTGTGTGTGCAGTGTGAAGATTTTCCCATTTATCTCTATGCGGCGCTCTTCCGCATCCCCCTCCCCTTCTGTACATCTGGCAAGGACAGGACCTTCGCTCTAACCTTCCCGGGCACACAATGTATCTGTGGGCCAAATTTGGGGTCAAACGGTTCAGGTGTTTGGAAGTCTATATGGGACAGACAGACAGACTGACTTTCATTTTTATGATATAGAAGATATTGTAGCGTCCATAATTGTCTGATCTGTTAAAATATAACAATATTGTTCCTTCTTGGTAAACAGCGTAAATAAAAAGAGAAGAAGCAGCTGCCAGGATTGCTGATGTTTTTTGTAACATTTTATTTTTACAAACATTAATATAAACTGATTAAACATCTAATCTACACAAATAGAATACTAAAAAAAAGCCCTGTAAGTGAAAAAAAATAAAACCGTTATAAGAGTCACAATAGGGCAATTTTAGTCATAATTATTGCAAAATTTTTTTTTACTGTAAAGCTTTTTTTTTCTAAAGAAAACCCAATAGGAATAAAAGCTTTGTCATTATAAAGCACCAATATACTGCAGCATGAGTGTACCTTCACCAGAACTGTTTTTCCTGTGGTTTTGCTTCAGTGGTATACACTGTATCAGTACGTAAAAACCACAATCACTATTTTTCATAAAAGCAATTCTAGGAAAACCTTTTGTGGAGAACAAAATGCATCACACAGGGATTCGAAGAACTGCAGGGAAGGAACCATTGAGTCATTAGCTGCCCTCTTATTTCCTGCTGTTGGCACCAATGTATTAGTTCTACACACTGTTGTGTTAGATAGAACTGTATTTGTCATGAAAATGGTGTTTCCGATGAGACAATGGAAAGATTATTGGGGGAGATTTATCAAACTTTGTGCAAAGGAACAGCTTTTGTGCAAGTAGGAACAGAGGTAAGTTCCTACTTGTAATCAATTTCCCCCTTTCCCTTGTGGGCTGCCAGATCTTATAATCCAATGGACTTTTCTTTTAAGCACAGTTGTCCGATATAACACTTACTAAAGATTTTATCCTCCTTTGTGTCTATTTTTGCCTCTACTTCCCTTCAGTCAGTCTCCCCTATTTTCCTCTCCATAGACATCTATGGACAGTATGTTACCTGATCTCTCAGTGAGCTGATCTGTTTCCAGATCGATTTTAGCAGTTTTTTTTTTATCAAGTGAATTATTTATTTAGTTGGGAGATTAAGAAGGACATGTAGTGAAAGAGATAAATAGATATTATAAAGTTTTTTTATATGCTATTGCTTATAGCATTCATTTATGGAAAGTTTGGTTAAAGGTTAGTCACCTTTAAATGTAGTACTGTTTACATTAAAGTTTAATTTCTATTATATGTTGTAAATAGTAGAGTATTTCTTTCTATTATACATACGCTGTATTTCATATGGCTTGTTGAGGTGAGTATGCAATATTTTACATCCGCAGTCTGTGGTATTAATATCACACATCCACAGAATTAATCTTACGGCAAAGCTTCCAGAGTAATTTATTTATTTTTTTCTATCTGCTGCATTAGAATCATTCAATGTCATTCACAGCGCCGCCTTATTCATCAAAGTCGTATTTCTAGGAAATGCAAATTATTATGCCTTTGCCATGCAAATTTCTCACCTGCATCTGCAAGTAAAGCGCAGACTGTGTCACGTATGAAAAGTGTTCTAAGAAGGACACAGACATTGAACTTGGAATTTATTCATTAAAATGTCTTATGTTCCTTTAAGAATGAGAATCATAAATCTTATTTAAATATTCAAGATGCATTTTCTTCTCAAATCACAAAAATTACCAGTAAATAAAAATCTATCCATTCAAATAAGATAGTTGTCGGCAGGTCCTGCCAGTTTCTGTGATATTGCGACATTCTATCTGCCGGGGGGTAGTCACTCAACATCTGCTGCAAGACGCATCATGATTTGGCGTCTTGAATTTAAATATGCCAGATGAATTGTTTCCTGGTGGGACAAGGGGCACCAGGTTTGTCAGCTTCGGAAATAGCAGAGGTTTTCTTGCCTCTACCAACTAGTCATTTTACCTTACTGCTCCTATGATGTATTGCTTTCTGGGATTGGAAACCTGCAACATCTAAAATTTCGCAAAATATGTTATGAGCTGGCTGGCACTGCCGGAGCGTGCGGCTGGCGTTGCCTACTGCGTCTTTGGCAACCAGCCGGGTGCAGGGAATGTGCCAATGGCGTCCCTAGCTACCGGCCATTCGACTTGCTAGGCGGCCTTTGATCTTGCCGCGGCCAGGGCTTCACCGCACCCGGCCAAGCGGCACAGGTGGCTATTATTGTGTATTACTGAATGGCGGCACTGCCAGTCAGCATGATGTGTTTAGTCTGGGCTGGAGTCTCAGCCCAAATCATGCCCTGGGGCTGAGACTCCAGTCTCCATAAATATGCCCTATGGGGGAGATTTATCAAACATGGTGTAAAGTGAAACTGGCTCAGTTGCCCCTAGCAATCAATCAAATTTCACCTATCATAAGTTAGTCTTTGGAAAATGAAAGGTGGAATCTGATTGGTTGCTAGGGGAAACTGAGCCAGTTTCACTTTACACCATGTTTGATAAATTTCCCCCTATGTGCCCACTTTGATTGTGATAGAGCCTCAGTTCCTGAGAGTTACTTGACCTAGAATTTTTTTTTTTTTTACTGTTATCCGGGTTCTTTCTAATTTAGTTTATAAAATACAGCAAAATAAAGCTTTAATGTAATTTGTAATAACTTTTGACAAGTGATCAGACATGTCAATAGTTCCTGATCACACACCGGGTCTCGCTCCTGAGACCCCCTATAATACTGAGACACTGGGGGGAGTGCGTGCCAGTGAGTGTCAAATCTGACTCATTTGCTTTATTGCGGTCTATGAAGCAAAAGTGACGGATGTTCTGCCAGCCGTTGAGTGGAGCACACTACTGTGCACCACCCCAGCTGTATCTTTGGTTCGCAGCAGGTCTCACTCCTAAGACCACCAAGACCATGCAAGAAGTGTCAAAATTTACTACAAATTAATATAATGCTTCAAAACATTAACTGTTAGAAACACTTTTTTATACTGTATATCCTTTTAATACATTTTTTTTTTTAAATACTATAGACTCCCAAATTCCAATTCACATTTTGCATGGTGTTCTTGGAATAAAACACATCATTAGGTTCTGTGCAGCCATGAAATAACCTCCACCGGTGATTAGGCAATATTTTTATTACTCTCATTGATCTGCAGCAATGATGAATGTCCTTGTTTACCACACCTAACCTAATGCTCATCAATATCCTGTACATTTTAGATCATTGTGATCAAAGGTCACACATTTTCCAATGAACAAGTTGCTTGTCAGGTGGTTGCTACTAATGAAAGCTGTATATTCAAAGGAGATCTATATATCTACAGGTAAACCAATGGCTATCATTATTTATGGCTATTACACTGCAGGTTAAAGGTTAAAACTATATAGCCTCCTTGATTATAACATGGGGTTACCTTACTATATATAGAACAGTGATTATCTAGGAGTGTAACATTAAGGGAATAATATACTGTACTTCAGTTTCAGTAATAGTGTATTGTCTGTATACACAGTGCAACATCAATAGGCCATAGGCCATCAACATCAGATCAGCAGAGGTCTGACTGCCAGCACCCCCGCCAAGCCACGGCTCTCATGCAAGAGCAAAGTGACGCTGGTTGACCTCAGGGAGATCAACGAAAACACCACAGAGACACCATCACAGGTCTCGACGTTAGTGTATTCTAGGACATTGCCCCCTGGGAAATCAAATATGCAAAAGAACACTCCAAAGACACCATCAGAGCCTCAACGTAGTGAGCTTCCTCCTGGAAGGAACAACCAAGCCAAGGAGTGTCTCCAGTCAAGGAAGTCAGTCAAGGTGTGTCTGTGGTGTTTTTTGTTCTTCCTGAGGTCAACCAGCGTCTCCTTGCATGCACTTACTAGCATTGCTTCCACTAGCCAGATTCCTACTACACACTGATGAGGGGCAAATACCCCGAAACAGCTGTCTGTGGATGGATAGTTTGCTTGGGTGGTTTCCTTGACTGGAGACTATCCTTGGCTTGGTTGTTCCTTTGCGGAGGAAGGTCTGGCTAGCTCACTATGTTGAGATTCTGATGGTGTCTCTGGAGTACTGTGGAATACACCACTTCCTGCAGGACATACAGCAGCTGTACAGTTACAAATCTATCAAACTTTCTGTCAATAGTTGGTTTGAAAAAAAAATTTCTCACCGGAATTCCCCTTTAAATTGCTATGCTTTAACATTAGTAGGACATTAGCGCAACAAAAACTTTTCTACCAGAAACATTTTGCCTGTTCTTGACCTTTTCTTGATCTGCCAGCATTAGCACTTAGATAAGACAACACCAGACAGAGTATAGCAGGCCTTGTGCACTTGGCTTTGGTATTATTCAGATACGGATTGACTTGTACCTAATAAAAGCACTTACCAGCCTTCATTGTAAAGCAGTCTAATTCCTCCTATGACACGAGATTTCCAAATGCTCTTGATCAATGGCTCCCTGAGGTGCCGTTTTATCAGGCCGATGAGTTTTTTTTTTTTTCTTCTCTTTAGTTAAGAATGGCAGCTTTCCTGAAATAAGTCTGCTTCATATGATACATTGCTTAATATGGGCAGCGTGTTTCTGCACTGCAGCTTTATTAGCGGACGGGATCTTATGCTTATAAACTCTGTGTGCTGTGAAGCTGTACTGCAGTAAGCAAAATACAGTGGTGCCTTGGGGTACTAGCATAATTCGTTCCGGGACCGTGCTTGTAATCCAAATCACTCTTAAACCAAAGCAAGTTTTCCCATAAGAAATCACTGATATGCAGACAATTGGTTCCATTCTCAAAAAATAATGATTTTCTATCCTGAATAACAAATGAAATAAACATTTAGAAACAGCTGAATATGTCATATTATAAATTACTGTACAGTATAGCAATCTGCGTGTGGCGTATAATGTATACTATGTGCATAAACCTGAAAATACAGCAGCAGTTTGTAGATAAAGGATGGAGTTGTAGATCCCCATAATGCAGTAGTGTAGTACAACAGGCTAGCATAGAGAAGCAGGGCTGCGGTCAGAGGTCTGTGTGGTCACATGACTGGACTGAACCAATGGGGAAGGGGGTGTGTTCAGCATGGACCAATCAGGAAGTGATAATCACAGAGCTGTGCTGAAGGACAGTGACAGAAACTTTTTATACAGCAGTGTGTATAGCTGAGTGTAAGTGCAGGCACATTATAGCAGGAATGGAGAGGATGGGAAACACATGATTTGAAAGGTGAGGGAGACTTCCTGGGTCAGAGTACAGTGCCATAGACCACGCTATACAGACCATTCCCTTCTCCCACTCCCCTTATCTCAGCACAGTGCGCTTTTAAACCAAAGCAGTGCTCTTAAACCAAGTTACAATTTTGAAAAACGGTAAGCTCTTCTTGCAAAACGCTCACAATCCAAGTTACTCTTAAACCAAGGTACCACTGTATACTTAAGATCTATAAGTTTATTTCTTGGTCAAGACAAAAGGATTGTGTACACTGTTTAGCCACTAATATGGACCCTCCGGTGCCCTAAGCAAAGTAGGACATGACTTTGGGAGGGTGAAACCTAGAGCCCCCTGTAGTCTTGTCTGAATAATGGTATACACTTAAGCACAGATGGTTCTGCTTTAAAGGAGAAGTCCGGCGAAAATTTTTATTCTATTGCTTCCCAAAAGTTGTACAAATCCCCAATATACACTTATTACGGGAAATGCTCATGGAGTTATTTTTTCCCTGCACTACTGCATCAAGGCTTCACTTCCTGAAAAACATGGTGATGTCACTTCCTGGATAACATGGTGATGTCACTTCCTGGATAAAATGGTGATGTCACAACCCGACTCCCAGAGCTGTGCGGGCTGTGGCTGCTGGAGAGGATGATGGCAAGGGGGGACACTTAGGGACACAGGGCACTGGAGGACACTGAGCATCCCTCTGCCATCATCCTCTCCAGCAGCCACAGCCCGCACAGCTCTGGGAGTCTGGTCGTGACATCACCATTTTATCCAGGAAGTGAAGTCTTGATGCAGTAGTAAGTGCAGGGAAAAAATAACTCCATGAGCATTTCACGTAATAAGTGTATATTGGGGATTTGTACAACTTTTCGCCAGACTTCTCTAACCTCTTAACGAGTATACTCGTCCTGCGGCCATTAAGGGTAAACAGTGAGGGCTTCCGGCGCGAGCCCTCTCTGCAGCGTGCAGTCCCTGGTTGCAATGTGCTGTATAATCTCACTGGTTAAATTTATGCCCATCTGCCTATTAACTGAATTGTCGTGCAAACTATAAATCCACATATCTCAGGAACGGAAGGACAAATAAATTGTAAAATAAAATAGTAAAAAGGGCACCTTTAGCTAATTACAGGGGAACTCCGGATAAGAAAAACTGGTTTTCTATTAAAAGTACATTAAAAGTTATATAGTTCTGCCGCACTTGTAGCTGATTATTGCAATTGTTTGCAATCCGTTTTGATCAGTTTTTCCATCAACTTCGATTATAAAAAAAAAAAAAAAATCAAAACGGATGCTGTTCTTTTAGCTTACACAGAAACATGGTTGGCCATGCTTTTGTGTACGCTAAAAAAAACAAACCCATTTTGATTTTTTTTTTTTTTTTTTTCAAATGTAAGTCAATGGAAAAACAGACCAAAATGGATCGCACACAATTGCATCTGTTTTTCTATCCGTTTTCAATGAGTTTTTTTTTTGCAAAAACGGATGAAGAGAAAAACAGACCCCAAAAATGTATTGTGGCCCTAGCCTAAGTGGGACTGACCACGTTTTTCTGTTCCTCAAAATTAAATGTACAGGAATGGAAACCATAAAAGGGACAGAAAAACAGTGTTAACCCACCCTTACACTATAATATACACCTACTTCTATTTGTAATAGAGATTCAAATAAATTACATTAAGTACAGTGACAGCCTTGGCAAACAGGTTAAATGTCTGATTGATTCCTAACATTGCCAATTACTCTTTATATAATTGAACCTTGTGTTTTTCTTGCTGTTCTACATTAAGGTGGCATGACTGCAGCGTCCTGGTCTTTGACCCTTACCAGTTAAGCTGAGGTGCAGAAGGCAGTATGATTAATGGACTTCTTTTCTCAAGCAGTCTTGTGCAGGGTGGATTTGTTTTAAATCAAACTGATTTAAATCACGATTTAAATCACGATTTAAATCACTAGTCAGGAAGGCTTGATTTAAATCAGTGATTTAAATCAAAGTTTCTACCTAAACTAGTTCTTGCTACTTTAACATGCAAGTAGATGAAGATTTTTAGAATCACTTTTTATATTACTTTTTTCTCCCCAGTTTAATGGGTTAATCATTCATATTTGGACACCACTGTTCTGTTGTACTTAGGAAGGAGAAAAATAATCCTGAACTTAATAACAATTTAAATGGATTTATTCAACTGAAACAATAACAACATTACAGCATACGTTATTTGCTTAAACAAACATCCATGTTAACTAATTTGGCTAAACCAAAAAAAAAAAAAAAAAAATAGTCCAAACAATCAGAAACATATTGTCTAACTTCTTGGACTTGGTACTGAAGGGGATGATTCTGTATTCATAGGTTTGTAGAACAATAGGATTAAGGTCTTTTTCTCAACTCTGTTCATGTTGTAACATTTGAGAACATATACAGCCTTTATTCTACTGAGTTAAACAACTCAGCTTTATCTCATGATGGAAGAACCTTTGGATGGTAAAATATTTTCCTCAAAAAGCAGTTTATTGAAAAAAATCCGATTTAAATCAAAAAAATCCGATTTAAATCAAAAAAATCCGATTTTTTTGATTTTTTTAAAAAAATCATTGATTTTTATCCACCCTGGTCTTGTGTACTGACAGTAAGATGTTCCTTAGTATTATTTGCAGTAGGATATTATCAGTTATCCAGTTAATAAAGAGTTTATATATGTTAAAGCGAATGTACCATCAGGTACATTCGCATTAAGTGTTGCCAAGAATAGAATCCAGGGGCCGCAATCCTTTTTTGGATCTGCAGCCCGATTCCCGCACACATCTATTACTGTAATTACCATATTTTGCGTATTTAAGGCGTATTTCTTTGGCAAAAAAAAAAGTCTGTATTATAGTCTCCTATAATACAGAGACAGGGCGGTCTGCCCTGACTTCTTTCCTAATAGTCAGGCAAAGCGCTGATTTAGTATTGTGCAGCTACTAATACATGCACAGTCCTCTCCCTTCTCCTGTCGGACCCTGATTTGTGCTTAGTTTAACCCTCTAAATGGTTACGGTATAGCCACCTGTGCCCAAACGACCCATGCCATACCGGTATGCCATTATCTGCTATGTAACTATAAAGCAAGCTCAGGATCTCATCTTGTTTCAGAGCAAGTGAGGACCAGCTACTAGCAGCAGCTGGGCCCTTACCATTAAAGGAGAAGTCAGTTGATTTCTTAAAGTCGGCAATGGGGGTGGGGGTGGGGGGGACGAATTGATTGCAAGTAACAACTTACCTCTCCTCGTTCCTGTGGTGAGCGGTGGGAGCGGTTGTTGGATCTCCGGGTTGTCCACATTGTGATCTGGCTGATGCACTAGCCGCTCTACCAATCAGTGACTGAGGCAGGCCGCCGCTTCAGTGACTCACTGGCTGAGTGGGCTGTCTATCACAACTCGGGGGGGAAATGCCTTCTGGCGCGGGTCCCGAGGGCGGTTCCGCCACTCATAGCGGGCACGGGAAAGATAAGTTAGGACTGGTTATTACATTCCTCACTGCCAGCTGCCCATTTTTTTAACTGGCCAGACTTCTCCTTTTAACATGTCTAGCCTAACGGACATTCACAGCCTGACGGGAGGCAGCAGCATTGATACAATCTTGTATTCTAAAGTAATTACTACACCTTCTCATAGTATGATACAGTAAAATAAAAAGCTAAATCTATTTTGTAAGTGTCCCAAAAATAAACAGAAAAGCAGCTAAAATAATGGAACCGGTGTGAGGGGAAAAAAAAAAAAAAAAGACGTTGAAGCTGTCCGATGTGTTTTTGACTGAAGTTCTCCGCCAGCGCTGATGATAGGACACTTTCCTCTTCTCTGAATGTTGACGGCGCTATCTGATGAGAAGGCCAATTTGCATATTCTCAATTTAGACCAAAGTAGGTGCTAATTGATTACTGTTGAATGTCTGCATGCTCTGATTATCTGCTTAGGATGCTCAGGGGAAAGTGAGGGAAAAAAACCTGAGCGGAATAAGGATATGCTTTTATTCAGAGAGAAAATTAAAAATACATGAATAGGGGGATGGGGGACTAGAAAGATTACTAGTATGAATATGACTAGGACTGAGCTGCTCACTGAACCCCTTCAGGACTGGACTGATTTTGGCCTTCAAGACCAGAGCCCATTTTTTTAAATTCAACCTGTGTCACTTTATGCAGTTGTAACCATGTGATGCTATAACTTTTCTTTCTGATTCTAAGATTGTTTGTTTTGTTTTTTTGACATATTGTACTTTAGGTTAGTTGTAAATTTTGACCAATATGCAAATTTTTTGTGTGAAAAATCCTATTTTTTTTTAATAGAAAATGGCAAAACTAACATTTTTCTCATTTAAAATTTTCTAGGGTCACCGCACAGGTTTAATTATGTAATAATTATATTGCCAGTGTCATTATGCACGCGGCGATACTAAATATGTGTACTTTGTCCCCCAACATTTATTATTATATTGGAATTATATGGGGATTATATATATAATATGGGGATTATACATGAATTTAAAGCGTAACTGTCATATCAGGGTAATTTTTCTGAAAACATTAAATATCAACAGTACAAGCGATTTTAAGAAACTCTGTAATAGGTTTTATGTACTAAAAGAGTTTCCTTCTGTACTGAAAAAGCAATCTCCCAGCCTCCCCCCTCACATCAGATGAAGCAGGTTTTCTGTCTCCATTATGTGGCTATGGAGAGGGGAGGGGCTGTTAGGAGTGACTGAGCACGGAGGATTTCTGCAAAGCACAACACCCTGCAATCTTCTCTCAGTAAGTTCATAGATAAGCACTGACCTTTCTGACACCTGAATTTAGCATTTTAGGTGCCCAGACAGTCTACAAACAGCTGACCTTCATGTCACCTCTTCCTGCTCCCTCATCTCCCTCAGCCCCTCCCCCCTTCATAGGCTTACAATGGAGAGAGCAGAACCCGTCTTCACTGGCTTCTCTGTAATGAAGACGTGTTTGCCTGATAATGCACAGATAAGAAGTCAGGGGGGGAGGCTGGGAGATTGCTTCTTGAGTACAGAAGGAGGCTTTTTTGGCTGATAAAACCTATTACAGAGTTTCTTAAAATCGCTTATACTACTGATTTCTGCAATAAAAAAGAAACATGACAGTTACGCTTTAAGTTTATTATAAATATTTTTTTGTGTGCGTGTTTTTTTTTTTTTCACTTTAATTTATTGTCGCACCATAGGGACTTTGCTATGTAATTGTCTGATTACAGGCATATTGCATTGCAGTGCTGATCAGAACTGCAGTGCAATATGTCTATAATAGGCAAAGCTGATCAGACTGAGCTTCCGTAGCTGAGACACCAGGAGGCTTCGGGGAAGCCTCCTGACGTCACAGCAACCATCGGGCGATTTCACTGATTCTCCCTTCCCAATCTCACGGATTCTCCCTTCTTGCAGCACTATAGGTGCTGCTATCGCACAGATCACAGCACCTATAGGGTTAACTGCCGAGTTCCCCCAAGGATGAAACGGCAACTCCTGTGCCCGTGTGATTTCTCTCACATATCGGCACGTCCATCTGCTGAAACGCTGTGCAGATTTAAACGTGCCGGCACGTGATTATGGGGGAAGGGGTTAAAAGGGTTTGTCCAGGCTTAGAAAAAACATGGCTGCTTTCTTGCAGGAATATCCGTTTCTGTCCTCCGTTTGGGTGTGGGGTTTTGCAGTTCAGTTCTTACAGACTTCTTCAAGGACAATCCAAAAGCCTTGGAGATGTCTATGATCTGAAAGGGGGCCAAAGAAGCTATAAAGGTATACTCTCCAGCTCCTGGGGTCCCAGCTACCGCTCATTGGTGCCTGGCACCGTAGGCAACAAGCTTTTTGGAAAAATGTATTTTTCTTTGTAGCTTTGTAGTTCCCCCCCCCCCCCCCCAGTGTAATGAGAACATTAGAGATCTCTCATAATGTTACTGATTTCTTCATTAAACAACTTATAGTTGCAGATAATGGTAGAATAATTATTCGCTGTATTGAAGTCTGGTTACATTGTGCCCTCTCTCCAATCATCATTACCAATAAATTTAGTAAAATGTTCTGCTATATTACAAGGGTGAAACTCCTACCTGTAAATGGCTCAACGCTCCATAAACCCCAATATTCTACAATCATGATTTAGAATTATTACATACTCCATAGTTGCCCTGTTTATGGTAAGGTGAGCTTGTGAAATGTTTCTTAAAAGGGCAACTCCAGCAAAATTTCTTTCAAATCAACTAGTGTCAGACAATTGTAATTTACTTCTACTAAAAAAAGTCTTCCAGTACTTATCAGCTGCTTTATGTCATAGACATAAGAGATATGCAGGACATAAGCAGCTTATAAGTACTGGAAGACTTGATATTTTTTAGTAGAAGTAAATTACAAATCTCTGGCATTTTCTGACACTAGTTGATTTAAAATATTTTTCCCCACTGGAGTTGCCCTTTAACATTAAGTTGATGTTAAGGCAATCTCTGTAAGCTGTTGACTTACAGCAGTGTTGTACAGCCAGTAGCTTGGATCCACACGTGCCTCTTTGGCCCCTGCACATCTTTTGGTAATCCTAGATGTTATTATACACACGTGGCCCCAGGATTGTCATACAATTACTAGATCCTCATAGGGATGTTATGATACCAGATTTTTGAGTTCGATACCGATACCCGATTTTTTTATTTCTATATTCAATACCATTTCGATACTTAATAAAGCATTAGAAAAGTGCTTAAAATACAAATATAATGCCCCCGCCCAGGCCGCGGATATGATGCCCCAATGTACCAAATTTCTTTATTGTGACACTTTGATCACTTTTTTGTTACATTTTATAGTTCAGACAATCACGCATGCAATGATGCCAAATGTTTATTTTTTTCACTTTTTTGGCTTTTGAACAAAAGGGAAAGCGGGAATTATTAGAACTTGTATCATGAATTTTTTAATTTTTTAAAACTTTTTTTTTTATTATTTTTTTAAAACACTTATTAATTCCCCTGTACTTCATGCACTACAATTCCCAGAATACCTTCCTGTGCACAAGGAGTTATACTGGGAGTTGTAGTGCACAATGAGGTATGCTGGGAGTTGTTGTGTCAGAAGGCTGCTACTGCAACTCCCATCATACCTTCTTGTGCACTAAAACTCCCATCATACCTTCTTGTGCACTAAAACTCCCAGCATACCTTCTTGTACACTACAACTGTGTACAACAAGTGTACAAGTAGGTATGCTGGGAGCTGTAAGGCAGAAGAAGGTAATTGGGGATCGCCGGGTGCAGCGGCGGCTCCCAGGGGCAGAGGATGGGGGGCAAGACTGGCAGGGTGCAGCGTTGGCTTCCAGAGAGTGAGGATGGGCGGAGGAACTGGCGAGTGCGAGGGACCGCTGCATCGGTGGGTCCTGGAGGAAGGGGGGGGGGGAATGGTTACATGACTGTCGCTTGTGGGATCGCTGGCTGCAGTCATTAGCAGTAGGGGCCGCTCCATATGCAGCAGACTCCTGCTGTATATGGAACGGCTCTGAAGGGGTTAAATGCCACTGTCAGGTGTGACAGCAGCATATACACTGTAAAATAGCCAGCACAAGCGATTGCTATGTGCCGGCTCTTTGAATTTGGCGCCACCAGGAGCGGACAGTGCGCAGGCTAAGGAGGTGACACCAAGGGGCGGCACAGAGAACATGGCTGGCGCTCAGCTAGCCACCGGCCATGTTCTCTGTGCTGTACCTTGTTACCCGGCACTATTATGCAGCTCAACATAAAGTATGAAATTCCAGTAAATCCTGGTACTGAACAGTTTTTTATGCCCGTAATATCCATAGTAGTATCGATATTTCGGTGCATCATGCATCACTACCGTGTACACACCTGTCTTTGTCACCCGGTCTTGGCCTTATTCAATGTTTATAACTGATCCCATCCCTGGGGAGTACCTGTTTGAAATATCCCAGCATGGGAGCGCTTGGCTTTAACTCTTTCATGTCAGCCAATTTTAATTTTGCACTTCAGTTTTTTCCTCCTTGTGTTTAGAGGTCCATAGCACTTGTAGTTCTCCACCTACAGACCCATATGAGCTCTTATGTTTTGCGACACCCATTGAACTTTGTAATGACCTATTTAGTTTTTCCATAACACAAAACTGTACAAAAAATAAATTATAGTATGGGGCCAAACTACAGCGAAACCTTTATTACAGAAGCCATACAGCAGTGGTACATACAGTATGGCGTCTAACTACTGTGTAAAGTTGGGCTACAGTGTAAGGGCATACTGTGTGGACAATAACACCTACCCCCAAACTAAGCCCTAGCCTTATATATTTTTTTTCGGTGAAAAAAACTAAAACAAAAGCCGTGTTATGTTGGAAAAACATAAAAGATTAAAAAATGAAAAGTTTGTATACAAATATATATTTATTAATAAATGAGTAAATTGCTTAAGTTTTGTTAGGATGAGTGGTCGGCTACTGATGGTCTGCTAAACTGAGGTCTTCATGAGTGTCTCAGCTGTTAGGGCTCGTTCACACTACGGAATTGGCACTGAATCCCGCCTTCTATCTGTTTGAATGGGAGGGCTCACACGCCTTCTGCTTTGGCTGTCCAGGCATGATGGGCATTGTAGTTTTGCAAGAGCTGGAGTGCCAGAGTTTGACACCCGTGGTATAGATGGTCTCCTTTCTGGGTGAGTCTTCAGGAGCCTCAGATCTTATAGATGGTCTCCTCTCTGTTGGAGACTTTAGGAGCCTCAGATGTTATAGATGGTCTCCTCTCTGTTAAAGTCTTCAGGAGCCTTATATAACCTTGTTATAGAGGTTATTGGGAAACTGCAAAGAAATCAGAGAAATAAATAAATGAGTGAGGAAATGAACATTTTGTCTTTGCACAGTTGTAGAACAGCCAGAGATTAGAGGGTCGTCACTGTCAGGCTCCTACCCCTAGATGAGTCCCAGTAGATGTTGCATGTAGGCAGATCCTCCATCTGCAGCTTCAGTCCACCTCCATATCTGCCACTGCTGACAGGTGAATTGTGAAAATCTTCCTCCTCCTCCTCTTCTCCACATCCACCATGTCCACATTGTCAGAAAAAATTGATGTCCGCCAACCTCCATGGGCTCACAGATCTTCTTGTAAGCCCTCTTGAGTATGCGAGCTGGTCTTGCTGGTGGGGCTGGGTGGGATGGGGCAGGGTTTGGTGGTGGGGCAGGGTTTGGTGGTGGGGTTGGGTGGGATGGGACAGGGTTTGGTGGTGGGGCTAGGTGGGATGGGGCAGGGTTTGGTGGTGGGGCGGATTGGGATGGGGAAGGGTTTGGTGGGTCAGGGTGTGGTGGTGGGGTAGGATGGGGCAGGGTTTGGTGGTGGGGCTAGGTGGGATGGGGCAGGGTTTGGTGGTGGGGCGGATTGGGATGGGGAAGGGTTTGGTGGGGCAGGGTGTGGTGGTGGGGCTGGGTGGTATAGGGTGGGGTAGGATGGGGCAGGGTTTGGTGGTGGGGAAGGGTAGGATAGGGGCAGGGTTTGGTGGCTGGGCCACGTTAACCTGCACTTGCCTAAAATGATTTCTCTTCATCGTGAGACAATCAGAAGAAAGCTCCTAAATGTTAGCCTGGACTAACTGTGATGTCAGGGTGCAGCCAGGTTTTATTGTGACATCATCCTCATACGTGACATGATGACATCCAGGGCTGTGGAGTCAGAGCTAGTTTTGGGTGGAGTCTGAGTCGGAGTTGGAGTTGGGAAAAAATGTACCGACTCCAGCTTTAATAAAAAATCTTTCAAAAAATGTAAAATTTAATTTTGATATGAATTTTACAAGTTTTGCTCATGAATATATTTTATGAGCAACATTCTAATAGATCACTGGCTCTTTTACATAAGGGTGGTCATGGAAAAGTTGTCACTATTTGGCAGTTTGTTTCTGTGCTGGAAGAGTCCATTGTGTGGGGGGAGATCTGTGCTGTTCTCTTACCGGATGCTGGATGACTGTATATGAGCAGCCATGTAATATGAAGATATCATGTGTAATATAGTGGAGGAGAAGACATAAGTATTGTAGCAGTAACCTCTGTCCTCAGTGTGGTGTTTTCTCTCTGGGAGAAGATTGTGTGTTTTTCTTCAGTGTTCTATGGCTGCAGCTGTGTGTGTGTGTGTGTGTGTGTGTGTGTGTGCGCGCTATGGCTGTAGTAGGCTGTGTGTGTGCTATGACTGCAGCAGGCTGTGTGTGTGTATGCTATAGCTGCAGCAGGCTGTGTGTGTGTGTGTGTGTGTGTGTGTGTGTGTGTGTGCGCGCGCGCGCGCTATGGCTGCAGCAAGCTGTGTGTGTGTGTTTGTGTGCACTATGGCTGAAGCAGGGTGTGTATGTGTGCTATAGCTGCAGCAGTCTGTGTGTGTGTGCTATAGCTGCAGCAAGCTGTGTGTGTGCGTGTGTGTGCGCTATGGCTGCAGCAGGCTATGTGGGTGCGTGTGTATGCTATGGCTTCAGCGTGCCCCCACAGTGACCTTCTATATCACTATGTGTGACCCCTCTCTATATAACTATGTGTGACCCCCTGTATATCACTATGGCCGACCTCTATATTACAGGTATCTGGCATTGTTAGCAGTGTTTCTTTAAGTATGGTAAATATTTAGTTAGAAACATAGACTGTCAGCAGGAAAAGACCACCTACTCCATCTAGTCTAGTTGTGAGTAGTTCAGGACATGGAGGCTGGAGACTGGTTGTATCCACTGCACACACAGGAGAAGCTGCTTTATATACAGTATTCCTTTATTCACTCAGAAGTCGCCCCAGGATCACGTAGGACCTTGGGGTCCATTTACACAGATTATCTGACAGATTATCTGCCAAAGATTTGAAGCCAAAGCCGTGAATGGGTTTGAAAAGAGGAGAAATCTCAGGCTTTCCTTTATGATCTGTTCTCTGTTTATAGTCTGTTTCAGGCTTTGGCTTCAAATCTTTGGCAGATAATCTGTCAGATAATCTTTCTGTGTAAATGGACCATTAGGAAGAAGCTGCTGAGCCAGTGTGATGATAACTCCCCTGGTATATGACTGGCCATTTATGAAGGAGCAGGAGTCTTGAGTTGGATTCGGTCCTGACAAAATTCAGGAGTCGGAGTCTGAGTAGGAGCTGCGGCTTACCGACTCCACAGCCCTGATGACATCACAAGCAGTGGGTGTGGCCAGTACAGACAGAGATGAATACTATATGTACCTGCACTGGACTGGCTTCTACATTATAACATTACAGGATTTGACAGTTGTGAGAAATGATAGATACACTTAAACCCATCATTACTCTGCTTACTACTCTGAGGCCACGTTCACACAGGGTATTTTAAATTGCAGATTGCAAAAACGGCAGTTGTTTAATGCCACTATGCCATTACATTAGATTGCATGGAATCACAGCCATAGTGTATACACACTGTATACGCACTGTATACATTACGGCTATTCAGTGAACAGCGGCCGCAAAGCATAGCCTGTGCACACAATGTAAGGTACGGCTCCCGGATGGTTTACATTGTTCTCTGTGTCTAATTGGAGCGTGGGCACACCCACCCACAAATGTGCCCGCATTCCAATTAAAATAAAGTGATGTTCATGAACATCTCAGACAGCGGCCATGTCAAACAGCGTCTGTTTTGCTATGTGTGAACATGGCCCCAGCCTATATTATATAATATAATATATCATGGGGCTCAGCTGCTTTTAGTAGGACAGAATAAGTCACCTGACAGATTTGCTTTTCCACTATGTACACACAGTATTCTGAAAAATAAATTCATTTAAAGTCCTAAAAAGTGGCTGGTTTGCAAAAAAAAAAACAAAAAAAAAAACCCTCCTTTGCCAAGAAGTCTAATTTCTTAGGAAGGTCTGGTGCGACTTTTCCAGGAAATCTGAGTAGCTTTAAAATTGTGCTAATAATGACCGCCACGGCAGAGCTGCCTGTTTCACGTGACCATATTTACCTGCACAATTTAATACAGACTCTAGGATCGGCCTGACCTCATTTCTAATGACCTGAGCTGATGGGGGGAATCCACATGGGTCAGATTTGTGCAGGTAATACACACAGCAGATGCCGGTTGCAGGCAGGTAGAAGAGACTTTACAGGTCTGGACAATGTCCATAGAAATTTAGTAATGTAACTCGGCCCTTCTGGTGGTGACTCTACAGCACGATCTCCATGTGTGCGCTGTGCTATAGTCCTCCCCACCCCCAGAAGTCATTAATAGTGATGTCACCATACCAGAATTTTGATACTCGATACCAGTTTGATACCTCAAAAAAATACAAATATGCCCCCCCCCCCCAGACTGCGGCTATGATAGTTGTTGTGCACAAGAAGATATGCTGGGAGTTGTAGTGCACACGGAGGTATGCTGGGAATTTTTATTGTGTTGGGAGGCTACTGCGGCAGAAATGCAACTCCCAGCATACCTCCTTGTGCGCAACAACTCCCAGCATACCTCCTTGTGCACTACAACTCCCAGGAGGTATGCTGGGTGATGTAGTGCACAAGGAGGTATGCTGGCAGTTGTAGTGCAAAAGAGGGTATGCTGGGAGTTGCAGTTCTGCAGCAGTAGCCTCCCAACACAACTCCCATCATACCTGCGTTTGCACAACAACTCCCAGCATACCTTCTTTTGCACTACAACTCCCAGCATACCGCGTTGTGTACAAGAAGGTATGCTGGGAGTTGTAGTGCACAACGAGGTATGCTGGGAGTTGCAGTGGTGCAGCAGCAGCCTTCCAATATAACAACAACTCTCAGCAGCAGGGCTCTTGAGACTTGTAGTCCTGACAGCCCCACACTGTGCACGTTGCCTTGGCTGCAGCAGCGCGCAGTGACAGCACTCTTCCGGCAGGCCATGCAGCCACTGTCTAAAGTTTAGTAACTTTCAGCCGCTCTCCTCTTTCTCCTGTATAGCGCCAAGCACACTGACCGCTCCCTGCACCCGCAATGTCATCTGGCACCACAGTGGCTAACCCATTGCTGACTGCTGGTGCCCTGTAACCTCTGTGTGGAGCGGTTTGGGGGCAGTGCGCATAGCTACTCACTTGCAGTCCAGGCAGTGTCCCAACCCCCTCCCCCGACAGACCTGTCCAGTGTCGGACTGGGGTATCTGGGGCCCACCAGAGGAAATTATTCTGGGGGCCCACCAATGAAGAACTAGTGAGAAACAACATGTCAGTCAGTGTTTGTGCAGGTTCTAAAGCTGGGGGCCCACCGGAGGATCCTCCAGGCCTCTGGTGGGCCAGTCCGACACTGGACCTGTCTGCCCCCTGGTTTCCTCTCGGGTCATCTATGCCTCCTGTGTGCGCGCTCCGTCTCTATCCTGCTGCAACTGATAACAGGGCCCGCACTGCTCCCCGGCACCAGTCATCCTGCTCCATGTTCTCCAGGGTGTGTGTGCGCACTCAGCTTCTCGGGATCCCTCTCTCCAGATCAACAAATACCGACCTGCTGACTCTGGGAGTGGAGTGTGTGCTGGCGGAGGAGGGGACACCAGGGGGCAGGGTGGACACAGAGAACATGACCGGCGCTCAGATAGCCGCCTGCCGTGTTCTCTGTGCTATACTTTGTTAAGCTGCTCTATTACGCAGCTTAACAAAGTATTGAATACCAGGAAATCCTTGTATCGAACCATTTTTTTTTTGCCTGAAATATCTATAGTAATATCGATATTTCGGTGCATCCCTAGATCCACATTACTAGGCCAGATATTTAATAGGTTACTTCACTCTTGGTCCTCTTCTAATCAAGGCCCCCATACCCATTGGACGTATGTTGTCCAAACCATGCTGATATTGGCTGGACTGGCTGACCATGTAATGTGTATGGGGGCCTCTCAACCTTCCTCAATAGATAATGTCAGGGGAGAGAAAGATTTGGTATGTTGAATTTTAACTGCCTTATCCTTTTATTCTCTGGGAGATTAGCTGCTGCCAGAAGCATCTTATAGTGGCTTGGGAGTTCATGGGTACAGTATAGGTGTATTATCTAGAGAGCTATTGAATATGTATGACTATCATAAGGCTGGGGCTACACCATGATACCTAGTCACATCACCAGGAACCACGATTTTGCACTACTTGTCAACGCTGACCCATTACACAACTTCATCACTCATACAAGTGAACTGAGTCATGTTGCGAGCAGCTATGACTGTAAATGTGAGATGCACAAAATCAACCCAACCTTAGTGATATCTGAATAATACTCACAGACCTGCAAAAGATTGTAGCAAGTGAAAAAACAGCGGCACTCACCCGTGTATGCTTTTCATGGACTTTACTTTCGTGAGACTGTATCACATAAAACGTGCAAACAACAACAATCAGAAGAGTTGACGTCTGACTGTTGATGTCCACATGTTTTATCTAATACGGTGTACATGGGTGAGTGCCGCTGTTTTTTTTTGTTTTTTTTTTGTTTTAATTGTTACATGATTAACTGTTTTTCCGCTTTCCTCCTGGGATTTTCAGTTGATTCCAGCCCACTTACACTTATTTCTCATGAAAGTGTGACCTGCAAAAGGTTGAAAACCACCAATCTATAGGATACGGGGTGCCATAATTAGCATTTTTAAGGGGTTAACCAGTGCTACAAAAATATGGCCACTTTCTTCCAGAGAGAGTACCACTCATGTCTCCAGTTTCGGTGGGGCTTTGTAACTCCGTTCCATTAAAGTGAAGGAAGCGTAAATGCAAATCAGACCTAGCTGGGTTCACACTGCGTATATTTCAGTCAGTATTGTGGTCCTCATATTGCAACCAAAACCAGGAGTGGATTTAAAACACAGAAAGGATCTGTTCCCACAATGTTGAAATTGAGTGGATGGCCGCCATATAACAGTAAATAACTGCCATTATTTCAATATAATGGCCGTTGTTCTAAAATAACAGCAAATATTTGCCATTAAATGGCGGCAATCCACTCAATTTCAACATTGTGTGAACAGAGCCTTTCTGTGTTTTTAATCCACACCTGGTTTTGGTTGCAATATGAGGACCACAATACTGACTGAAATATACGTAGTGTGAACCCAGCCTTAAAGTGGAAACTGTATGTGGTGAGTGGGGCTGTCTCTGGAAGAAAGTGCCCATGTTTTTGTAGCGCTGGATAACCCCTTTAATACTGATTGCATCTGCAAGATTTTTATATATTGTGACATCTGATTATTAGGGAGTCTTATTTCATTTAAAACATACTAATTAGAGAATTTCTCTAAATTAATTTTCTTATAAAACTGATTAGACTAGGCTTCAAACTGAAGCTTTATTGAGGCTGAAATGATGGGTACATGTGCTCACAAAGGAAAGTAGGCTGAATGTGCTGTCCGTGTCCTGTATGGTGCTGTCAATGACTGTTGTATTGTTACATTCTAAGAAGTACACTAGAACCTCCTAGACGAAGGCCGGGGGTCTAATGACGACCACTTTCACCAATCCTATAGATGAAATCCCGGAGAATAGAGCCCCCTTAGGGACCTGGCGAAAACTTCACTTTTATTAGATAAACTAAAATGTAATCCTAGACTGAACAGAAAATATTTTAAAACGCAACCCCTATAATATTGTCTAAGTACACAGGTTATCTTAACTGGCTGTAAGAATATGTAAACTAAAGCTGCATTCACACGTTCCAGAAAGTTGTCTGCGCTCACAGATCCGTGCGCACAGACAATTTTACAGCCCATTGCTTTCTATTGGGCTATTCAGACATTCCGTGATTTCACGGATCCGTGATCCGTTCCGTTTAAAAATAGGACATGTCATTACTCTGAACGGAAGCACAGAACAGATTCCCCATAAAAAACAATGAGATCCGTGTTTTTCGCGGATGTTCATGGGCGTGGAAAACACGGATGTGATGTAATCAATAACACATATATAAAGTCTGTAGAACTCCCCCATACAAGACACTACCTGTACTGCTCTAATGTATGGGGAATAAGTATGAGGTTTAAAAACTTCGGGTTCTAGTAGCAAGCTAAAAACCAATAGAGAAACAACTGAACCTCTGACATATTATAATAATGATATGTAAATTTTATTGTTAAAATTACAAACAAATGACGAAATAACAAAATACATACACAATGAACCATGGCTGACAAAAAATGTTAAAAACGGAAAACATACAATGAGGGGGCTGCTGCAGGTGGACACAAGTAAATAAATAAATAAGTAGTTAAATAAATAGTTAAATAAATAAATAAGTGAATAAATAAATGGTAGGCTAAAGTGCTGAATATAATACCAAGAGAACTATGCGTGGATAATATATATTGGATAGGCCAAAAAAGTGCAATAATTAATACATAAATCTCAATAAGTACAAAGGATTACTAGATATCCTACCATAAACAATAAGAGTCAGAATCAAGGTGTCCACCGGCGGCCCCCACCCCAACGCACGTTTCGGCGTAGCCTTTTTCAAGGGGTTTTGTGATGTAATCAATGTAAGTTAAAATGCTGTAAAACAGATCCGTGAAAAAAACAGACACGGATGAAAAACGGACTGTTTTGCATGGATCACGGAGGTAGCTACCGGACCACAATCATCACGGACTGGGAAAATCACTGAACATGTGAATGCAGCCTAAGGGAGTTAAAGGGGTTATCCAGCGCTTTCAGAGACAGCACCACTCTTTTCAGGTGTGGTTTGCAATTAAGCTCCATTCACTTCAATAGAACTGAGTTACAAAATCTGCATCCAAACTGTTATTTTTTTTTTTGTGCTGGATAACCCCTTTAAGGGAGTTGCTAGTTAAAATACTAGCTTAGCTATGCTTCCTTAGGACATTGCGTTTTGCAACAAAACATGATGAAGAGCCTGTACTTAGTATTTTCAATATCAACTCCCTTAGCTCTAGTTTACATATTTCCACAACCAGTGAAGATAACCCTTGTGAAGTTTTAGTCAGGTTCCTAAGGGGGGCCCTATTACCCAGGTTTTCACCTGTGGGATTGGTGACAGTGATTGTTATATTCAAGGTAATACCAGCACTTCTACAGCACGTAGAAATTGTAAAAACAAACAAAAAAAACCCTTAAGGGTAGCTTCACACATACCATATCCGCAGCGGATTTCTCGCTGCAAATTTGCAGCAAAAACCGCTGAGGATACTTCCCATTCACTTCAACTGGCTGACATACTTGCAGCGGGATTGTCATCCTGCTGCAAGTATGTCAAACACAGCGCTGTTAAACCCTGCGGCCCAGGAACATACTGTATCTGGTCCCCACTCCGGCTTGCTTCGTGGGCTCCCGGCAGCCCCCAAAGCAAGGCGGAGCGGGGACCCAGTATAGTATGTTCCCGGGTACCAAATCTATTGTACCACATGGTTTTTACATGGTTTGAGAAGGACTCCATGTAATTTATGTGTAGATACTCCTGACCAGTATGTTTTGCATATCTTATGTGTTTCAATGGGGCATCCATTTAAGAAAAAAAAAATCCATGCCATATTTAACCCCTTAACGACCGTGGGCGTACATTGACGCCCCCATTGCATGAGCCTAAACGCAGGAGGGCGTAAATGTATGCCCTGGTGCGGTCCTGGGCTTTGGAGCGGAGCCCGCCCCATAGCGGGTGAGCACCGGCTGCTATCTGCAGCCAGGTCGTCACCCTCAATGGCGGGCTGAGACTGCAGCGTTTAAGTATAAGTGACTGGAGCATCTCTGGTCACTTAGTGATCGGGACCCCCGCAGCGTGTTTGCGGGGGTCCCGATCGCATTTCCTGACCGCTGGAGGTCTCTCACATGGCCGTTTCTATAGGCGGGCGGCCGGGCTACTGCACGGGGCGCCGACAGCTTGGGGGCACTGCTGGCATCCCCCGGACCTCACTTTGCTGGTGCGCCCCGCGGCCCCCCAGGCGCCCGCCCCATCACCTGCCCAGGCCAGCCTCCCGACCAGCTGAACGCCCGCAGCTCCACACCCCCTACCCCCACGGACCGCGCGCCTGGCAGCCTCCTCACCTGTCCTGACGACCGGCTGCCCGACCAACCGAACGCCGGCAGCTCCCCCGGACCCCTGACGGCCGATCACCGGTCAGGTCGCCGCTGCAGCCCCCTCACACATCTTCTCCCTCTAGCAGGCGCAGTGGCATCATATCACTGTGCCTGCTGGAGGGAGAAGATGTGTCTGGCGGCGGCCTGCTCCTCTCAGGCTGGAAGAGGAGAGAGGGACTCTCTGGATGTTTTAAGGTTTGTATACTGTTATTTTTTTTGTGTGTGTGTGTTAGCCAATGGGGGGGGGACAGAGCACTGCGGGGGATTGTTGTTATGGGGGCAGCACAGTCGGTGATTATTACTATGGGGCAGAGCATGGGGGGGTTGGGGATTTTTTTACTATGGGGACAGCATAGGGTGGTTTATTACTATGGGGGGCAGACCACAGGTGGATTATTAATATTTGGGGGGGGGGGGGGGAGAACAGGGGGGGGAAATATTGATATGGGGGGAGCACAGGGGGGGTTATTACTATGGGGGGGGGGAGGACCACAGGTGGATTATTAATATGGAGGCAGCAGAGGGGGGATTATTAATATGGGGGCAGCACAGGGGGGATTATTACTATATGGGGGCAGCAAAGGGGAGATTATTAATATGGGGATAGAGCACAAGGGGGATTATTGATATGGGGTCATCATAGGGGGATTATTGAAATGGGGTCAGCATAGGGGGGATTATTGCTATGGGGACAGCATAGGGGGATTATTGATATGGGGTCAGCATAGGGGGGATTATTGCTATGGGGACATCATAGGGGGGATTATTGGTATGGGGACAGCATGGGGGGATTTTTAATATGGGACAGAGCACAGGGGGGGATCATTACTATGTGGGTAGCACAGTAGTACAGCTGGAGGCATTATAACTAGCACAGCAGTGCCCCCATATAGTAATAGGGGCAACCCACATAGCTACTGACTTTAATGCACATGACACAAAAAAGTGGAAGTTGTAAAAGTGCGGAGCCTAAGATGTTTGTCTGGCAGGTTCAGAAGAGATGAATTGTAGCTGCAAGAAATCATCATGGAGGTCTGGGCGAGATGGAGAGAGAAAGGAAAGTGATGCCTCAGAAGACAACGTCACCTGTGAGTCACTGAATGACTTTTTTCCCCCCCAGCTGAAAAGGGTTGAATAACACTTCTACATGCCATAATACCCACACTGCTTCTCCCTAGTACCCCCCCCCCCCAACATCACTTGATTGGGGGGGGGGGGGGTCACTTTTAGCAAGGTTCGCCCTGTAGTTCAAATTAGCTAGAAACGGCCCAGGTCTCTCACCTTCCTCCGTGCAGTCAGGTCTGCAGTCTTCTGATACAGTCTGCCACAGACAGGCTCTATCAGAAGATTGCAGATTACCCTGATCTCTGCTATGCTATGGCATAGGGGTGTAAAAAAAATAATAATAAAAGTTTTATAAAAATAAAAGTTTATGTATAAAAAATTAATAAAAGCTGTTAATACGTTTTGATCTAGAAAATTTTTTTACTAATAAAACCTGGAGGGAAAAACAAAGCCGCAAAAGTGACAATTGACTCGGTGGGGGGGGGGTTTAAACCAGTGTCAGAAAACCAAAGAAGAAAAAACTAAACCTCAAAATTATCACAAAATGAGAAAAACTTTATTGAATAAAAGCATACAATTCAATAAGTTTTTTTCTCATTTTGTGATAATTTTGAGGTTCAGTTTTTTCTTTTTTGGTTTGTTAGTATATGACTAGAACCCAATACATGTGCTGAATATTTAATACTCAGTCCCTCGCTCACAGTGTAAGACAATAGATGTCATAGATTGAGGGAGATCTGCTCAATTTAATCTTTGGTGTACAGTGTCAGAAAAGTAGTGATGATCAGTGTTATATTGTGGAAAGCTCCACATAAATGCAGGCATTATTTATCTACTTAATCTACCACTGTATAAGTTCGCCGAAAAAAAATAACAAAAAAAAGTTGAATAAATGTGCAGATTTAAACTTAAAGCAAGCAGTCAATAAGAGCATGTTGCTGTCTTATCCCGCAAGTATCTTGAAGGAGGGCAGACACACAGCCCAGCATCCAGACAGCCCGGGGTTGCACAGACTTGTTACCCAGTGATCAATCTCAGTTATATAGGCAATAAGTGCTTGGGACTGCAGCGCCAGGAGCTTGGGATGTTGTTGACTTAAAGAAGGTGCTTTAGGTGATAACTGTGTTCTTTTCTAAGTGGGAAGCCGAGGAAAAATGTTCATAAAAATAAACACCCAGAATATAAATGATTATCATTACTCATTGTGTGCTCCAGACACTAAACCTCGCAATCTGTCAGCTTGTTTACCGCAATGCCTCGCCACTTTCCTGGAGACAAATGTACCGGGAGAAAGCGTACAGATCTATGCAGAAGACTGGGTTCATAGTTCATTTTTTGGGCTGTTTAGATATATAGCGAGAAAATCTCATGATGTATAGGTTAAACAGAGTCAGTGACGGGTGCTCTATGGTGGAATCTGTCACTCATAGACTATAAAAGTTCCATTTTAAGGACACACTGTGAGCTTTTTCAGACTTATCTGGTAAATTTATGGCATTGAAGCCTATGGGTGACGGATGTCACTGTTAGACACCTATTTAACACAGACATTACTCATAGGCTATAAAGGCATCGCGTTAATGGGTATGGCATAAAACGCTCATGACGTAACTGTTAAACAGCTGCTCGCAACAGATGTCATACAGTGGCTTGCGTCATCCGTGGGCTAATATGATATCCGTTTACCGAGACATTTTTTCGTGATGGTGCGACTTTTCCATAAATCACACACAATATGTTGGAACAAAATAAACACCAACCCACATTAGAATAGTCGCAAACATTAGATTCCTTAGTAAATATCCCACTAAATGTTTGCACTGCAAGCTGGGGACTAAGAGTGTTTTTTGGTCAGTATACATCTGTGTATCACTAAAATGAGGCACGGAATATCTTAGTAGACTATGCACTTGTACCCAATGGCATCTTGTTAAGAAAACAGCTCCATTAAACTCATGCCATATTAGCTTATGGGTGACAGGAAGAAGGATTACAGCAAACCATAACTACGTGGATTACCCAGGGGGGCTCTAACAATGTAACCATATAGATTGCCTACATATGGTACCTGTGTGGTGGCCTACTGCGGATATATGTATATATATGTCAGGTGTTTGCCTGTTTCATCTCAGCAGCTGGTGTTAATATTGTAATGCCAGTGCTTGTCGAGCACATAGGCGTGATGTTGGTACCTGCTCGTTTCCTGCCGAGCTGTTGTAAGTCCCTTTTGGGCTCTTGTCACGGCAGTCCTGAGTGGCAACTGACCCACCCGGACTGTCGGTACCGCCACCCACAGAAAGCGGAAAAATAACCCAAGGTGTACAGTACTGTGTGTATAGAAGATGACGAGTCCCAGTAGTAGAAAAATAGAACTGCTTTACTGTCAGGTTCTTCAATATAACAATACACGTCTCACAGAATAGATAAATCTTTATACAGGCTTTAGTGCTTGACCTTTGTGCTTAAGGAGATGCTTAAGAAGGAGTAAGAGAGGTAGCCTCAACCCAGTGTAGCAATGTACTCTGCTGGAACCTGAAGATATCTTTGTAATCTTTGTAGTGAATAGTTACTTGTATTTGTGTGTAGACTTAGTCTGACCACCTTCTGCCCCCTGGTATCATCTAACCCGTCCCAGTAGGGTAGTGCAAGCCCCAGCCATTGTTATCTAGGTGTGGCTAAGTGTCTAGGGGTGTCCCAGTTACCTGCACTGCGCGATATGATATGTAGACCTTCTTTATGGTAACTTTGTCCTATCAAGACTAGTTCCTCTTGTGTTCAGGATATTGCCCTGCTCCTTTATGATGTGTTCCTGGAGTGGGTTAGGGTGTTCCTTGGTTACCTCTCCCTTTAAAGTGCTTAGCACTGTATACTGAAAGTAGTTGTTGTAGCAATAGAACTGTTGGTTTCTAGCTGCATCTATACACTTGCATTACTAGACTCAACTGATTTACTGTCCCCGACCGGGGTCCTGGCATTAGCCAGACCCTGGCTTAACTACAGTAGGAACAGCGTTTTTTGTGTTTTTCCTCTCTGAGAATCTGGAGAAGACTACTCTTCACCAGTGAAACTCTTCCTACAGAGGCCTCTGTATGTCTGCCTGTGAGTGGTGAGGACAAACGTGTGCAGAAAAAGACAGATGATAGGTTAGACATGAAGAGCACCTCCTATTGGTCAGCAACAAACACATGGTAAACATGAAACATTAACCTAATACTGACTTCAGCTGTGCATATAAATAAAAGCATAGAAAATACTGACACTTAGTGGTTAAACTTTAGTATATCTCATCACCACTTGACCTGAGAGAAAAGGCTTGTTGACAAGTGCACAGGAGAGACACAAACACCAGTTGTGGGACACCACACCTGTCCATACTCGTTTTCTAACCCACGCAAGGCTATATGCACCGTGGGCGGAAACTGGGCCACGGTTTAAAGACAGGATGGTGGCACCAGCATCCCCAGCCAGTGTCGGTCTGTTTATAGTAAAAACAGAAAAGTGATGTGCCGCTTGTACATTCACTTTAAAGCGACTCTGTACCCACAATCTGACCCCCCAAAACTGGTTGTACCTTCGGATAGCTGCTTTTAATCCAAGATCTGTCCTGGGGTTTGTTTAACAGGTGATGCAGTGTAAACTTGCAGCCCGGAGTCAAATTGGCATGGCCTAGAGTCTGTGTGTCCTAGGGTTGAAACGCCCCTCTGTCACTCTTCCCCACCCTCTTCTTCATTAGAAATGCCCCCTGGCAGGATTTTTCCTACTCAGCTTTTGTCTGAACACTGCACAGGTGCCTTAACGATCAAGTAAATGTGCAGTGTTCAGACAGTAATGAGTAGGAGAAATTGTTTTAGGGGCATTCCTAATGATGAAGAGGGCGAGGAGGAGGGATGGAGAGGTGTCGCAATCCAAGGGCATGGGTACTCTAGGCTGCACCAATTTGAGGGAGGTTTTTTTAGGACAATAACTACATCACCTGCCGAGCAGACCCCAGGACAGATCTTGGATTAAAAGCAGCTATCTGAAGGTACAAGTGATTTGGGGGGGTCAGATTGGGGGTACAGAGTCGCTTTAAGGACTGTTCAGGCAATATATGTGTCAGTACTAGTAAAGCTGTGTGATTTTGCTGGCTCTTGTCTGTCCCATCTGCATAGCAGAGGAGGATCACATCTGGCTAGAAACACTCCTGTTAAGAAGATGAAGTCATTGATTTCCTTGGAAAGGAAATGTCAGGCACTGTGTACACGACTGATCCGGACATCCAGGGAGTGTTCTCTTAAAAAAAAAAAGTCAACATATAGAATACCTGGATGTGGATGTCTGATGCTTGTGCATAATAGAAGTCCAGGAACGTGTCCCTCATAGAGACTGGTCAAGAATCTTCTCAACAAGAAATTTGGTGGCAGGAAGATTTTCTGGCCATGTCATGAAAATAAAGATGAAACAGATGCACAAACCATACAACGCATTGAATCCAAGCAAGGTTATCAACCCTAACAGAGTTTAGATTACATTTGTGCCTGAACTGTATGATAACACTAGGGCATGTTTTTAATGTGAGCACCATTTTGCAGGATCAGAATGGCACACTCTGGTGCAAAACTTATTAAATTGAAACTAAATCTAACCTTCTAATATGTCCCTATAGCGCATGGTGCGCTGAGGATGAAGGTCATTTTCTTACCTCGATTCTCAGTGCCAGATTTCATATGCTAATAAGGCATTTTGGTGCACTGAAAGCGTGGCTACCACTCTCATTGCACTTGTCTGCCGCAGCTGGCCTTCCACTCCTAATGAATTTTAGCAGAGCAGAGTGTGGCCCTAATATATATTAGGTGGGATGGGCTGAACAAGGAGGATCGGTGCCCTGAGGGCAATAGTCTGGCCTCCCGTGTACCTAAACCAGTCATTAGCATATGAAACAACCTACAAATATCCCGAAAACGGCAATAAGGATCAAGGTAAGAAACTTACCTTCATCCTCAGCATCCTGTGCGCTATAGGGATATACCAGCAGGTTAGATGCTTCTAACCTGCCGATATTTTCCCTTTTAAGACTCAGAAAGATGCTTCTTCCTCATTATTCACAAGGGTCCTTGTTTTTAAGATCAGTCACAGTGAAAGAGTATTCAGAAAACCAAGTAGTGCCCGAAAGTGTAGTGTGGCGTTTGACATACTGTAGTTTGAGCCCGAGCCATTGGAGCAGCAAAGTGCCTGTTAGGTATCCTTCATGGCTTCTCCTCCCCGACTATTTGTGTATGAGGAGAGGCCTATCGATCACTTTCAAAGGGGTTATCCAGGATCAGAAAAACCCAGCTGCTTTCTTCCATTAACAGCCTCACTTTTGTCCTCAGTTTTTGTGTGGTATTTCAGATCAGTTCCATTGCAGTGAATGTAGCGAAGTGGTAATACCACATACAACGTGGGGACGGATGTGGGACGGTTTTAGAAAGAAAGCGGTTATCATTTTCTAATCTTGGATAAACCCTTTTACCTATGTTTTTCCCTTGAATGTTGCATCATTGTAGAGTACAACTTAGTTGTTAGCAATGATAAAGCCTGTTGGGATTAGATGTGGCCTGTGGTTTAGGCAATATAAATCTTATCACAGATTCCCTTTAAGAATCCTATTGGATAAACAATTTCTAACGATTAAACATCCATTGTTTTAAAATAATGGATGTTAACCCTCTCCCGCCGCCACACTGTAAATTAACGTTGCTGCAACCTATGCCTGATGCTGCAGCTACGTTAATTAACGATTCAAGATGACACAGGCGCAGGAGCTGCACCTGTGTCATCCGCGCCGGGTCCCGGCTATCAATGATAGCCGGGGAACCACCGCAACTCTCAGCACTGGAGCCGTGCTCCGGTGCTGAGAGTTAACCCTATAGATACTGTGGTCAGCACAACCGCAGCATCTATAGGGCTTCTGATAGAGAATTCTCTCTCTACAGAGGGAGAATTCTGTCTGCTGTCCATCAGGGCTCTGCGAAGTGCGAAGAGCCCTGATGGTAGCCATGGAAAGCGAAAGCCTCAGGCTTCTGGTTTCCTCGCTATGGAAGTTGGCGGGGGGAGGGAGAGACGGCTGGACATGCGGGGTGCGTGCCTGTGAGGTCTACCCCCTCCCTTCTCTCCCCTGCCGCTGTTACAAGATTGTAACAGCGGCAGGGGACAGAGGAGAAGGGGCAGACACAGGGACATCAGCTTATGGGATCATTATGATCCCATAAGCTGATGTCCTAAAACGACTTGGGCATTGAGGAATCAATGACCCCAGGTCATGAAAGGGTTAAATGATGGCCGTCCTATAAAACTGTCCATCTTTTACGGTGTGAACAAACCCTGGAGGACAAATTGTGGCCACAACAAATATTGATTTAAATTTATTTTCTGTTCGCTCAATTTGCATTTTGTTAATTGTTTAAAATAAACTATTAAGAATTTTTTTTTATAGCATTCTTACTGTGCAGCATGTTTCCACCATAGTTTATTACCTTTGCACCGTATGGTACATTGAACATATTTTCTTCATTTATGCTCCATTTCCCTCACTGAGTGGGTACAATATCATTTGGTCTTTAGTATAGCTGTGGTGTCATTACATTGTACCAAGTCAATGCCAGGTTGTGAAATATGCAGTCTAGACTACTGAGTGAGGAAAGAACTCTCCATTCATGACCTGTGTAGGATAAAGGTAAAGTCTTTTGACATTTGGCATAATTCACGCACCCAACTGTTAAGGTCTATACTGAAGTTGTTTCCCAATAACTATTTATAATAAGTTTTTTCCACAGGTTTAATACAGTGAATTAATATAATAAATCAATAAGACAAAACAATTACAGTTGAAAGAGAATGTACCATCATGTACATCCCCCCCCTTTTTTTTTTCTTTTTATAAGTAGATCGGCATTTTTTTACGACGCCCGGTTCCTGCGCTTGGCGCAATTCTTTTGCCATGTACCGACCTGGCTCTATGCACTGAAGGCGGGCCCGCTGCCCCCAGTGTGACAATATCCTCTCCCTTCTGTGACATGGCTCCATTGATTCTAATGAAGCCACATCAAAGAGGGGAGGGGATATTTTAACACTGGGGGCGGCAGTGTTTTCCAGATATTAGTGGTCAATGGAGGTTGTTGGTAATACTGAACCTCCCCAGATGTCTATTCTAATGTATATAAGCACTTTCTCTGCTTCACTATGACATGGCTGCAGCGTTCTTCACAAAGACAGCTTCCTAATGCTTATATACAGTACATTAAAATGGACATAAAGGGAGGTTCAGTATCGCCAATGCTGCACGTAGCAGGGTTAGCGTTATCTATGTGGGGATCAGGGGTTCTGAAGCCCTGCAGTTCCCGACACAGATCAACTGGTGTCAGAGATTTGTAATTTACTTCTATTAAAAAATCTCCAGTCTTCCAGATCTTAGAGGCTGCTGTATGTCCTGCAGGAAGTGGTGTATTCTTTCTAGTCTGAAGAGCAAGAAACATTTTATATGGGGATTTGCTGCTGCTCTGGACAGTTCCTGACATGTACAGAGGTGGCAGCAGAGAGCACTGTGTCAGACTGGGGAGAATACACCACTTCCTGCAGGACATACAGCAGCTGTTTTTTTAAAAAAAATGGTAGTAAATTTAAAATCTCTGACACTTTCTGACACCAGTTGATTTGAAAGATCCCCTGCCACACACACTCTGGAGTACCCCTTTAAGGAATTAATATTATTTCCACTCTGTAAATGTAAACATTTGTTGGTTTTAATGATTTTTTTTTATTATTTAGATTAGAAAATATATTGTTAGTAAATGGATAAAACAATGGGAATACTGTGTTTTTTTAATTGTAGAATTAGAACTAAGCTCTTACATAACTTGTGTAACCATAGTTCAGAATGTAGAATGAAATACACTGTGACCCATTGACCACAGTCATTTCTTAATTCTAATTTATGAAAGAGTTCATTGTTTATTTCTCAACAGTCTTTAGCAAGTAAAATTTCTGTAAAGGTCATATTAAAAATGAATCTACACTCCAGCATTTGTCCTATTTCTGTCATTCTGTTACTTTGTAGCTTGGACTATGCACTACATTTAATGTAGAGAACCTTGTGGATTTGCTTACATATTTTTTAGTTAATTTTTACAGTAATTAGGGAAATATCCAGTTATAACCTTAAACCAACCAACAAGTTGCTTGACAGATCTGTTGTTTTCATGTGTAGACCAACAAAAAAACTCTGCCAGCAGGTGAAGCATAAGGGGCCACTAATATATGCAAACCCTGCGCTTGCAGCCAAAGATGGTGGTGACGCTGGTGGTCCTAAGTCGTATGAAGCATGTATGATCCAATGTCCGAAAAGAGTTGAATTCACCAATAGATGTGGGCAGATGCCAATGGAAACAGTGAGACTGTTTTGCGCACTCTGCGATTCTAAGGACCACTAGATCCGTTGTAACGCAGAGTGTGTGAAACAGGCAGTCACTGCTTCCATTGGCATCTGCCCAAGAGAGTCTGCACTATAAAATTGTTGCTCTGTCCTATTCGATAAAGGCTTCACTAAACGCATCTATTGGTGAGTGCAACTCTTTCTTTCTTTTTTGGACATTGGATTATTTTTATATGTATAGTATACGGTTCCATCACCGACCCAGTAGAGCAATAATAGACCTAATACCTAGATTATTTGCTGAAACCTTACCTTCACACGACCTGAACAGGTGGGAATAGCTCCACCTTAGTGCAGGGACTTGGCTCCGCTGGGTAAGGGGGACGCCCTATCCTAGTGGCTCCTTAGTTTTTTAGGCAGGGCGAAATAGGCAGACCTGTTTGCACCATACCCGGTTTTCCCTTCCTTTTGTATATCCCGGTTACCTGCCTGGGAATCTTCACTGTAAATAGTTTAAATGACCACAATAAATACTTTTTTGCTAGTAATTCTAGCGTTTGTCCACCATTTTGTTTTCCAAAAATTTTTTTTCTTATGTCTGTACTCTAACAATGGGGACTAGAATATATCTTTAATTATCTCATAAGACTGCACCACTAATTTGTTTGTTTGCTCCTATATGTATAGTATAATTTTAGGGGGAGATTCATCATCCTGTGCCCTGGCGCCAGGGAAAAGGTGCTAAGTTTTGCGCAGACCCGGTTTGAGCCAAAATCTGCGCCTTTTCCCTCCATGATAGGCCCAGTCGCTTTATAGTGCATAATCTACTATGGTTTACACCTGATAGCAGGAGTAAATCACAGCAGAAATCTACACCTGTTCCGGAGGTGCAGGTCCCATCGGATTCACTCTTGGGGTATGTCCACACTACAGAAGTCACACAGAGAACTCGAACTTGCCCTAACCTTCTGATATTGCCTAACTATGCAGATTTATATATGCATAGTTGGGCTTCTTGTTCTTGTTACAGCAGCCTGTAACAAGCAGCCTAACTATGCATATATGAATATGCACAGTGGAGGGGGCGGGCCGAGCGGGTGCTCCGGGCAGATGGGGAACGCCCCAAATGCTTCAAACACTCTAATTAGCATATGGGCATTTATCAAAAAGCAGCACAAAACCGAACACCCTGCTGATAGTGCCTCTTTAACATCCACTTAATAATATGGATACAGCCCAAGGACCACCTGGAAAATGTGGATACAGATGTGTTTTCCAGCAGGCCTCGGGCAGTATCCACCTTCTTTACAGAGCTGTCAGACAGCAAGATTTCAAAGCCAAACATGATGAGAAGTTGTCATTTTAGGATTTTTTGTTGCTGTTAAATGTATTTTTTTCTTCACACATATATATGAGCCTAGCATATGAACTCCACATTTACTGCTAAGCTTATCTGGTAGTACTAAGACCCAGCAGCTTAGTGAAGCTACCTGGCAATCACATGATCACCAGCACAGAAAGCAAGAAGCTTTATAATGAGTGCTGCGTACACAGCGATTGAGAAGTGACGGTAATAATGCATCCCTGCCTATTCTCTGGAGAGCTCGGCCTGATAGCCGCCTTCCCTTTACCGCAATGTTACAGTCTTCATGCTGCTGCGAACTGCTGTAAGGATGTTCCAATCCGTGCAGAGTTAATTGTAGACCACCAAGGTATGTTAAGGTTATGAGCGATAAGTAAGTGGTCAAAACTACTACTTTATTACAATTTTGACCTTTCTTTTGAATTGGTCCCTTTGTATGATCTTTATTCAGTATTGTTGAAAATGATGAAATCACCAGACATAAAACAGTGTTAAATAGCTGAGCATTCTGCCTTAATGAATCATACTTTAAACACGTGGGTAGGTAGGTAATAAGTAAAATATTTTACAAATCTAACCTGCTGTAGGCCCCTATAGCGCCTGGGATGCTGAGGAGGAAGGTGTCTCTTACCTTCCTCTTCTGCGCTGGTCCCACGCTGTATGTCCATGTTATCTTCAACAGGGGGCACTGCCTCACCCCCATAACATCACCCGTCCCACCCACTCGTTTGACAATCAATTACGCCGGATGACGCAGTGATACATGTCAGTTTTCTGCGGCCGCTATTCATTAAATAGAGAACCTGGCAGTTCACACATTAGAGTGTGTGGCTCTGGCCGCACGCTCCATTGTGTGCAGCGATGAATTGGGATGTGGGCGCACATGGCTGCGCCCGCATCCGATTTTGCCAAAACTGTAGATCATCACCGGCCGGGATGATCTTCAGTAACACCAGTCGGGTCATAGACCGGCCTGTGTTATACATAGTGTGAACATGGCCTAAAGAAAAGCAGTCTAGTTACTACTTTGTTGCTATTCCTCAATCTCTGAAGATGAACTTAAAGTGTTAGTTGTTATAACTTTTACAATTTAAATCAACAGTAGATGTGAAAAAAAGCAAGTTTGCTATTTACATTCAATATTTTTTTTTTAGTTATCATGCTGTAAAACGAAACTGAACTTACCAGAAAGAAAGGTCTCCTGAAGGCAGATTTTCTGACTGGTTGAAAAAAAGAGACTAAACACAGAAAGTCACTGGCATCTGCGCCCACAGAGAAGTCAGAGATAATCTCATACACTGGTCCTTTTTTAAATCCTGCTGCCTTAGTCTTCACCTGATTAAGATGTGTACACCCCTTAATCCCTTCACGTCAGTAACATGTATATATACATTCCTACTACACATACCCCGTGCCGTGCAGTAGGAATGTATATCTACGTTCCTGACTTCAGGAGCTGACTGATGTGTGTGGGACCACACTCATCAGTGTCCCTGAAGCAGAGAATAATGAGAGGCAGCTGCGATCCCGCAGCTCCCTCTAATTAACCCCTTAAACGCCGCCATCTATAGTGATTGCAGGACAAGCTCCTGTCACTGAGTGATCGGGACCCCGCAGCCAAGCTTCCGGGGTCCTGATCGCTTGTACCAACGAGCGGAGGTAAGTCACTTAACTCCATCCTGTCAGATCAGCGATTCATGTATAAAGTCTGCTCTCAGGCAGGCTCTATGCATAGATCGCCGATAACACTGATCTATGCTATACTATGGCATAGCATAGATCAGTACATGCTATTTTATGATTGCATGTTTTAAAGGAAAAAAACCCTTATAAAACCCCTTCCCAATAAAAGTTACAAAAACCTCCTTGCCCATTATAAAACTAAAAATATTTTAAAAAAACAAAATAAATAAACATATTATATATCGGAGCTATAAAAATATAACATTATTGTTCCTGCACCGTGAATGGCGTAAGTGGAAAAAAAACAACAAGATTGCTGATTTTTTTAAATTATATATCAGAAAAAAATTATTAAAGGGGTAGTGCGGCGGTGTGTTATTCGGCCGCGTCATCAGCCGCTCAGCAGCGATTGGCTGAGCATAACTGTGCTCAGCCAATTGCGGCTGAGCACAGTTATGACGCGGCAGAGGGTGGACGGCGGCAGCGATTCGGCCGGCCATCCGAAGATGACGTTTGGCACAAGATGGAGGACATGCGCAACACGGATCAGGTAATGTATAATGCACCACACACTTCCGGGTACACGGGCGGGGGTGGTGGGACACGGGAAGTGGGCCATTCACAGACATAACATACATTACAAAGTTGTATAACTTTGTAATGCGTGTTATTCTGTGAATAATTTTTTAGCGCCGCACTACCCCTTTAAAAGCGATCAAAGTTTTTCTGTTGCACTAATATTATATTAATAAAAACTAAATAAAAATGACACCCCAACCAGCCCTGTAGGTGGAAAAATAAAGGCGCTATGGCTCCTAGAAGGCGGGGAGTAACATTGCATTAATTTGACCCGGACATTCGTGCATCAATGGTCTCGGTCTTGAAGGGGTTAATGAATCAGGCACTGCAGCGGCTGACCACACTGCACTTTAAATTGTACAGTATGCCATCTCCCAAGCTGACTTATATTTCAATTGCCATATATGCTAGCTCTCTAGTGTATATTGTAATAAATCCGGCAGTGCTTAGGGCTACTCACCCTTCATGTCAAACACTGCTGATAAATTCATATAGACTTTACTAATGGTAAACCATATTCTACACCAGTGATGTCACACTTGTGAGTTAAGTGGTTTACACAACATGAGGGACTTGACTGGTTGCCTTTATATGACAAAAAAACCCGCTTTGGGTGCGTTCACATGTACAGGATCTGCAGCAGATTTAAAGTTGCAGATTTACTTTGAATCTAATCTGGGCCATCAAATCTAAGAGACCAGCCATTCCGTGACCCGGCCAGGTCACGGAGCCGCCGATCTCTGCAAAGATCATCCCGGCCAGTACTACAGTACCGGACGGATGATCTTTCCTGCCGCAGAGTTCTGATGTGGGCGCATCAGCGCGCGCCCGCATCAGAACTCCCCATAGCACACTATGAAGCAAGCGGCCGTAGCTGCTCGCTTTATAGTGTGAACTGACAGGTTTTTTACGCCCACTTTTCACTAAATAGCGTCCGCTATTGTCAGTTCTTTGCGGCGCCGCGAGGGATCCCAGCCGGAGCATATGCCATGTGTATACGCTCCGGACGGAATCCCATAGAAAGTAAGGCAATGTATGGTTTCGTACAAAGTACGGCCGTTGTTGCCGATTGCAACAATGGCCGTACTTTTATGAAAACATACGTTGTGTGAACATAGCTTAAAGATTAATTTCTCTTAAACATTGGCATTTTGTTCTAAATGAAGCCATGTTACACCCAGTGCCAGTGACACCATCAAGGCAGTACAACTTGGCATGCTTTACAGGAACCCAGTCCCTATGGGTAAATACTGAGCCCACCCCGTTTTAAAAAGAATAGACTGAAAATAGTTAATGTAATAGTTGTGTAGTGTCTATTTCTCATCCATATTCTTCTAGTGACAGCAGAACAGTCCCGATTTTCCCACCTTTGGTTGTTTACAGTGTTGGTGCAGGGAGGCACTAAGGGGGATCAGTATTGTGCAGAATATACACATTTTCCTTGCTAACTGAATTATAAGCACAATCAAAATGACAAACAACTAAAAGATAGCAATCCATTATCTGATTCAGTTATCAATCTCACAACTCTTTTTGCAGCGTTCCTTTATTTTTATTATTCACCAACAAATACAGACCACGTTCTCTCGGTTAATTCGGCACTTTGTTATTTAACTAAAGGTTGGCAAGAAAGCGTAAATGGCGCTTTGATAGCTTGCACTGACAAGTCTCTTTGTTTTCCTCTGAAGAGCACAATTAGTAAAATAATAGAGGATTGCATGTTTTCATTGACTGCTAACTGTTCTGCTCTGATAGATGGCAGGAATAACAGATGGAATAAGGTGACACACTGAGAACATTTGTGCACAGCGATCCATCGTGGTAACTGAAACCGGGGAGCTAAAAATACGTGTAAACAAACATATCATCAACCAAACAGGCGGTCTGATTAGACCTTTCTGAAGTTTAATCTCCTGCCTTAAAAGCAAGCAATTGTGGATTAAGTGGGTCGGGTATTATGGGGCTTCTGAGGCCAAAATTAAAGCCACAGCTCACCATAGACACCAGACTATTTTCTGGATGATCTTGAAGATTTTGCTTTGATTTGGTGGCAATCCAGTTGCTGTAGTAAAAAATCCCGGCACTCACCAAGTAGAATAATTATTTATTACGTGAAACATGTCATCAACAGCAAAGAAGGACACGTTTTGGCCAAGTGGCTTTTATCGACTGAGCTAAGTTAAAGGTAAAGTCCGCCATTTTTCAAATCTGGCGGGGGGGGGGGGGGGGAGGAATTTCATCAGGAGTATGAATTCACCTCTCCCTGTGCCCGCAGTGAGCAGCTTGACCATGCTCTGGACCCCCGCCAGGCTCTGGGATCGCCGGCACCGACACGTCATGACCCATCGCCGCTCAGCCAGTCCGTGACTGAGGCGGGACACTGTTCCAGTCACAGATTGGCTGAGCGGCCAGTCCATCATCTGAGACAGGCTTTTTTCACTCAAGTCGTAATGTCATCACAATTTGGGGCAAAATTAGTTCTGGCAGGGATCCCAAGGCCAGTCCGGACACTCACCGCAGGTACAGGGAGAGATAAGTTCATACTCCTGATTAAATTTTCCCCTGTCAGCTGCCAGATTTTAAAAAGGTCCAAACTTCTCCCTAAATGAAGGTCACTTGATTGATTATCCTCTTTGGTGAGTGCCGGGATTCTTTACTACAAGCCACAAGGATCACCGACAGCCGAGTGCCATCTCTTTACTATACTAAATCCTATGGCTGTGGCTCATGGTATGGGAGCCCAGGCTAACAGAGTCGATTTTTTAACTTTGTGTGTTGGTTTTCTGCTTAGATAAGCAAACTTCAAAATCTTTGCCATGTTCCATTAAAAGAATTGGCTTGCATTGCCCAATGAACGCTTGTGTTGTCAGAGCTTTAAATGAATATAGGTGTTTATAGTTTGATTTGTTCATGTTTTATGGTAGAAAACTGTAGAAGTAACAGTAGGTTTACCCCTAGTAGTGCAGCAACACAATGGCACATCATCAACACATGGTAAATAGAGATGAGCGCATCACTCCAGCATGCTCCAATTGTTCGGCATTTGAATACCAGTGGCTGAAGAAGATGGATGCAGCCCTAGGGAGTCCTGGAAAACATGGATATAATCATAGGCTGTATCCATGGTTTCCCAGACTCTCTAGGGCTGCATCCCACTTCTTCAGCCACTGGTATTCAAATGCCAAACTATCGGACTCGAGCATGCTAGAGATTTGTGCTCATCTCTAATAGTAATGCATGCACTCTGTTTGCCTCCACATGGTGCATTTGGACAGCAATATGCTCCGAAGGTAGTCTCTTCTAGAAGCACAGTCACTTTGTAATATAAACGATCTCCTGCTATGAAATAAAAAAACTATGAACATTTTGTTGATGGAGAAATAAAGAGGAAGCAAGAACCTCATGTGTGTCACGGAGGAGCAAAGAGCATAGTCTCATTCTGTATCCTGGCCCCAGGCCCTCGTTTAGCTCCTACACTTCCCTCAGTGTTGTTTCCTGGAGAGGTGACGGTAATAGAGTAGCGTTCGAAAAGGAAGTCATTTATTCCACCGCAATAGATGTAAAACTTATTGCTGCCAGTGGCAGCAGGTGACAAGGGAATAAACAGCACAGCGCAGCAAGAGTGAAGCGTGTAATGTGAAAAATTCATAGATTCAGTACTAAAACAAGGCGCAAGAACTCTATGAACCTCTTCACAGCCCTCCATTTACTTGGCTTCATCAGGGGTAATTTGAAACCCTGTTTTTTGTAAACCTCAGTTCAGTGATCTTTGGCTTTGCTGCATGTTGCAGCCATGGGAATAAAGTCATAAAAAGTTTTGGATACCCTACGTCATGTTGATTTTACACAATATGCAGTTATTAGCTTCAGGTCATGGTTATATATCTGGAATGGAAAATGATGTAACACTTCTGTCTTCTTGGCTTTACAGATTGGTGCGCACTAGCGTGGGTCTGCTCCATAACGCTGAACCTATATCTGAATGTAGTGAAAGAGATGAGGACAGACCGATATCAGCTGTAAGTATTCCATTTTTGAAAGTTTTATCCTTAAAGGGGTTATCCTGTAAAAATGTTTCTTTCATATTAACTGGTGTCAGAAAGTTATACAGATTTGTAACTTACTTCTATTTAAAAATCTCAAGTCTTCCAGTACTTATCAGCTGCTGTATGTCCTGCAGGAAGTGGTGTATTCTTTCCAGTGTGAGGGTGGGTTCATACTGAGGAATTTTCGCGGATAATATCCGCGGAATTCCGCTGTCTGTCCGCGCCTTTCCGCCGGCTCCATAGACACCATTCTATGGGCTGGCGTATTCCGCTATCCGCCGAAAGAAGTCACATAGGAAGTGAAGAAAAATGGCCCCTGTGCTAGTCCACATTGTCTCCTGCTCCTTCTGCTCTCCCCCCCTTAGGAGACAAATATTCCATGCCTCTGTCTCACATTGTGTGTGTTTGCTGAGATCAGGCTGATGATGCAGACAGGGGGCTTGGCTGGATCCCCCAATCCCCTGAGTGATTCACCATCTCTGACTAGCCTTTTTAGCCTCTAGTCTAAATCTAAGCAGACAAGGAGTGACAGAAGCAGGTGCTGCAACTCAGCTGATTGTGCAAAAGTCTGCAGTGAAATTAGGGCCATGTTCACACATATTGACGTCTTATTGCAGTACTGCAGCGTCTTCACAAATGATGCAGTAACACAATTAAATGATGGTAAACGGCAGAGAGCCGACACTACCAATCCCACCTGGACAAAAAACAAGGCAGAACCTCCCATGTAAGATAATATCAGATAAAGTCCTTATTGTGGGGCTCAACCTCAAAGATAAAAGATGCTTGATCATAATACTAATGTGCGTGGAGATGGAAAAAAAAGTTCAAAAACTTTATTCCAATATCTGCATTACAGGTAGTAACAGCATGCTGCGTGGGTGGGAGCACAATGAACTGATAAAGTACTGCAATTAATCAGTAACACAATGAAACTGCAATGTGTGAACTCAGCCTAGATGTTCTGCAACAGATTTAGGCGGGGAATGGGCAGGATGGAGGACTGTGATGAACAGCTGAGGGAAAGCATTGCATTCTGGAACCTGTAGTACTACGTACAATGGCTTAATCAGTAGGTATAGCCACACAATACAGAACAAAGACCCCCAAAGCAAATGGATTTTTGGTAGTTTCAAATATGGGTTAGACAGGTAAGCAGTTCTATATGCTTCTGCAACCAATTTTTTTTTTTTAACCTCTACCCTTTAACTCACCCATCCCGGTGCCTTGTAGTGCCGTCGCTGGGTCCCGTTTGCTGCAGCCAGGGTCCTGCAGCTCTGCTAGCTGCAATGTCATAACCCTGACTGAGTGATTGCCCGCTCAGCCAATCAGTGACTGGGGCAGAACACCGTGACTTACCTGGTTTCCTGCAGAAGATGATGTCTGGTGGCAGCAAACAGGAACCTGGCGCTGGCGCTACAAGGCATGGGCACAGGTGAGTAACTTGTTTATTTTCCCACCCACACCCACCTGCCTGCAGATTTCAAAGTTGGAGGGACTTCTCCTTTAATAGGCACGGGATCAACACGTTTCAAGATGGAAACAATCTCTTCCATACTTAAGTGCTGAATAAGTTTTAATAACTTTCCTGATAAAGAATTCTTTCTGATCTTGTGTTAATAAAACTTTGTAAGATTACATGCCCCGGGATCAGTGTCTGTTCTCCATATCCATTTCTCCTATAAAGCACAGTATGTACACAAGTCTTGTTCCGCCAGTGCTTTTTCTCGAGCTCCATTGAAATGACCTTATTTTGCAGCATTGTCTGAGTGGGGGCTGTAAATGGTGCGGAGAACTTGCCGGACAGTTGATTTTTTCCTAATCTGACAGATGTCATGCTATCTACCGCCTACCGCTGCCCATCTAATCAAATGAAGGATCGTCCTGTTGATCCCAGGTTCTCGTCACCGTGGCTCGGCTGCAGAATGTATCACTGTCTCTTTACAGCACAGACAAACAACTAATCCTTGCTAGAGCAATTAGACATAGAAAGACCTCAGGGAAATAGCACTTCTACAGCCCTGTGACCAGAAGCAGCATAATGAGGAGTGGCAAGAAGTGTCACTTTGGATTGTGTCCTCCTAGACAGGAAGCCTTTCAGTAATGTCATTTATATGTCATGCACAATTGAAGCAGCTAATAGAGTTAATCTCTAAGGGAGAACAAGTTGTAACAGTGTTAATTACAGCATTATTTATTTATTTGCAGATGTATGGGCTATCACTCTGTTATGGGAAGGAGGGGCTGCTGTTTGTGGCGGGGAAATTGCTGTTATTCTGTGTCCGGGAGGGATAGGTGCCGTCAGATAGGCTGGTTGCTTTCACTAGAATCGGCCTGGAAGATGTTATTTGTTATCATGAAGAATGATGTGCTATCAGTTCTAGAGCATCATTCAGAAGACACCATAGAGTTAGCAAAGGAATGACGGATATTTTTTGCTATCTAGTCCTCATTTATAGGTTTTGTCAATCTCTTTCTGGATTAAAGATGAGCAAATCTACTGTAGGAACGAAGCAATTTGTTTAGTTCCTATCGGCATTCTGCTCATCACGCTCTGGAGTTTGAAGTCTGCTCCGCTCCTCCCCGGGTGCTGGGAAAAGATGGATCCAGTCCTGGGAAACTTCTCCCAGTTTCCTAGAACTGGATCCATTTTGTCCTACCACCAAGGGTGGAGCGGAGCAGACTTCATACTCTGCAGAATGCAGATAGGAACTAAATAATTTCCTTCGTTCCTACTGTAGATTCGCTCATCTCTAGTCTTGGTCTTCACTTTTGGCTGTTACCAGTCAGATGTTTTGAATATGTTGCAGAAATAAAAAAAATAAAATAAATTGAAGCATAGAGCAGAACAATTGTCTGACTTCGGAATAAGAGATTTAGTTTTTTTTTTAATTGAGATACATCAAAAGCAGCAATCATTGAGCTCAGGGAGATCAGTGAAAAAAATCCAATGAAGTACTCACTCAAGAGTCTCCACTCAAGAGTCTCCATTGATACATTGCCCCCTATAAAATTAAATATGCAAAAAAAAGGGGGGTCCGTGGAGCCTTAGTCATGAGTTTCAAAACACGGGAATAGCCAGAAATCCCTCCTGGGAAGGAAACTTGTTGCCAAGTGGGTGTTTCCCTGATATGTAGCCCCTTAAGTCCTACTAAGTTGCAAGTATTAGGGCACAAATAGGGAAATACCAGGGTGGTCCTTTTTGCATCAAAGTCTAACTCAGTTGTGAGTATTGCGACATTGCAAATGTTTACCAAAGCCAGGCATCCATCCACAGACAGCTGTTTTAGGGTATTGCACCTCATCAGTGTGCAGTGGGATTCTGGCTAATGGGACAATGAAAAGTAGACCAACAAAACACAACAATCACTGAGCTCAGGCAGATTAGCAATAAATCCAATGGAGTACTCACTTAAGAGCCCCTAAAAAATTTGTATATGCAAAAAAAGGGGTCTTTGGAGCCTCAGTCACGAATCTCAAAACACTGGAATAGCCAGATATCCCTCCAGGGAAGGAGACCTGTTGCTAAGGAGTGCCTCCCAGTGGAGAGATCACCAAACCACCCACCTTGTTACGTAGCCCCTTAAGTCCCACTCAGTTGTGAGTATTGGAACACAAATAGGGAAACACCAGGGTGGCCCCTTTTGTGCCAAAGTCTAACTCAGTTGTGAGTATTGCAACATGACAAGTATTCAGTGTAGAGGTAGGTCCGAGGTAGAGATACAGTACTACCTGTTACTGACAGATAAAAACAAACAAAAAAAAACCCCATCACATTAGAAGCGTTGGGTCATACACCAGATAAAGGACACTTTTACACTGGTATAATTCAGGTAATTTTTGTGCCCATATGATGGCCACAAATTCTGTGGTCTGATTACCTAAACTAAGGCCATCACCAATCACTATGATTATTATAGTCATTATATAATGATCCAACCCGTGGGCAGTCCATATAACACTCCTGTGATACAGTGTACCCTGCAACAGAAATGGTCTTCTAATTTTTCCAGATTATAGTCCAAAATTCATCATGCCTTTCAGTACAATCCTGTGATAATGGCTGATAACAGAGAACAATGGTAAGTGAGTATATATACTTGGCAAGGTCATGACCTTTACACGGTGTGCGGGAAGGTTTTAAAGCGACTCTGTACCCACAATCTGACCCCCCAAACCACTTCTACCTTCGGATAGCTGCTTTTAATCCAAGATCTGTCCTGGGGTCCGTTCAGGGGATGCAGTTATTGTCATAAAAACATGTTATAATCCGGCAGCGCTGTGTCTAACGGCCGGGGCTTACATTTGTATATGCACTAGGCTGGCACCACCTCTCCGTCCTTCCTCCCCACCCTCCTCATCTTTAGGAATAATCCAGGAACATTTACTGCTGTTTGAGCTTTGCACAGGTGTATTAATGATCCAGCCCATGTGCCGGGCTGCCACAGCTGACGAATAGGGAGCAATCTTCCTGAAGCTTTCCTAAAGATGAGGAGGGTGGGGAGGAGGGACAGAGAGGTTGTGCCAGCCTAATGCATATACAAATGTAAGCCCCGGCCGTTAGACACAGCGCTGCCGGATTAAAAGTTGTTTTTATGACAATAACTGCATCACCTGCCGAACGGACCCCAGGACAGATCTTGGATTAAAAGCAGCTATCTGAAGGTACAAGCGGTTTGGGGGCTCAGATTGTGGGTACAGAGTCACTTTAAAACCTTCCCGCACACCATACCATATGTACTTCTGTGCCTGATTTGTGTCAAATAGTTCAGGTACTTGGATGACCATAGAGTACAGACTAAAATAATTGCTGACAACAAAGAACAAAAGTAAATGAGTGCTGTATACATCCGACGAGGTCCGAAACTTTACAAAAACCTTCCCGAACACCTGATGCACCTACATGCCACATTTTGGTCAACAAGTTGTTTTTTAGATGCCTATAAAGTTAGCAAAGACTGATAATGGCAGATGCCAGAGCACGGGGAAGAAGTCGTCTTCTTTTTTTATTTGTAATGTGCACTTTATTGTAAGCACATGGCTGTGGGTAGAGGAGTCTTTTAAAAATAATGTTACAGGATATTACTATTGGACAAACCAGTCTTGAAACACATTAGCTGATATACCCCTGTGGTTAGTGTCTTGGATTTTACAGTGCATTAAAAGTTATATCTGCTTCACAAGATGTGCTGGACTTGGCTGTATATTTATCCTGCTATTAAGCCGCTTCTGTGCACCTAGTGAGAACTTGATCATATCTTAAAGGGGTACACCATTGAAAAAAATCCTTCAAATCAACTGGTGTCAGGAAGTTATATAGATTTGTAATGTACTTCTTTTTAAAAAATCTCAGGTCTTCCAGTACTTTTCAACTGCTGTATGTCCTACAGGAAGTGGTGTATTCTTTCCAGTCTGACACAGTGCTCTCTGCTGCCACCTCTGTCCATGTCAGGAACTGTCCAGAGCAGGAGAGGTTTTCCATGGGGATTTTCTACTGCTACATGGTATTTTAGAACCATGGAGACATATTGTTCAATCTAGGGGATATATATATATATATATATATATATATATATATATATATATATAGAATTTTTTTTTTATCAAGATTGGAAAGTGTATCATGTTTGTAAAGTGTATCATGTTTGTAAAGTTGTTAATTTGGTTAAAGGGTACCTGTCACCATGCCTCATTACAGAGCTCAGCATGCGGATGCCACCGATGCCAAGATATCAGGTTGCTATGGAAACTCTCCACGCTTGCTTCATGCAAGATCCCTATTGTAATTATTAGGACTTGTGCACAGAACCCTTTAAGGGCCACATAAACAATCCAGCGAGCCCTGCCGCACGATGAAGCCATCCTTGTGCTGATCACCGCGGTTTGTGCTCATCATCAGTAGTGTCAGCCAGTGTAACAGCCAATTTGAAGGAACTTCCTGTGGTTTGGGGAGCATAAAACTCCTACCAGGATCCCTTCAAATTCATAAGACAAACAATGTATATTTTCAGTATATATTTTCATTCCATTCATCTTCACTGATGTAATAGTCACTGCACTATTTTAATCAGATAGGAATTAATTATTATCATCATCCTGTTATGTGTAATACAAAGCGTTGTGTAGTCTTTTGAAACAGATTAACAATGTTGGTTCTAATGTCTAGACCAATAGTCCCAAGTGAATGTCAGCATGTTGCAATTAATATGATCTCAACAGGTTATGAAAGCAAATGAACTTAATAAAGCTAAAGGGGATAAGTGTTCACAAGGCACAATGGTTTTCTCCGAGCAGATGTATAATACTGTTACAGTCTATACCTGTGCGTTACTTTATAGCGCTGTTTACAATACCAGACAACTGCTGCAAAATCTGGACCCAAGATGAGCATATTACCTATGGAGCATTAGGCAAGTATTTGTTGCTCACTTTTTAAAGGGACTTCCTACCACCTCCAGCACTGCTGCTTCGGCTCTCCCTGCCGCCTCTGTTGCTGTGAGATGCTTGTATACTCGTGTCTCCACTGCAGCCAATCATTGGCCTCCGTAGTATATGGCACGAGAACACTGAGGATAGTAATTGGCTGTGGCAGTGACGTGGTGTATGCAGGCTTGTCATTTATGATGTGGAATTATATGGTGAACATGCAGGCACATGTATCGTAGATAAAATTCTGTTCTGTATAATTTGTAATTAAAGGAGAAGTCCGTCCAGACCCATTTTTTAGCAAGTGCTGGGAAGGGGAGGATGAAACAAATAACATGTTCTTACCTCTCCCGCTCCAGCACTGGTGGCCGCATACCGCCGATCCAGTCCCTGGATTTCCGTCTGCTTCCTGGTCTGAGTGGGGACCCATGTTGTGATTAGAGATGAGCAAACCTGCCAAGGTTCGTGTTCGTATGAACCTGAACTCTCGGCTTCTGACTGCCGCTGTCTGCCCGCTCCGTGGAGAGGGTGGATACAGCCGGAGGACCGCCTGCAAAACTGGGATACACCCTATGGCTATGGCTGTATCCTATTTTTCCAGGCGGTCCTCCGGCTGTATCCACCCTCTCCACGGAGCGGGCAGACCGCGGGAATCAGAAGCCGAGAGTTCAGGTTCATACGAACATGAACCTCGGCAGGTTCGCTCATCTCTAGTTGTGATGTGTGAGGTCCACTCCGGCCAGGGACTAGATCAGCAGTACGTGGCCCCCATCTCTGGTGCGGGGAGGTTAGAGCATTTTATTTTTTTTTACAATTTATTTTAATTGTCTTTCATCTCAACATAAAAAAATATTTTCAGTTTCCAGCTGGAAAGCATACTATTCCATCAACAATTTCCATAGCAATATATATAGCATATACATATAGTATAGCATAATATATGACAAGTACATTCAGCCTTTATATGGGTATTTTCCAGCTTTTACATAATAATTCCATAAGAAGTAAGCCACTTATGACCCACACAAAATTTCCCAAAAAACTTACAAGTGAGAATAAAGAAAACAAAAACAAAAAAGGATTAAAAAAAAAAAAGAGGAAAAAAGGAATAAACTATAAAAGAAAGAACAAAGTAAGAAAGGAAAAGAAACAAAGATTCGAAAGACTTTTATCCTCCTCAGCACTTGCTAAAAAAATATGTCTGGCCACACTTCTCCTTTAACCAGATCTGTTTTTAGGTTTCACAACTTAAAGGTGCATACTTCAAAGTCTATATATATGCATCTATGCTGTGCGGGTAACAAAATATTTTTTGTAAAAACAATGATCGCGGGGTTGGGGACACTATTCCATGCTTTGGCTTAGGGTCTGTATATTTTAGCCAGTTATTGTGGGTGAAATGGCAATATTTTCGGATTAGAGGAGTGGATGATCTAGGCCCTGACTTGTGGTATTATCCTTCCTGTACACAGTGTAGCTCTGGATTGTCCGCATACAATAACTAATGAATAACCTCATCTGACTGCCAGCTCCATTTAGCTTGTGAACAATGAACACCGTGCCATGAAATCTGGCTTACCGTTTACTGCTAGCTTGCGGATGTCCCTGTTATTTTCCTAGTGTTATTTTCGTTCCCGGCCTAATAGTAATCTGTAATATGCATGCCTTTATTCTGTTAATTTAGCATTTCAAACCATTCAGGGCTTGCGGACTTACAGTGCATTAATGCCTCATTTGAAGCTGCCCATGAGCAATATACTGTATATAGTAATGCATTGTGTCCAGACTTTTTACATTTTCATATTCAATATTCAACATTTAAAGAAAAAAATAGTAATATGATTACCAGTAAATTTGTTCCCATGTTTTTTGTTGCCAGACCCAGTATACAAGGCTTCAGTGTATATAATAATTACTATACCAGTTCAGTTCAGAGAAATGTATGAGGACAGAATTCTGGTACAAGATTCTGGCATAGGTTAAGCCAAATAATAGTTGGTCTAAACTTAAAAGGGTTATCCAATTAGGTAAAATACATGTTTAATAATCCCCCCCTCCTTGAAACTAACAATCTATATAATACTTGTTTTTATCTTATCGGCCTCCTTCCCAAGTTCTGAGTCTGCTGCCTTCTGCTGTCTGTACTCTGTGGTGCCAGGAGGGTTATTCACAGTAAGGTTACAGGAAACTTGACCTCAGAGGGGGCTGGCCAGCATAATAGAGTGCAGCGACAGCACTCTGTTAACATGAGCATCCCTAAAGGGAGGGGGAAGAGGGAGTTCATAACAGGATGGAGAGAACAGCTCAGACGTAGATTTCTGTGTCTTAAGCAGAAGGCAGCAGACTCAGAATTCGGGAAGGAGACTGATAAGGTAAAAACAAGTATGGAACAGATTAGTAGTCTTCAGGAGGATGGATGATTAAGCATGTATTTTACCTAACCAGGTAACCCTTTAAGTTTAAGCCAATTATTATTTAGCTTAACCTATTGCAGAATCTTTAACCAGAATCCTGGGGCATTTTACGTAAGTAACGTAGTGTCATATCTGTCCCAGTATAATTCTGTTAAATTGGTCTCATGCATTAGTCTGAACTGGCATATTTGTATTTATTATTATTATTATTATTATTATTATTATTATTATTATTATTTACACTGAAGTCTAGTATACTGGGTCTGGGAACAACAAACATGGAAACAATTTAATTGAGAACAATTCTCTATTTTCTTCTTTAGGGTGGGTTCACATGTACATGGCCGTACATGCACATGTACGGCGGATTTCATGTTACTTCAGTAACATGTTAATTCATGGTATTGTCAGTTTTAATAGGTTTACAAACTGACAGCAGAATTTTCATCCTGCTGCGAGTATGTAAACCCTTCCCGCTCCCTGATGCCCCACTCAGCCAATCAGTGGCTGTGGTGGAACAGCGCACTGAATGGTTAAGCGGAATGTCAGAGAGCCGGGAGCCTCAGAAGCAGACTGGAGCGTGGATGGGTAAAGTATTTACTGGGCCATTGAGGGTTAAGGGGACGGGGTTTACATACTTGCAGTAGGATGAAAATTCTGCTGTCAGTATGTAAACCTATACAAACTGACAGGACTAAGGAGCGCAGTGGATTTTGCTGCAGAACTATGTGAATCCACCCTTAAATGTTGAATACTGAACAATATGAAAACTTAAAAAATGCTGGACACAATACACGCTGATACATACTGTATTGTTAGGGCCAGTTCGTACAGAGTAAAACCAGCGTAATTCTTTGAGCGGAGAGAGGAGGTGCGCAAGCCCTCCCATAGACTGCCAGTATGACACAAAGGCTGGAAGAGAGTTCCGCGGAGGATTCCGCCAGTTTTACTCCGTGTGAACTGGCCCTTAGGCCGGGAACTGAAATAACAGACTAGGAAAATAATACCAGATAAATTAGCAAATAGCATTCAAACCTTGGCCTTACCAATTAGCACTCTTGTGCAGCTGCACATCGGGCCGTCTTAAAGGGCCCTTAGAATAGACACTTTACACAGTCCAATATGCCGCTTTGTATGGTCACAGATGAGCACCAATCAGCCAGCACTCACTGGCAGTGCCTTTACAAGACATGATCAATCGAGCATGTGTGCCAAAAAAATTATAGAGGAGACTTTGGTTTTTGAATTACAAATGCTTTTGTGCATATCATACTTAGATCATGTGAAGTCGCAGACCATAATTCCAACGTTTCGGTGGTGACACCTTTATCTAGGAGTCTGTGTTGGAGGATGGTAGCATAAGTCCTGGGCCATAACTGTTGATAGTGAGTAGTTGGCCGGCCGTGTTGTGGCAGGCCACTGGAAACAAGGTGGAGAGTGTGTAGGCACGCAGTACAGCCGAGTCCGGGCAGCCAGGTCCAGCGATAGGAGTCATGTCTTGATGTTGCGTGTTTCTACCTTTCATTAAAATGAAAGGGGTCCGATACCTTTTCATGCTCCCTATTTTGACATTTTGCTGACATATCCATGCCTTGGAAGGCATGAATTTAGTGTGAACCCAGCAGAAGAATTTCTGATACTCCAGACGTGAGTGCCACTGTGCCACTGAATTCTCTAAAACTTCCAAGCTAGTGCACTGCAGACCAATGGGGACTTATTATTTAATATTGCTTTGTTTTCTCTTTAGTGACAGGGCCAGATCATAGAGCACTGATTTGTTCTTCTGACATATATTTTTCTGTATGTTTCAGTAACATTTGCATATATGGCAATATCTGTTTATGATATATTGTAAGTGTAATTGAAAAAATGGTGAGTGTGCAGCAAAAAGCAGCAGAGAGCTACAAAATGACAATTCCGGCCTGTTATATGGCAGCATTTATGTCACATAAAATATTCAGAGACTCTGTGGTGCCTTGTGGGCTCAAATGACCTTTCATTCTTGGCTACATGCGGGCACTGGCATTAGTCACAGACGGCCGTATACTTCATCTGTAGACTTTTCATTTGGCTGCATCATATCAGCCTGGCTGCGGCTTCTTTTTTTGCAGGGGGATCTGTCAGACTATCTGGAGATGGGGCTGTCTGACACAGTTAATGCAATGACTGTTGTACTTTCTATTACATAAGTTTTAGGAGCTGGAGGAGGAGATGGATTTTGAAACCTTTCTAGCATGTCTTGTATGGACTCATTATTACAAGAGGCTTATCTGAGTATTGTACAGATTTCAATGGACACAGTCTGTTGCATTGTTCCTGGCCAGAGTTGCCTTTCCTATTGGGCAGGGTAGGTGGCTGCCCAGGGGGCCCCTTTGCGCTCTGGACTGACTGTAAAACACTGACTCTGATAGACAAAGGAGTGATGAGCAATTAGCTCCTCTATCTGTCATTGTTATTCTCTATTGTAAGAATGGGGCCATGGACTTCATGGCACTGAGCTGTCTTCCCCCTAGACTAGAGGATGTGCTGCCCTTCACGAATCCCTGCGATCAAGAGGCCAACGGACCCTCTCACCACACGATTAAATCATCATCGTCATCTGGGGAAGGAGTAGAGTGGCTGGGAAGGCGGGAGGGCTCGCAAGATGGGGGGGGGGGGGGGTTGGTAAGCGTGAGGTTGGGTGTGACCAGTTCACGGCTCTGCCCAGGGGCCCATAATGCTGTTAAGATGGCCCTGTCTCTTGCTGCTTCCCTTATCATAATTAGTTTATGGTTTATTGACTTACAATCGGGCCTATCAGGATTCTGTCACAGTGTTCATCATTTTCACAGCCAGAAAAGTGATGCATTTTAAAGGGGTGTTCCATTCAAGCATAACATTTCATATGTTGCTTCCCATGGTGAGACTAACAATTCATTCTATACTTTTTATTATCTTTTCGTTCCCCTTCTCCCAATTCTGAGCTGCTGCTTTCTGCTGAAGTCACAAAAATCGGTGTGTGAGCTTTTCTCTATGTCTCCCCCTCCCTTTCAAGGTGTCTCATGTAAACAAGTCCCTATCTGCAATTTTTTTAGCGGTTTTGTACTAATCACAGTGAGTTCATTAGCAACTTGACCTCCCAGCATTACAACCCCCTTACCCCCCCCCCCCAGCATTACAAAGAGGCTACAAAGTTGCAAATAAAGCCTGCCAGTCGTCTTGGTAAGGAAGGGAGAGGAGGGGGAGACGAAAAGCTCACAAATTTCAGTATCTTCAGCAGAAAGCAGCAGCTCAGAACTGGGAGAAGGAAACGAAATAGATAATAACAATTATTCTGCAGACTGATGGTGCTACATGTAATATGGAAGGACTATAGATGTGTTGTGCTGAAAGCTGTAATCCTCCCTTCAGTGACACTCACCCCCTGGCTGGCTGCATAACATATTGGAGTCATGGCCTGCATGTTCCTCCTGGTTGAAGCACTCAGCACACTGCCTGACAGTAGCCCTCTCCAGCAAGCAGTGACCTGCACCAGTCCAGCACCTCCCCCGCTGCTGCTCATACAACATTGTAAAGGCTGCCTGTCATCTGGCTACCTGTTATCTGTTGCTGTCTGAAAATCTATCCCAAGCTCAGCCACAGTACAGATATCCAGGGGACGGGGCAAACAAGAATTGACAAGTAACACAGAGGCAGACACAAGGCTGAGGGGACATTAAGCTACATGTATTAAAAAAAGACTTCAATTTAGCTTATTAATGTATATTGCAAAAATTTTTATCATGTGCTAAACTAACTAAAACTAAATGGTCAAAATATTTTATAGTTACACTTTAAGACTTTGAAAACAAGAAAGTTTGGCATTCAAGAAGTGCTGGGTATGTCCTATAAATGCCACAAAATTTAGCTTTCTGGTCCAGTTCCATCATCTGATCATAATTTGCTTTCCTATTTATTGGCAGTACAGCTAGTTATTTGGCGTGATTTTTGAAAGTATGCTGAAGGAGCATGACAAATAGACTTTCACAGGTGCCATAACACCAGCAGGCCTACATGTGCCCTGCTGTTACGCTGCAGAGGCTGTTGTTGCCTTGAGCTATACATAACAGGCGCAGAATGCAAAACAACTGCTGTCAGTATAAAGACTGTATCAAGCATTAACCCTGGTGTATTTGCACATCTATACAACAGTCAGAGTTACATGGCATGAAAAGTCCAGGTTTCCATGGTAACACGGTATCATAATCATTATACATAGCAAAAGTTGCCCTTAAATACTAAGCTTTAGTTGGTCTTTGTGACCGTGGGCAGTACAGAACTGTATGGCACATGACATTATGGGCATGCATTGTTGGATACCATATGCCAGGCTATATTTCTCCTGAACGCAGTACTTCCAAGGGACACTCATATTGAAGGTATGGCATCCAATGTGGTATCCTGCATTATTTGTACTGTGGACCACAGCGCCCCTGAAACACACCAATACAGCATATACATTCTTGCAAATGAGACATAGGCTGCAGCTAAAAAGTAAGTGATGTCATGAACAGTATGATATTATATTGTATATTATATTGTAAAGTAGATTTAATATAGTAATAGAATGGTGTTAAATTAATCATAATCATTTTTGGTCACTGGTACCAGTGTTTTGCCAGTGGCGATTCATGTCCGATCCCAGGGGTCTGTTTCTCTCCTTGCCCTTGGTCTGCAGTGCCTCTTTCCTTTTCTGTAGTTAAGGACATGAAATACGGGAAACAGATCACTGATCTCAGTGAGACCAGCCAAAGACAACACTGTCATCTAAAGCGCTCAATACTGTGAAATCCTAGGGGCATTGCTCCCTGGGATAAATAGAGCAAATAGAGCCTCATTTGAGAGTCTCAAAACACAAGACTAGCCAGATATCACTCTGGGAAGGACCCAGCCAAGTGTTCTCTTTGGTGGGTCTCCCTGAAATCAGTGATCTGTTTCCGTATGGCTCTACTAGGCATTGCTCCCGCCTAGCCAGAATCCTGCTCCACACTGATGAGGGGCAACACTGCGAAACAGCTGTCTGTGGATGGATACCTGGCCTTGGTTTTTCCCTTGTCATTACATTGACTTATAGGGCCACTTAATATGGTGGTTTTGGTGGTTTCCCTACCAATGCTATCTCTTGGCTGCGTCCTTCCCGGAGGGATGTCTGGCTAGTGTTTTGAGTCTCTTAAATGAGGCTCCATGGGCTCTTTTTTGCATGAGGACATTTAAGGTGGGGCCGCAGGGGTTAATGGCGCTGAGTTCAACATACTTGCAGCGGGATGACAATCCCGCTGCGAGTATGTCTGCCCATTGAAATGCATGGGCAGTGAGAAATCCGTCGCGGATACATTGTGTGTGAAGGTACCCTAGTTAAGTTATTTTTTACACAAGTCCCGACGCCAGGTGAGAAGCAAACCCTTGGTGCTTCCATGGATCGTTGTTGGCAACATAGCGGCACTGGAAGTTAAGGGGGAGGGGGGGGGGGGGCGGTGCCTACAGATTCACTTTAAATAGTTGATCAATAGCTGATCGACAGAATGCCGATACCAAGTAACCTTTCTGATCAGCTATTTTGGTGAGTTACGATGCTGGAAGTAAACACAAAGGCGCCAGAAACTTTGACTCCATACATTGTGTAGCTTCAGTGGGAGCTGTGCCACCAGTATCCCTGCTTTCCTGGTCTGTACAATAGGGCAGAAATTATCTCTACAGCAGCATTTTATGCCTGGGGGGACATTTAGTAGAACATGTAGGGTAGATCTTTGTAGGAGCAGGTATTAGAGCTGACCTTACAGATTTGATAGGTAGTGATTAGAGATGAGCGAACCTCGAGCGTGTTCGAGTCCATCCGAACCCGAACTTTCGGCATTTGACTTGCGGTGGCTGCTGAACTTAAAGCCTTAACCCCTTCGGGACCAGGCTAATTTTCGTTTTTGCGTTTTCGTTTTTTCCTCCTTGTGCTTAAAAGGCCATAGCACTTGCATTTTTACGCCTACAGACCCACATGAGCCCTTATTTTTTGCGTCACTAATTGTACTTTGCAATGACAGGCTGAACTTTTGCATAAAATATGCTGCGAAACCAGAAAAAAATTATATGCACAGTGAAATTAAAAAAAAAAAAAAAACACAATTCTTTTTCTTTGGGGGGACTGTGTTTTTACGCCGTGTGTCTGTGAGTCATTACGATTATAACGATATGTAACATGTATAACTTTTCTTTTATCTGATGGCCTGTAAAAAATTCAAACCATTGTTAACAAATATATGTCCCTTAAAATCGCTCCCTTCCCAGGCTTATAACGCTTTTATCCTTTGGTCTATGTGTGAGGTGTCATTTTTTGCACCATGATGTGTTCTTTCTATCGGTACCTTGATTGCCCATATGCGACTTTTTGATCGCTTTTTATTACAATTTTTCTGGATTTGATGCGACCAAAAATGCGCAATTTTGCATTTTGGGATATTTTTGCGCTGACGCCGTTTACCGTGCGAGATCAGGAATGTGATTAATAGTTCGGGCGATTACGCATGCGGCGATAGCAAACATGTTTGTTTGTTTGTTTGTTTATTTATTTACTTCTATTTATAACCTGGGAAAAGGGGGGTGATTCAGACTTTTTATTGATAACAACACTTTATTTATTTTTTTTACACATATACTAGAAGCCCCCCTAGGGGACTTCTAGTATATACACTTTGATCTCTCATTGAGATCTTTGCTGTATACTTATACAGCAAAGATCAATGAGATCGGCACTCGTTTGTTTTCGGCTGCTGCAGCCGAGCCGGGGGACGGCGCTATCTTAGAGAGGTCCCCGGCCGGCTTCAGTAACTGAGATCGCTCCCCACTAGACACCAGGGAACGGCTGAATCCGGTAATCAGAGGCAGCTGTCATCTTTGACAGCTGCCTCCGATTATATAATTAGCGGCGACGGCGATCGGACCGTCCCTGCTAATAGCTGCGATCCCAGGCTACATGAGGCACCCGGGATCGCGCTCTGAGTTCCCGCACGAGGACGTACAATTACGTCCTCGTGCGGGAAAGGGTTAAGGCTATGTGGAAAACATGGATATAGTCATTGGCTGTATCCATGTTCTGCAAACAACCTTAGAGCTTTATCCAAGTTCAGCAGCCCCAGCTAATCAAATACCGAACGTTCGGGTTCGGATCGACTCGAACCCGAACCCGGTTCGCTCATCTCTAGTAGTGATATAATAATTTTGTAGTTTACAGGAAGACACATGGACTGGCATTCTGTCTACACAGTAGATCCTATAACTCAGCCCATGTGGTCCAGGAAACTCTCACGTTTCGAGCTTGTACAATCGTATACAGAGCAGTATTATTGATTTTGCGTTGTGGCCAGGGGTTGATATATACCACTGTATGGCTATGGAGTGTCATATATCGCAGAATATCCTTCTGTATTCTGGTCCCTTGTTTCTGTTATAACAGTGTGGATTGGCAAAAGTTCTCATCTATTTTTTTTTAAATGGGAATCATCTTTGTTTTAAGACACTTCATGCCCCGTTACATTCCCAGCCCTTTAGTTAGTGCGACAGGCGTAAAGAAAATAGATCAGAATGGCTAGACTTCCTGTAGACTTCAGTGGCCCAAATTTGATATGATGTAGCTTACAGTCCAGATGTACTGTCTTCTATGTCTTCTATGTCTTCTATGTCTTCTGGGTTTTGACGAACATGTTGATCACATATATAAGCCAGTAAAAGGAGCCTATTCAGCTGAATGAATCAGAAGATTATTTCTACATAGGCCACAGTGCATGCCTAGAAAACTCTCCCATAAAGGTCAATATGGTCCCCTGCAGTCTTATACAGTTGTTTCCTATGTCCATAAAGCTGCTGTAAAGCATATCTCTTAATGGTGTGCAATGTGAGTTCCCTCAAAATAATGTAAAAAAAAAATCTGATTGGTGCCATAACCCAGCAACCTGACAGTCAACTGTTTGCCAGAATCGAACCTGAATCAGACAGCTTCTACCATTGTGTAGGGTTCATGCTGGGTAACTGCAACTCTTCTGCCATTGAAGTGAATGGTAATTGAGCTGCAGTAACCCAACATGGCCAGTACACACAATACAGAAGCTAAATGCTTCTGGCTCTGGTCTCTGTATATGCAGGTACCATGGTAGCTGATCACCAGGGGTGCCAGCTTTCAGCACGCTATCAAATATTGATGACCTATCCTGAGGATAAATAAAATAAAAAAGCCCCCAAAAATTGCCTTTAGCAATCAGGAAATATTGAACGTGCTCCTATAACATCTGTCTTTTTAAAGATGTTTGCTGATCATTAAAGCCATAAACATCTTAGGCCCACATTCCTTTTCGCCTTCTCCTATCAATCAACAGACATCAATAACCTGTCTATATATAGGGTCCACCATAAAACATTTGGAGTCAGAACTTTCTGTCTTGCACTTCCATCTCTTTCTCTTATCACCTGGATCAATGAGACACATATCATTCTAGATACGTTGACACCAAAGGCACATGGCATTCTTGGGCTAATACCACACTCGCTAAGTGAGAACATCCTCGACAGCCGGCTCATTGTTTAAAATAAACCGGTCTATTGTCGATAAGTATTAGGAAATGGAAGTTTAAAGACGTCCACATGGAGGTTGATATAATATAGGTATTAAAATAAAAACCTAGTGGAAAAACTACTTTATCAGGTTATTTATTAGTGAACGGCCATCAACAGTCATGATCATGGCTCAATGAGTTACTCCCACTGACGGTAATTGAGTAAGCTGTCTAAGTGATGTTTATGGAAGGATTCAGAATATGCTCCTCTAAGCATTAATATATCAAGATGTTCACTGCCGTTGCCAACGCGTACTTTAACATGTAATGCAAAATTCAATAGAAGGTTAAGGTACCAAGACAAAGGTTGTGTGATTGTAAATTAAAGGAGGAACAGTGCAAGATGTCCTCTAGCTGGGCGCATCTGAGTGTCACTAATTGTCCTGACCACTGGAGGGTTAATGTACCATGAATGACGACTGCAACGTTGATGAGCGCTCTGATGTGAGATTCGGAATGTTGGTCGTAGAGCTGCAATAGATAGTTGGTTCTAATGAAGCATCATTGTGTTGATTTCAGATTTCATCTGAATTGATTCTGAAGTTTTTACAGGGTTCCTTAGTTCTCTTATTCCATGTTTAAAATTTGGCCATGTTGCTTATAGAAGAGAAGCAAATTGGGGCACAATTGCCTCTCTAAACATTAAAGCAAAGTCTGCTACTTATAATATCTCTTATGTGGTCTGATTATATCCCAAACCAGGCAGATATTGCCCCATGTAATAAGGCCAGAGATCAGCTGGCGAATGAGTCAATGCCTAATGCTCACTCAATGGCCGATCACTAATTTCTGATTTGTCAGAAAATAATCAGCAGTCTTGTACACATCTCCCCGTGTAGTAGGGGATGTGCACTGGTTAAAACTGTTTGTGCAACCCTTTCGGAATGATCATCAAGACGTGTAATAGGCTCTGTACATGAGCGCCGTTCTAGGAGATCGGTGCTCTTTTACAATGTAGCTCGGACAGTGTAATATGGCTCATAGGTAGCGTTGAACAGCGGATCTTCAGCAACGTTATCTAAACCCGAACGCTCTGCATTTCATTCCTTGTGGCCGCCCTAAGGAGTTGCTGAACCCAAACATTTTGAGAGATCAGCTCAACACTACTCACTGGGCCTTATTACACCAACAGATTATCTGACAGATTTTTGAAGCCAAAGCCAGGAATGGATTTGAGAAGAGGAGAAATCTCAGTCTTTCCTTTATTACCTGTTCTCTGTTTATAATCCATTCCTGGCTTTGGCTTGAAAAAATCTGTCAGATAATCTGTTGGTATAAATGTGCCCCAGCATCAGCCCTCCCAGAAATCCAGGACACATGTTCCTGATGGGGCCTTTTTTCAGATTCAGGGAATTTGACAGTGGTTTTGACTCCTCTTACCCACTGAAAGTGCTAGATACATAGACTACAGAGGGTGAAGCAGTGAACACATCTCAATAGCAGGGGTTCTGCACTGATCACTCTCTCACCCTTTCCCTCGCTCTTGATTGACAGGGTTAAAATTTCTGACAGAATCCCTTTAACTGTCATGTGGGCATTGTGTATGTGGCTTTTCTATAGCTATATATGTGGGCAATATAGATATGATGCTGCTTTAGGTCATGCATTTAAACTTGCCCAGGTTCCTAAGTGACCCACTCACTGCCTACAATGGGGGAACATTAATCCTATCCTGGAGGATGTTTCTTAGCCTTGGTTCAGTTGTTGATAATATGGTTCTGCTGCCATGTTTTACTTATTAGACAACATTTTTGATTCTGTAAGAAGTAAAAACTACAATAGGATGGTATTTTATTATAAGTGGGAGGTGTGACACCATACAGTAGTAAGATGGTGTCTTCAAATGCCAAAAGACTAGGCTTACAATTTAAAGGTAGGGGTGTCAAACTGCCCTCCAGCTGTTGCAAAACTACAATTCCCATCATGCCTGGCAAAACTTTCTGTCAAAGCGTGACTGGAATTGTAGATTTGCAACAGCTGGAGGGCCGCATGTTTGACACCTGTATTTTAAGGGATGGTGAGCCATATGTCTCACAACCCACAATTTTGGGAGAATATCTATGAAATAAATTGGGTTTTGCCGATAAAAACGTCCACCTGCTTTAAACATTCCATGGAAAATGTGCTCGTAGATTGATCAAATTCCTTGCCGAGAACCTTGTAACACTACAGAACTAGAAATTACAAAGGCTTTGGATAAACTAGAGGACTGTGATGTCTGGTTACAAAATCCAACCAATTAGTCTTCTCCAATCAGACGGCAGCAGTGATTCCCATTAACATCCTTGACTCTGGTCGCTTGTTGAGTGAAACAAATGTATTATAGCTTTGATATATATATATATTTTTTTTTCTCTTCTCCCAACTGTTCATTTGATTGTTTGGAGCTGAAACCAGCCGTATAAAATTGGTTATTTTTAAATTCTTTTGGCTCATTGCTACTCCCTGATTACCATGTAAGCTGGCAAGTCAGAAATGTTTCCTCAGATACTTTACCGCTGTGATTGCGCTGATAACATTTGTCTTAGGTCGCCCCTCTCTTGTATGAAATAAATGAAAAACGATGCTTCAATTTATTTTCTGGAATGTTCCCAATATCCTTTACCGTGGATTTAAAGGCTGATCACTAGGTGGCGATCTAGATCCAGCAGCAGATAAATTGGATGGATAATACATGTAAATGACTTGTAAAGTTCTTCTAAATGGATGGGCGAACGATGTATATGGTCATTTTCAAGAAGTACTTACTTGTGGGATAGAGGCAATAATGAAAATGAAGCCATGGAAATTACAAAACTGAACCTAGCTTAGAATAATTCCTCCAAAATTGAGTCAGTGCACTTCAAGGAGCGGCTAAGGCAAACTGAGAATATGCTGATACAGCACTATTACACCAATTACACGATAGGTAGCTAAGGATGTAAATGACAAGATGTACTCTGAATTTTACTATTTAATAATAAAATTGTGTATATTGAAATAGGAAATAAAATATAGGGAAAAAAAATCTCTGGAATGAATCAGTCGTTAAAAGCATCATAAAATACTATGTAAAATACCTGAGTAAGTATTTTTCTTACTAAATCAGTGCTGCTTACAAAATAAATCACAGTATGCATGTGTTTATCACCTTTTCTGTGATCTTACATGCTTTTCTTCTGCTCCTGATGCAAACTGTCGACTTTGGTATACATCCTGTAATGTTCTGCATGCTCCTGTTGTACACTCTAGCTAGGATTTGTGCCAACTCTTATCTGCTACTGTATATGTAGTGGGTTGGGTGTTAAGAGTGTGAGTGAGCTGTAGACAGAGTTGAAATCACAGGTAGAATGCTGTATAGGATGTACACTAGACAGGAAGTGGGGCAGTAGGGAGAGCATAGCTGAGAGTGGTCAGCAGGAGAATGAAAACATAAGGGATCCCAGAAAGGTAGTAAAAGAACTTATTTACCAATATGTTTGTTTATTTGGTACTTGAAAATGTTATTTTTTTAATTGGAAAAAGGAAAGTCAATAATCTGCAAATCCTGATAAACATTTTGAACATGATCATGTGGTGCAATGGAAGAATTTTTTTGTAACTTCAGTACTTATGGAAAGAACTTTATGGGGTAATAAGTTATTAATAACCACCCAATTATTATGGTACCCACACCTGCCCTGGCTACAGAAAATCAGGCTTTTTTGGCTTGATTGTTAACCTGTTTCACATCATCAGGGATGGTCCGAACCTGCTTTGGTTCGGGTTCGTACAAACCCGAACTTTCGGAAATGATTCCCGCTGTCTGCCCGCTCCATGGAGAGGGTGGATACAGCGGGAGGACCGCCTGGAAAACTGGGATATAGCCATAGCCATAGGCTGTATCCCAGTTTTCCGGCCGGTCCTCCCACTGTATCCACCCGCTGCACGGAGCGGGCAGACAGCGGGGATCTGATGCAGAGTGTTCGGGTTCATCCGAACCCGAACTTTGGCAGGTTCGGACCATCCCTACACATCATAAAAGAGCCAACATCCCCTTTCTCCTCGAAATTACACCCACACACGTGGTGTCCCACCACAGGTGTTTTGTGTTTCTCCTTCACACCTGTCGTAAAAGCTTCTTACTCTAGGTTGAGTGGTGATAAAGGTAGTATTCTCTAGTTTCACCAGTAGTCAGTGTTTTATATGTATGTGCTGATGTATTGCACAGCTGAAGCTAACAAAGGGTTACTGTTTTATTTGTACCATGTGCTTTTTCTGACCTATGGAAGATTCTCTCTACTCTAAGCCTATCTCTTCTTTTCTTTCTTTTGCACACATTCCTTTCCACCACTCACAGGGTAGATAACACATCCCCTGTAGGAGGTTAGTTGGTGGGAGGAGGTGTAGCTTCAGTCTTATCCAGATTCTCGTGGGAAGAGGGCACACAGAGTAGACGTCCCTGCTATAGCCAAGCCAGGGCCTGGCTCTGCCAGGACCCTTGTCCGGGACAAGTCTAGACAATGTGGTCTAGTTAGTGAGTTGGTTAGACACACGCGTGCAGTGCAACCAGAGACGCTTAGTTCTTGTAGTTTATCTATTATATCTACTATGCAGTGCTAGACACTACAGAGGGAGAAAAGTCAGGGATCAACCTAGCCCGCGCCGAGAACCACTCTACAAAGTGCAGAGCAGTATCCTACAACACAAGAGAAACTAGCCTGGATAGAGCAAAGCTACCAGAAGGTCTACGTATTCTATCTCGCAGTGTAAGTAAACAAAGAAGACTTGGACACTTAGCTTTACCCAGGTAACCAAGGCTGAGGCTTGGATTACCCCATTACGACAAGTACCTCAACACTGTAGGGCAGAAGGTGGTCACACCATAGTCTATACATGGTTATAAGTACTTCTCACTCTCAAGTATTTTCTCAAGTTCCGGCAGAGTATTACATTGGGTTAGGACTCCCTTGTCCAACTCCTCTACTCTAAACTTTCAAGCAGCGCTGTATTACCAGCTGCTGCTGCCCTAGACACTAAACCTGAAGACGCCCCATCTTCACTCACCAATTAGCATCATGATTTTCAAGTTTCTGAACATCATATTGATATCTGATCAGTCGGGTTAGGCTGCATTCCCACATATACTGTACGTTACCACATGCAGCCGAAACCAGACCCTCATGCGGTAACCAACAGCCGGTATGGCCAATGATCCTGGTAACAGCACATGACTACTGAGGAGGAAATGGGAGCCTGGTTTCGGCCACATGCATTTCTTTACATGTAGAAACATTGTCTGAATTGTGTTTTTCATGGTTTTCAACCTCTTGATGACACTTGACGCACCCGTACGTCATGCGTCCGCAAGAGGTGTTCAGTGCGGGGCCGCGCGGCGACCCCGCTCTGAACCGCCGTGATCCCGGGTGCCGCATGTAGCCCGGGACCGCGGCTATTAGTCAAAGTTGACAGCTGCATCAGATTACCTTCTGCAGCACTTCCCTGGTGTCTATTGGCGGAGATCCCCCCCCCCCCGGGACGTTGTCCCGGAGGGGCGATCTTCATATCTTCAGCCGACCAGGGTCTCCGCCAAGATGACGCTGATCCCGACTCGGCACTTGTTTGTTTTTCGGCTGCAGCAGCCAAAAGCAAAATAGTGCCGATCTCTTTGATCTTTGCTGTATACAGCAAAGATCTCAATGAGAGATCAGTGTGTATATACTAGAAGTCCCCCAGGGGGCTTCTAGTATATGTGTAAAAAAAAAATATATAATAAAAAAGTGTTCTTATTAGTAAAAAGCCCCCTCCCCTAATAAAAGTTTGAATCACCCCCCTTTTTCCATGTTTTAAATAAAAGTAAATAAACATGTTTGCTATCGCCACGTGCGTAATCGCTCAAACTATTAATCACGTTCCTGATCTCGCACGGTAAACGGCGTAAGCACAAAAAAATCCCAAAGTGCAAAATTGCGCATTTTTGGTCGCATCAAATCCAGAAAAAATGTAATAAGTGATCAAAAAGTCGTATGTGCGCAATCAAGGTACCGATAGAAAGAACACATCATGGCGGAAAAAAATGACACCTGACACAGCCCCATAGACCAAAGGATAAAAGCGTTATTAGTCTGGGAATAGAGCGATTTTAAGGAACATATATTTGTTAACAATGGTTTGAATTTTTTACAAGCCATCAGATTAAAGAAAAATTATACGGTATATATTGTTGTAATTGTAACGAATTGAGGAACATATATAACAAGTCAGTTTTACCCCAGGGCGAATGGCGTAAAAACAAATACCCCCCAAATAAAAGAAATGCGTTTTTTTGTTCAATTTCACCACACATTGATTTTTTTTCCTGGTTTCGCAGTGTACTTTATGCAAAAATTCAGCCTGACATTGCAAAGTACAATTAGTGGCGCAAAAAATAAGGGCTCATGTGGGTTTCTAGGTGGAAAAATGCAAGTGCTATGGCCTTTTACACACAAAGAGGAAAAAATGAAAACGCAAAAACGAAAATTGGCTCTGTCCTTTAGAGGTTAACTGCTTAAAACATAAACAAGTTTCCATAATGAATCAATGATCAGAGCAGTCTGCATATTGTCTGACGGAATTCTCACCACAGGATTGGTAGATTAGTAGGTAATAGCTCCAGGCGTCACATTTAACACCGCCACACCAGACCTGAACAATACCGCCATACCCCCCCTCTTAAAAAGACCAGATGTACTGGCAAGTCTGAAGGGGAGGTGGGAGACTAAAAAAAAATAAAAACAATTAACATTTTTTTCCCTTCTCCCTGCTGCTGCCCCCCTACAAGGTGCTGCCCTAGGCCCCGGACCACAGGTGCCTGGTGGTAAATACGGCCCTGCTTTCAAGCGCAGTATAGTAAAGCTGTTATATTTTTATATCACTGGGACTCAGTCATCCTTTCCTCTGCACCAGCACCTATACACACTAGCCACACACCTTGAGTTAATTTTCCCCTTTCTGTGGGTGGCGGTACCGATAGTCCGGGTGGATGTATTGCCACTCAGTACTACAGTGACAAAAGCCCAAGGAACCATCACAACCCAGCAGGTCACCCACCATTTTGGGAGTACAACCAGTCACACTAAAAGGAGGTACCAACATCACACCTGTGTGCTGGACTAGCACTGGTGTCACAACATTACCACCCTTGGCTGAGCTGTACCACTACACCGACCAACCACCACAGAAGTGGCGTCACCAGTAACACCTCAGCATGTCACCAGTCGAGTACCACACACACACCTGCTCATGTTAACAGTGATAGCTTTCAGTAGCGTAACCAGTGGCGTAGCCACCGTGGTCGCGGGGGTCGCCGCCGCGACCGGGCCCGCCACAAGGGGGGCCCGCGGGGCCCCCCGATCAATCACTCTTGTGACCGCAAGCATTGTTTTGCTTGCGGTCACAAGAGTCTGGCTCCGTCTTTCCCCGGCTGCTGCGCGGCTGCCGGGGGTGTCGCGTCTTACCCCCGGCAGCGCGCGCATCCCAGAACTCCCTGCGCGCCTTGGGCCCTGACTTCCGGTTTCCGGCGCGCAGGGAGTTCTGGGATGCGCGCGCTGCCGGGGATAAGACGCGACACCCCCGGCAGCCGCGCAGCAGCCGGGGACAGACCAGGAGGAGTGAGAATCAACGTGGGAGCGCGATGTCAGGTGAGTTAAGTTTTGTTTTTTTTATCAGCCTGTACGGGTGGGGGGAAAGGAGGGGGCCATCTATGAGGGTGGGGGGAAAGGAGGGGGGCATCTATGAGGGTGGGGGGAAAGGAGGGGGCCATCTATGAGGGTGGGGGGAAAGGAGGGGGCCATCTATGAGGGTGGGGGGAAAGGAGGGGGCCATCTATGAGGGTGGGGGGAAAGGAGGGGGCCATCTATGAGGGTGGGGGGAAAGAGGGGGCCATCTATGAGGGTGGGGGGGAAGGAGGGGGCCATCTATGAGGGTGGGGGGAAAGATGGGGCCATCTATGAGGGTGGGGGGGAAGGAGGGGGGCATCTATGAGGGTGGGGGGAAGAGGGGGCCATTTATGAGGGTGGGGGAAAGAGGGGGGTCATCTATGAGGGTGGGGGGAAGGAGGGGGCCATCTATGAGGGTGGGGGGAAGGAGGGGGCCATCTATGAGGGTGGGGGGAAGGAGGGGGCCATCTATGAGGGTGGGGGGAAGGAGGGGGCCATCTATGAGGGTGGGGGGAAAGAGGAGCAATCTATGAGGGTGGGGGGAAAGAGGGGCCATCTATGAGGGTGGGGGGAAAGAGGGGCCATCTATGAGGGTGGGGGGAAAGAGGGGGGCCATCTATGAGGGTGGGGGGGGGAAGGGGACCATCTATAAGGGAGGGAGGAAGGGGACCATCTATAAAGGGGGGGAAAGGGGACCATCTATAAGGGAGGGGGGGAAGGGGACCATCTATAAGGGAGGGGGGGGGGAGGGGACCATCTATAAGGGAGGGGGGGGGAAGGGGACCATCTATAAGGGAGGGGGGGGGGGGGAAGGGGACCATCTATAAGGGAGGGTGGGGGGAGAGGGGGCCATCTATAAGGGAGGGTGGGGGGAGAGGGGACCATCCATAAGGGAGAGTGAGGAGAGAGGGGGCCATCTATAAGGGAGGGGGTATAGGGGGCCATCTATAAGGGAGGGGGTAGAGGGGGCCATCTATAAGGGAGGGGGTAGAGGGGGCCATCTATAAGGGAGGGGGCCATCTATTTGGGGGGGCAACATAGGGGGAGAGGGAATACACAGAGGGGGGCATATATTATTAGGAGGTCACATAGAGTCAGGGCTACCCACTAAATGAGGGTGTAAAGGGGACAGTACAGATGTGCAGTGTGTAGAGAGATGGAGATGGTGTCAGAGTGTGGAGCCTAATATGTCTGTCTGGCAGATTCTGTGGATTCGTGGCTTGGAGAAGTTCTCATAACGGCCCAGGACAGATGGAGAAGATGATGAAAAGGAAAGAACTCCGATCAGAAAAGACGTCTCCTGTGATTCACCTGATATAACTGCACTGTAATGTATATGGTGTATAGAGCCTGTGTAGAGCTGGGGCCACCTCTATATGACTGGATGAGGTGATTTAGTATACTGGATTTGGTCAGTAACAATATGGTGGCGATGGTAGTGGTTGTGGTGTGGCAGTAATGTTTCCTCCCTATATACTGGTATTACTGGTAATATTGGTCTCAGTATACAGGATTTGGTCGGTAACAGTATGGCGGTAATAGGTAATATCTGTCTTGGTGTGTGTGTGTGTATATATATATATATATATATATATATATATATATATATATATATATATATATATATATATATTATACATACAGTGGTACCTTGGTTTAAGAGTAACTTCGTTTAAGAGCGTTTTGGTTTAAGAGCTCACAGTTTTTCAAAATTGTGACTTGGTTTAAGAACATTGCTTTGGTTTAAGAACTTCCTGTATTGGGTGGGAGCGCGAGTGGAGAAGGGGCATGGCCTGCATAGCGGGGTCTACAGCACTGTACTCTAAACACCTTCCAAATCATAGCAGATCCCCTTCAGGCTGGGGCTTACATCAGGGGACAGGACTGTGGGGGGGGGGGGGTAGCTGTAACCCCTCTCTCCCCGGACAGAGAGTGCTGCATGTATGTGCCAACATCTGTACTGCTCATTCCTTCATGCTCCCTGCAGTCTCTGTCAGCCCTTGTGTTTCCCATCCTCTCCATTACTGTACAGTACAGAATAATATATTTGGGGTGCGGAACCAATTGTCTGCATTTACATGATTTCTTATAGGAAAATTTGCTTTGGTTTAAGAGTGGATTTGGATTACAAGCACGGTCCTGGAACGAATTATGCTCATAATCCAAGGCACCACTGTGTGTATATATATATATATATATATATATATATATATATATATATATACACACACACACACACAACAATAGCATCACTTGGTCGTGAAAGGAGGGGGGGGGGCCCAAGTTGGCCTCTCGCACCAGGGCCCAGGAGACATTAGCTACGCCCCTGAGCGTAACCATATGTCTATGAGCAGACATGCATGGTGGGAATTGTAGTTTAGCAACAGCTGGAGGGCCGAAGGTTCCCCATACCTGGTATATATGGATGAGGCTACATACACATGTTCCATGCACAGTCCATATATACGGATGATGTATTATGGAACAGACTTCAGAACGTCCGGTGTCATAATTCATTATGGTACTTAAATCTTCATGCCACTGTACTGACACTACAGCTGTGTCAGTACAGTACTGCAGAGATTTAAACAGTTGGGGAGCTCACGGCATCAGAATGAATGATGGTGCCAGGAGTTCTGAAGTCCGTTCCATAATACATCATCTATATATGTGGACTGTGCATGGAACATGTGAATGTAGCCTTAGTAACTCCCTTCTTATTATCTTGGGATAGATATATGTTTATCCCTGGCATGTTTAAATTCAGTTATTGTACATTAACCAACCACATCTGCTGGAATTTTGTACCAAGCATCTACTACTCTTTCAGTAAAGTAATATTTTCTTGTGTTGTTTCTCTCCCATCATCTTGCTTGATTGACACCTACAGTCCCAAGCAGGTATTGGAGAGGGGAGAAAGGAGGTGTTACAGCTTGCTGCACTTCCGGAGCTCAGGAAAGACTCTTTGATTCTTTTGTACTATAGAATAAAAGTATTTTTCTACATTCTGGAAGCACAGACAGATATATGAAAGGTACCATGGTCTCCATGACTTAGGTTCTCTTGAAATAGCGCTTATCACCTAAAACTCTTTGTCCCTATTATCAAAGGTCATCTCTTACTAATTCTATGTATGAAGATACAGACTGTCTTTGCAGTCTGTATCTTATACTTTGCATAGTCCTCTTCTTCTGTGCAGTAATGCCGGCCGCCGCCATCTTGAACACACGCTGGAACACACCGCTAGAACGCAAGTGACGTCATCAAGATGTCTGCGGCCGGCATTACTGCATCGGAATAAAGGAGTAGGTAAAATATAAGATACAGACTGCAAATGCAGTCTGTATCATCATGAAGTCTATTTATTTTTTACCTACTCCTTTGTTCCGGTGCAGTAATGCCGGCCGCCGCCATCTTGATGACGTCACTTGCGTTCCAGCGGTGCGTTCCAGCGTGACGTCATCAAGATGGCGGCGGCCGGCATTATTGCAGTCTGTATCTTCATAAATAGACTTCATGAAGATACAGACTGCATTTGCAGTCAGTATCTTATACTTTACCTAATCCTTTCCACCGATACAGTAATGCCAGACGCCATCTTGATTACGTTACTTGCGTTCCACCGCTGGAACGCAAGTGATGTAATCAAGATGGCAGCGCCCGGCCTTGCTGCACCGAACAAGAGGATTAGGTAAAGTATAAGATACAGACTGCAAAGGCAGTCTGTATCTTCATGAAGTCTATTTATGAAGATACAGACTGCAAAGGCAGTGTGTATCTTCTACTTTACCCAATCCTCTTGTTCGGTGCAGCAAGGCCTGGCGCCACCATCTTGATTTAGTCATCAAGATGGCGGCGCCCAGCCTTGCCGCTCTGCATGACGGGAGTTTCCTGTCTCACGCCGGCTTTTTTCAAAAGAGCTGGCGCGAGACTGGAAAGTAAAAAGTGAATAATTAAAAAACGCAGCTTTAAAAAGAATTAATTATATTTACAAATATTCATAAAATAATTATTTACATCTAATTAGGGATTTTTTTTTAAATTTTCATCCATGATTGGTTCTCTTTAATAGTTTGAACAGTTTGAAACATGAATTTCACCTGACAGATTAACTTTAACTTTTAAGGACGTAACAACTGCTACAAATAGCCAGGCCCCATGTTCTATTAGAAAGCCTGGGGCCCCATACAGCAGTACCAGCTGTACATCCCTGATGGCGGCTCTGTTCTAGCCTAATGAGGATTTTATTTAGCAGCCCATTTACTTTTGATATTTCTATTTCCAAAGAGTTGCTTTTTATTATTTTAAATTTTTTTGTAAATTTTTTTTTGCGTGCATTTAGGATGCACTATTATTCTATTACAGCAAAGTAAAAAGAGGAAAGAGGAGGTAGCTACCTTGATGTTAACTCTCATTTGTCTGCATTGTGCGTCTGGCTCTTCCGCCTCCTCCAGGCAGTATGGGATGTGTCATTTCAGGTAAGGATGAAAGAATTGCAGCACAGCATTGATCTGGGAAACTGCAAACCCGTTAAATCTGTATTTATAAGAGGTGTCGACAGTATGCGGTGCATCCAGGGATATTTCAATGAGCTTTTGGCAGAGATTTAGTACTTGTTTCTGGCTACAGAATAATATTCTAAGTTTTTAAAATATAAGATAATGATAATACCTCTGGTCATTTTGTTGTCTATGGGGTGCTTCAGGAAGCAAAAGAGAGTAAAGACTTATGCACAGCATACAGAATATTATCGTTTTTAAATAGATAAAACAATGTAACAATCCATGTTAATACTGTTAGTACATACAGTTTCCAACCTTTATTTTCCCCCTTTTTTTTTTTTTTTTTTACTTTGATTTAGTGTAGTATGTGTTCTTAGGGGATGTTTGGGTGTCATCTAAGGCAGTTAAATGGCCCTGCCTAAATTTGGATTAAAGGGCTCACCCTTGAAGGGACTTTACACTTTCTGCCTGACCCTCTTCTGTACTGCCTGCCTCTCCCATTGCTGACTCGGATTGCTTTACCTGCCTCTGAAGCCGCCTGCCCTTCACTTGTCTGACTAGGATACCTGTCTCATGCCTGATACTACGCTGACTCTCTTTCTTATGATCAGGCTTGCTTACCATCTATACCCAAGCCGTTCCCTGGTGGCTTGCACTGACTCGTAAAAACAACCTGGTGCCCTCCCGTGTAGCTACAGAAGTCCAGCTTCTGGAGCCTGGAGTGGGATAAAGGGTGACTACCTTGAAGCCACTTAGACTCCATGTAACAGGTCCTCACTCACTACCCTAACATAGCACCCTTTCTCCTTTTTTTTGAATGTATCTGCGCTTTTAATGGCTTTTGTGTGATTAAAACTGCGCCTTCTTTACTTTTCTTTGAGCTTAAAGAGGGTGTCCAGGAAAATGTAAACTTTGCTTCCATCCCCAAACAACCCGCCCCCCCATTCTGCAGGCATTTGCTGATGTCTGGCTCCCCCCTCAGCTCTGTGAGTGGGGAGCATACCCATCCACGCTCCAGGGCTCCTCCTGCGCTCTGCTTCCTTCCCGATCCTGCATGCTGCAACTTCAGAACGGCCTGTCTGAGCTGACAGGCCGCTCAGCCAATCACTGGCCGGGACCACCGCAGCCAGTGATTGGCGGAACTGGGGAGGAAGCAGAGTGCAGGAGGAACCCTGGGGCATGGATGGGTGATGTTTCCTGCCAGCCACTCATTGCTATTACACGTAGTGATGCCCAGTCAGTGCCCAATGATTTTAGGTTTGGGCCTAAACAAATGATCAGCCAATGATCGTTTCATCGGCTGATCATTCTCTCTATTTCACGGATCGATAATTGGCCGAATCGGGCTGATTCAGCCAATTATACTTCCTTGTAATAGGGCCCTTACAGTCTTGATAACCTCAATTGACACCCCAGATATTTACCTGTATTTCCTACCTCAACATAACCAAAATACAGTACACCTTCAAATATGTAAACAGTAAATGGTTAAGAGATGGATCGCTAATGGTGGAAATGTTACATAAGGCAGCTTTTTTTGATTTAGTACCTAATAGCTCAGTGAGAGGAAGTGAGTAGATTCTGCAAAAGAAGCTTATGACATCGGCAACAAAACATCACAGGAACTAATTAAATGCTCCGCTGAAAAGGTGAGATTTCAGTTATGAGTGCGCGTCATATCTAAATGCAGAGTGCGGAAGAAGCCTGTCAGGTTGGGAGCAGGAAGCCACGCTGTTCCAGAAAAAATAAAAAACCAGGACCACATTGCTTACGTTTTTTTTTACTGTGTAGATAATGGCCATAGTTACATCCAGACACAAATACAAATACAGATACAAATACCTATTAGCCTTTTGCCTCTGTTTTATAAGTTTTCAATCATTTACACCAATGTGTATGTTAACATCATACGTAAATATGGAAGGCAACAGAACAGAGTTTGAGGTTTCTGGCATCCTCATTCGTTATCGATGTCGGGAGCTGTTTTTAACTATTTTCATGTCTGTAGTGGGTCTGAATCTTGCCATTGCGGTGAGCTGTTGCATTTTTTTGTGTGTTTGTGTATCTGACAGATTATCTGCCAAAGATTTGAAGCCAAAGCCAGAAATCGATTTGAAAAGATGAGAAATCTCAGGCTTTCCTTTATGACCTGTTTATAGTCCTTTCCTGGCTTTGGCTTCAAATCTTTGGCAAATAATCTGTCAAATAATCTTTCTGTGTAAATGGACCCTTAGTCACCCCCTGAAAGTAAGGCCGCTAACCACCCACTGGACACAGCCCTCTAGCACCACCCCTCTCACCTACCACCACCCCTCTCACCTAATCAGCTGAGGGGGAAGAGAGCCGCTGAGGGGGGAGAGAGCCGCTGGGGAGGCCAGGCAGACAGCTGGGGGGGAGAAAGCCACTGGAGAGGCCGGACGGAGACAGCTGAGGGGGGAGAGAGCCGCTGGGGAGGACAGGCAGAGACAGCTGAGGGGGGAAGAAAAGCCACTGGGGAGGCCGGGCGGAGACAGCTGAGGGGGGAGAGAGCCGCTGGGGAGGCCGGGCGGAGACAGCTGAGGGGGAGAGAGCCGCTGGGGAGGACAGGCAGAGACAGCTGAGGGGGGAAGAAAAGCCACTGGGGAGGCCGGGCGGAGACAGCTGAGGGGGGAGAGAGCCGCTGGGGAGGCCGGGCGAAGACAGCTGAGGGGGAGAGAGCTGCTGCGGAGGGCGGGTGGAGACAGCTGAGGGGGGAGGCCGGGGGGACAAAAATAAGACATCCCCCAAAAATAAGACAGAGTGCCTCTTTGGGTGGAAAAATTAATATAAGGCACTGTCTTATTTTTAGGGAAACGGTATGTCAGACTGAAAAGTATACAACACTTCCTGCAGGACATACAGCAGCTGATAAGTACTGAAAGACTGGAGATTTTTAAATAGAAGTAAATGACAAATCTATATAACTTTCTAAAAGCAGTTGATTTGAAAGAAAAAGATTTTTGCCGGAGTACCCCTTTAAGCAGTTTCTGAGATCCTGGCATCATCATGAATGATGATGTCGGAACCTCCGAACTCCATTCTGTAGCCCAATGTCTGAATTTACATACCATGCACGGAACATGTGAATGCCCCCTTAGAGGTCCAACTTTCTGAACCCCACGCTGTAGCTGTGGTAGAAGTCAGATCCCCTTATCGGAAGATTCATTAGTATTGTTTAACAAAGCACTCTGTCGTTTCATTTCCCCCCTCATGGGCACTCTCACTTATACACCCTAGTATTAGTCATACAGTGCCATCTGTTTCATTCCAGCACATCCATACACTTTATTACTGTAATTCAGTCCTGTGATCACCAACATGGCCCACATATAATCAGCGAATAGTGTGTCAGAGGGAGTGTTCTGTTCTTGGCCAGCTGCCTTCCTGTGAACTACAGGAACTACTGTGAACTACATCACCATCATCTATTAGATTCCTCCTCACCCAGCTCTGTATACTGTTATTTCTATGGGATCAGGATACATACTATTAATACGCCTGCCCTGAAGCTGTGTTCACATGTTACTGTGAATTGCTGAAAAATAGCACTATTTTAATGCAAGTACACAAATCACAGTACTATGTGAAGTCCGGGTCGTTTTTTTTTTTTAATTGTAAGCAGACCTTTCAAGTTGGCATGTCCATTGTCAAATGAAATGCGTACTTGGTGGTTAGGAATGGGTTAAATTGTGATCCCATTGAAAAACAGAATTGATTTTAGATAAAGTTTAAGAAATCCTACCCTATCCTTTTCTTTTAGCGTAATGTTTGCAGGACTTGGCAGATCTCCAATATCTTGCAGATGCCTTGTGCCACTCTGATAGCTCTCACTTAATTCAGGTTATTGATGGACAGAGCAATGCCTGGCTGAGGAATAGTGCAGAAAAGCCACGAATGTCAGCTGCACACTCAGCTGTGATGCTGTCATAACCTCTTTTTGCACAGACACCCGGGAAGATGGCGAGGTTCCCTAAATACTTTATTATTTTACACTTTAAGGGTGCATTCACACCTACAGGATCCGCAGCAGATTTGATGGTGCAAATTTGATGCTGTGTTCAGTTATTTAAATAAAATCTGCTGCGGATCCTCTGTGGATCCGCAGCAGAAAATCAGCTGCGGATCCGGTAAGTGTGAACGTACCCTTAAGGCAATGGCTAACTATGTCTGTGTAGCCCTTGCTGTATGATTATCGGACAGTTCAATAGGCTCGGTAAATGAGCGCCGATCTAGCATTGAGGAGTTGTTGTAGGTTTTGAATATAAAAAATCATTGGATTGACTTATCTTCTGTATAGTCCCTTGATTTTCAAAGGCAGGGGTAAGGAACCTTGGCTCTCCAGTTGTAGCAAAACTACAACCCCCATCATGGCAGTTCTAAGGGTTTGGAAGCAGTTAACCCATAAACTTTTATCCCCCACGGTGAGGTGAGTTCATCTTATATTATAATCCATCAGATAGGTATAATAATAACATTAAGCCCGGAGAGCACTAAACAGGTGTTTCAGTATTCTGTAAATTAGAGTATCCTATAGTTTTTCTAAATACAGGAGGGAAAGGTTACACATCAGGCTCAGGTAGTGGAGGAGGGGGGGGGGGGACCAAGGAGGAAATCTCATACAGGCTGGACAGAGAGAGAAGAGCAAATATAAGGCAGCCTGCTTGTCAACAATCATAGACTGTGTAAGTAAGTAGGCACAATATGGAATAAAAATGTTTAGATGAAATGTTTTTTTAAATCATAAGAAGTCAAAAACAAAATTGATTTTCAGGTTTGGCCATTGCTTTTTTACTGCAGCTTTAACAAGTGCGTGAATGGCAGGTGAATGCAGTATCAGTGGGGGTAGGGCTACAGACAAGGTAATATTGATTCATGTGTTACAAGGCTTCTGTAGACCACTTCCTTTGATACTAAACGTATGAATTATATTAACATTTGAATATGCACAAAGAAAAACTATTGTGTACTGGTCACTTCAACAAAAAATGGTCAGGATTTATGCAAGTTTGTTGAAGTGACACGGGAGCCCTGACAGCAGGGCTGCAGTCAGGCAGGGGTAAATTTTCCGGCTTATAAGGTGAACCCTTGACAATTCAGGGGTTGTCTTAGACGCCCAGGCACCTTATACACCGGAAAATATGGTAAATCAATAGTATATGTGGATGTAAGGAACTTTTCTTATATATCTTGTCAGAGCTCCCATCAGACTACTCCGATGGAGAAAGCCAGAAGCAGAGACTGCAAAAAGGCTACGTGTATTAGATCTGATTGCAGGGCTTTATTCACAGTCTAGGTTTTCAGTGCTGCACTGTGATGTCCTCCATGCTGCTTCTGCTTCTTAGGGTGTGCTATAAAGACAGAAGTGAGCAGAATCCCCACTTTTGTGGAGGTGCAGTATATGGGGGACATCATAAATCTAGTCTTTACCCAATAGCTCGGGGACAATAGAAAATTAGAGACAAATAGAGAGGAGCGAAGCTTGTGCACACTCAGCATTTGATTTCCGTTGGATGCAGCCCTAGAGAGTCCTAAAAAACATGGATGCAGCCTATGCCCTGATCCATGTTTTCCAGGTAGCATTAGGGCTACATCCAACTTCTTTAGCATCCGGTAATCAAATTCTGCACGTTTGGGTTTGGATGAACCCGAGTGTGCTCGAGGGTCGCCCTTTTCTAGTCTGTAAAGCAGAAATCTGATGCCATGTACCAGTTATATAATAGCCAGATATAGTGCTGCTCCTCCTTCTAAAGGTCTACTTATCATGTAAATCAATCTAAATATTATGGATGAAATCTTTAAAAAGTACTAAACAAAATGAAATGGTTACTTGATTGCGTGTGAACTTACACAGCATTTGATGTAGTGTATCAGTGGTTTACAGTCAGTAAAACTTCAGAGAAAATCATTTTCCAAAATAAAATATTTACGTACAGTACTTCTTCCTTAAATATTTCAGCCTCTTAAGAAGTATGCAATTTTCAGATGGTAATCTAATATTCTGTGCACTAGTGTGGTCTGAGAACTGCGCTACTGAGATTCCTGGTGAATTATAGATTTTTTTCGTGATAATGCTACAATTTTTTTTTTTTTTATTAAAGTGCATTGTTAAAAAGTGACTACACTGTAAACTAAAATTTTAAGTCTGATCATAATCTACAATGTAAGGACCTCACCTAACAATACATCATAACTTAAGCCACTATGAGTCCTCTACGCAGAATAATCAGACATGTTGGATTGTCTGCCACAAGCCTATTTCTTTTTACTGAAACATACTTACCTTATAGAAAATTACAACACAGAATTTTGGCGCAATTGGCCCGAAGAAAACTGGCATACCTTGTACCACATTTACTATGGCTTTTACCAAGTATGATAAAAAGGCATGGCTTTGTGAATGTGACTCCGTGTTCTAGAATTAGGCCAAATTGACTTGGCCAAATGGTCTTACGATGTACCAAATTTATCAAAGATTTTTAGCTACACGGATAAAGCTGGCATATTCTTAGACTGTCTAGTCTACGTTACAATGTGTAGACAGCTCTGGTATATTTCCCCCTATATGTTTGTCTGTGTTTTGGATCCAGCAGTGTAGATGCACAGAAGTTCTTTCAGATACGGACTTGATAAAAATGTATCCGGTTTCCACGGAGTTCTGTACTTGCTAGTTCTGTATGCAGAACTTTGCAGCATGAGGCTATGTTCATAAGACATAAAAAACAACAGCCATTATTTATGGTTATGTTCTATAATAACGTCCGTTTCTTTACAACAACAGTCATGGTTTAGCATTAAGTGCCGGACATCCAATAAAGCATGGCTGGCATTACTACATTGTAAGAACATAGCCTAAGGCTACACAACGTTAAAATGACAGTCTTTTTTTTTTTTTTTGTCCAGGAATGATCATGATCTATTATCTTTTGGTGCTGTGACAGTCATTTTGATGTTGTGTGAATATAGTTTTATGGTAGTTACACAAATGCTGTGGCTTTCCTTCTTTGAACTCTAAGGAGAAGAAATCCATAATCTGAAATGCATTTTTTTTAAATTAGTGACAAGCAAACCTCTACATTTGATTACTGGTGGCTGACAAAGTTGGATGCAGCCCTAAGGCTGCCTGGAAAACATGGATACAGCCATGGGCCATAGACTGCATCCATGGCTTCCCAGACTCCCTGTATTATTACAAATGCTACAACTACAATTGTAGCACAGGCACAAGGTAGATGTATCTCTGAGCTGAAGTCATGGGCTTCAGGAAAGTATTGCAAAATAGGACAAAGTTGTCACAATGTAACCTAATAAATCAAAGTTTCAATATTAAATCATATTCAGCATGCTGTGTACACAGCAGATTGATTGAGACTCAATCAAGATAGCTGGAATAGTCCTGTCATGCAGGAGTCAGTCAGGTTGATGTGTCACGTAAGGTTCGGAAAGAGTCTTCGAGTTAAACAGATGAGACAGAAGCTTAAAATAGAGTCTAGGAAATAACGGACCTATATGTAAGCAGCTAAACTCGGCCATATTAAGTTCTTGTCTTCCTGTTACTAGTGGTACATGTGTTTGTTCATGGTTAATCACTGTCTAAATTGGCTTCTCTTTATTTCAGTGCTGCAAAAAGTTGTTTCACAGCATATTTTTCCCTTTAAAGGGGTTTTCCGATTAAACTACTGAGAATAGGCTGCTGCTTGGCAGGGTGCCAATACCTGGCACTCCAGATAATCAGCTGTTCAGCGCCCACACTGCATAGTTAACGGGTTGAGGAACCAACTGCTTCCGGCCTTATTCACTGTGTAGTGCAAGTGCCAAAAGCTGATTTGGGGAGGGAGGGTTGTATGAAGAGTGTCCAGCTTTATGGCTCTTCAATATGTAAAATGAATGAAAGCAAAGAACACAAAATAAAGACATGGCACAATGTAATCAGGTGGCAATAGCTCACAATTTTATTTAAAGTCTTATGACACAATTTTTTTTTGTAGAATCCTGACTCACAAAGAGTCACCCTCCAGCACTAAGGTAAAGAAAAACTCCATGTGGAGGAAACCTCAAGGGAGCCATGGCTGGAGAGTTGCCTCTCCCTTAGGCTCAGATGGTAATACTAATATAACATAGGTCAAGAATTTAGACATTTACAGACAACAACATATAAATATACAAGATGTGGGAGACATCGGACTACCATATTTGTCATCTTATTATTTGCTAGGTGTAAGTATCTCATCTTCCTTACAGATCCAGGTTAGGGATGGTCCGAAACTGCCGAGGTTCGGGTTCGTATGAACCCGAACGCTCGGCAACAGATTCCCGCTGTCTGCCCGCTCCGTGGAGCGGGTGGATACAGCGGGAGGACCGCCTGGAAAACTGGGATACAGCCTATGGCTATGGCTGTATCCCAGTTTTCCAGGCGGTCCTCCCGCTGTATCCACCCTCTCCACGGGGTGGGCAGACAGCGGGAATCATTACTGAGAGTTCGGGTTCGTACGAACCCGAACCGAACTCTGTTCGGACCATCCCTAATCCAGGTCTATCTCTCAAGAAAGTAGAAACACTGTTGAAGAGGTAGTCTAAAGCAGACAACCCTGCTACCCTGCTAGAACTTTCAAATTTCATCAACGGTAGGAGACAGTTGAGTAGTCAAGTTCAAGGTCCTCTGGTGCATCCTAGATGCCACTGATCCAGACAGTGTACCCTTCTTTTATGGAACCTTTTTTGTGACATAAGTGATTGTTCTCACAGTTCATGGTTGCCATGGTTACTACAGGTACCCGCAGTGATTTGACATATAATTTCTTTAATGACTGGCGATGCATTTTACTTCAGAGGTCATTAAAAAGACTGTCAGTAGGTTTATGCTGTCCTACCTAAAGGGAGCATAAACTAGTTGCAGAGAAGCTCAACCAAATGATGTATCACTTACATTGTTCTGTGCAGTTGATTCAGGTAGATCTCTTCCTGAATAACATAGACAATAAGTAGTCCTCTCCATTATGTGTGTGAGCCCAGTAGTTCTTGATGTTCATGAGAAGCAGAAAACTCCTTCCACCAGATGCTAATTGGCAGTTATCTATCCATGCTGTGTATAGGCAGTCATCTGTTAATCAGCAGCTAGAGGGCTGCTGTATATCTGTATATTAGGAGGACGTCTGAACAAAAATATGTAATACACCCAGCTGTTCAGCTGACACCTTCGTTTTCCCATATATTATAAGGCCCTTGTGTGCCCCCACATGAGAGTTGGACCGCCCTTTGTATCATTATAGTGGGTAGGCCCTCCGCAGGTAGTATCACCCCTGTAGCTAACCCTCCAAGTAGGTAGTATCCCCCATGTAGCAATCACCCTGTAGGTAGTCTTCCCCAGTAGTTAGCACCCTGAGATCTGGTAGTAAGCCCCCACATTGATAGATGGGTGAGTAGCTCTATCTCTCATACATAGAAACATAGAAGGTTGCATAGAGTAGTTGATGCTAGGGTCTAGTCTGCCCTCTTAGTATTTCCATCCTTATTATCTTAGGATAGATATGTTTATCCCAGGCAGGTTTACATTCTGTTATTGTAGATTTACCAACCACATCTGATGGAATATTGTTCCAAGCATCTACTACTGTACGCAACCCCACTAATGGCACATTCCTACAAGTTATATAAGATGAGAAAAACACGGCTGTTTTCTTTTAAAAACTGTGGGGTGCTTGTCATTAGGCTGTCTCTGGTATTGTCTTTTTGACCGAAATACCGGCTACTGCCTATGAAAAAAATAGCATACAACCCCATTTAATCTGAGGACATTCGTGTGAGAGGTTCAGGCCGTACATCAGAATGGAGAACAAGTGTGACCCATATGACTGTACATTGAAAAGGAAATGTCAAATATAGAAGCAACGTACAGCTAATCAGAGCTGCTGTATAATTGCTGTAGACTAGTCACTGCTAGGGCCAATTGGTGACATCATGAGGCATTGATATCTTTATTAAGTGGGAGTGAAAAAATTATGCCTCCTTATAGCTTAGCGTAATGGAAGAATAGCCTATATTATACTGCCGTCATCGGCCCTGGTAAGACCCTCTATCGGCAGTCTGGGAAGATATAACAGAAAGAATAGGTCTGCAGGCAGCAGTATTCTTCTTGAATACTGATTCTGATTAACATTACAAGTCACCATTAGGCACCAGTGGTATCTTTTATATAATGGTCTTGGCAAAGTGTTGTTGCTTCCTTTATAAACCAAAGCTACAACATTAGATTAGACAAAGCTTAGGTCCCGTGAACTAGTGACTTGTTCCAAGCAGCACACTTCTGCTATGTATTGGGAAATTGTATTTCTCCCAATGTAGTTATGTATCTAAGAATTCCTTATCCAATGTCAAGGATGCTGTCTAATGTACTCACCTAAAGATGATTTTACAATACAATTTGCCAACCTATGTGAGCATGGACAGGCTAGGACCTCATTGACATTAAAAGAAGAGCTGGACAAATGTAGTGGCAAATGTAATGGTGCGTATGGAAAGGAACACAATCCCAGTCATATGGCACTCACCAACATAATTCTTAAATTTTTTTTGCCTTTACACATCCAAAAACAATAAGAACATAGGACGCGTTTCAGCAGCCGCCTTTGTGAACTTTGTGCTCCATGTGCAATAATTGGCTATCAGCAGGTTAGATTTGTCTTTGTGATGTTCTTCCTGAACACTACTTTTAGTGTGGCGGGAAACATTATCCTGCTAAAAGAAGCCACTGACATTAGGGAATTCCATTGCCATGATGAGCTTTACTTGGTCTATCTTTAGGTCGATATTATGTGTCCAACTAACACCCAAATAAATGCCAGGACCCATGGTTTCCCAGCAGATCATTGCTCAGAGCGTCATGATGCCTCTGTCGGTTAGCCTTCCTCCCATAGCATATCATGTTGCCATCTGTTCCCTAGGTAAGCAACACATATGGGCCACATAATGTAATTTTGCTCCATGGTTTAGTTGTGATGCACACATGCCGCGTTATGCATTTATGGCATGAGTTTGGGTCAGCATAGGCTTTCTGAATAATTGGCAGTTACTTAGCCCCATGCTGTGCACTTTGGGGGAGATTTCTCAAAGGGCGTAAAATATACACTGGCGCAAACTACCCACAACAACCAATCACAGCTCAGCTTACAGCTCTGGTAAATTGAAAGCTGAGCTGTGATTGGTTGCATTGGGCAGTTTACACCAGCGTCTATTCTACACCCTAAATCTGCCTCTTTGTGTTCTGACGCTCTTCTGTCAAAGCTAGCAATTTCTTTTTCAGCAATGTGTTCTATTTCAGCTCTTCCCTGTGATCATATCAGACAGTTTAGCCTTTACTTCTCACACACATCGTAATTGACAGCCAGCTAATCTTCGGCAACATTGAATTCCTGCACAGTCGAAGAAGAGCTGGCTGTCAGTCATTCTTGGAGGAGCCTGGAGACAGAACGGTGGCCGAGACAGTGGTGCGCACAAACAGTGTCACAGACCGACCTCTACACTGACGTCGTATCATAGGGTGTGATCCCTTTAAGTATTTTGGTCAATATCAGGTGTCGGTTTCATTCCAAATTGTGGCCTAGATAACTGGTGAAGGCTAAGGATGTTGTAGTTATCTTGTTAAAACTAATTTTGTACTGACATGTTGCCACCCCCAAACCGCCGGTACTGCGTCATACATGTTCTCACGCTGTGTCCGGTTTGGGGGTTGGCCTTTCTCCCGGTCCAGATATTTTTAGAAAAAGTAGTTTTATTTCTGTGACAAATCAAAGTCACCGCTCTCCCGGCCTCCATCCAGCCCAGAGGAATACTGAAAATGAAGAAAGGCACTGCAGGCTTAGGACATGGATACTCTAGGCCTCGCCACATTAGCTCCCCGTCTCACCCCATTGCAGAAATAAAACTACTTTTTCTCCAAAATACAGGCATCGGGAGACATGCCAACCCCCGAGCTGGGCATGGCATAAGGACCTGTACAATGTGATACCTGCAGTTTGGGAGTGGCAAGTGCTGGTAAACATTTGGTTTAATGTAGTCAGGATATGATGATTGTCTGTGTACATCTCAGAATTGTAAAGTGCCGCTGAATACATGGGCACCATATAAATAAATTTAATTATTATTTGAATTGTAGGAAAGAGCAAATTCATGAACAATTTTATAACTCGAAGCCGCAAGAATCAGTGCTGTATGAATTTGTGCTCTAAACGATAGGGATGGATCTAAGGTTATCTCGAAGACCTATGAGACTGGGCAAAGGTCAGAGCTGAACTGGACCAGTGACCGGCACATTTTTTACACCAGTCCACCACAATTATAGATTGTAATTCCTATCTTTTGTATTGTAATGAAATCTTTTAAGTAATATATGATTAAAGACTCTATTCTATTACATTCCTTAATTCTACCAGAACCAACCTGACAGTATTTTGATCACAGCAACTTAGCTCTTTTTACCATTATATAATACGTAGCTTAGGTATAAGCCCAGAATAAATCCCCAGTTATATTCCTCCTGAAAGCAGATAACTTCTTTATAAAAGCTTACATAGGCGGTATAATACTGGGAATTTAGCTTGCCATAAGCAATAGATAGGATCAATTTCATTCCTTAAGATAAACTACTATAGCTCCTGTTAGTAGATAAAGGGAGAATGGGTCCTCATAAAACACAACACATTTGGCAATAATGTAATCTGAAGAGCCAACAATGAGATGACTTTCCCACTGATCAGAAAGTATGCTCTGAATTAGAGGTTCATTGCGAAGTCAAGTACAAGGTAGGAATACTCAGCAGACCATTTGTAAAGCTAACCATGCTGGTTGCAGAGTCTTTCTCTTCCCACAGATACATCTAATCTTTTGCTTCATGCAAATGTAATTGTAAGTCCATATCCAGGCTTTTTGAGCTGCCCCCATGAAACTGTTTATTGAGAAGTTTCCATCAATTCAGAATAAATGACGAATGTAGAAGGGGGCAAGGAAAACCCTACCGGGACAGGAGCAAGGAGTTGGTAAGGATTTGTCTAGATCGCCATTCACTGCGGATGATAGCTCTGTCCTCTCTGGTACCATTTGGTAAAGTCACAGGTAAGGCTGGGTTTACACTACGTTTTTGCAATCCATTTTATTTTTTTTTTTAAAGGATGGAAAAACGGATGCAATTGTGTGCATCCATTTTGGTCTGTTTTTCCAATGACTTCCATTATAAAAACAAGGAACAAACGCATGTTTTTTTTTTTTAACGTCTACGAAAATGTACTTGACCTTATTTTTGTGTATGTTAAAAAAAAAAAAAAAGGATTCATTTTAATCCTTTTTTTTTATAATGGAAGTCAATGGAAAAACGAATCAAAATCAAAACAAATCAGTTTTTCCATTCGTTTTTTTTTAAAACTGATGAAGAAAAAAAAAAAAAGGATGAAAAAAACGTAGTGTGAACCCAGCGTAACTACAACAGTTACAACCTCAGAGATGCAGTGACTTTATAGCCAACAGCTGTACCACTAAAGATCAGGACACACAAGTTTTGTCTTTCCCCTCCACAAATTGCATAGGGACAAACCCAGATTGCATTGGTATCACTGACATGTGTAATCTATCATCCAGTCATCAAATAACGTTCATCCATAATATGCTAGAAGCTGTAAAAATAATTTTCCAAGACCTGCAAGGTCTGTAGATGTTGTTGCTTTGTGCACTGAAGTTCCTGTGTCTCTGTTGCAGGGTAGAGTGCTTATTGCCCCAATTCAGTTGCTAGTCATTGGCAATGGAAAAAGTCAGGTCAGTGGCAAAGGAGCACAAGCACTATGCTCTCTACATTTGGAAGTACTTAGCAGAACACAGACTGGCACTGCCTATCAATCTACGTTTTATTTCAGGAGCTAATAATTTTCCTTACCTAATTACGTGAAGGATTCACATCCGGTTATCCTACATCTCTCAGTGGACATATGTGTTGTCCTACTATTTGGGATGCTTCAGATTTAAAGGTTCATGCTCTTAAAGACCATGTTGGCCCTTTTTTTTTTTTACTCTAAGGATGCATTCACACTAGAGAATCAGCGCAGATAACATTCTATGCTCGGACAGATCCGCCATCCGCCCAAAGATTTGACATGTCAATTCTTTGGGCTGATGGAGGAATCTGCCCAAGCATAAAATGGAGTCTATGGGCTGGGTGGAAAGTCAAGCTGCGCAATTTCACTTAATGTTGAACCCTCCCTAAACTTGTTCAGCATTGAAATAAATGAAGCATAATTGAATGTCTTCATCTACTAGTCTAGAGGCTGAACGTTAATTGACTTGTCTGACAGAACCTGTCCTTCTCAAAGGGCCTTTTACATGTTGCAAAAAAAAATCAACCCGTGTAAAAGTGACAGCAATCAGAGGACTGGGAAGCGTCTGATCCTCGGCTGATAATGATAACATTTGAAGCATGTTCAAAAGACACTCAATCGGCCGCACATCTTCCTGTGTAACAGAGTTATGTGTGGCCAATAACGATAAAGGGAAACTGACTACATGGATATGCATATATCTGCTGTCAGTTTGTAGATCACACAGTAGTACATACTTTACTTACCTTGTTGTCATCCGGCATCCTATTCTCCAGCTCTCCTGAACAGCCATTGCATCTTCAGGCTGCCCCCTACTCCAGAATTTTTGACAGCCAGGAGGTGGTGCCTAAAGACACAGCGACTGGACAAGAGAGCCAGAGAAGAGGATGCTGGATCACAGCAGCAGCACACTAGGTAAGTATGCACTGCTGTGTGATCTGGAAATATTTGTATATCCGTGCTGTCAGTTTTCCATGGCTGCACAAACGATACGTGGATCGTTCGTGCAGCCCGGCTGCTCAATTTCTTGTGCCATGTAAAGGCACCACAAACAAGTGCCAATGTTGTTGATCTGTGCTTGTTTGCGGCAGCCCTTGGCCGAGAGATCAGCTAATTTAAAATGTCCTTAACTTTCCTTGGCCATCTCATCTGTGCAACCACTTACTGTAAAGTGCTTTTACACAGGACTTTTCAAGCCTCTGATAGAGGTGGTTTAAAAATCTTCTCCAGAGAACCAGATCACATCAGAGTGATTGCCGCTGCATCATTGCTGCTCACTGACAATGTCTTAATGCCTACTATCGTTGTTAATGTCACAACAAGATGGATTTCTGTGCCACTAATAACATTGACTTTTACTGAATTGATTTTTGCAGAGCAGTCTAGTTCAACAGTAAACCGGTAGTTTTACTCTTGATCTTTTCCAGCAATCACACTGGCCAATTATAATTGTGGATTCTGGTAAACCTAGGATCTACACCCCTCTCCCCTAACCCCCCAAAAGTGGTCTACTTGTAGTCTCTATGTAGATCTTCCCTCTGATCCTTGCTAATCTACATATGGTAAAGCTGCTTTTACACATGTTTAATGTGTTTTCTCAGCGTGCTAAGTTATTCTTAATCCTCAGGAAAGAGCAAGCTTATTGGTGGTTGCCCTACCACTGGGACCCTGACCCATCCCAAGAACAGAAGAAGACAGGTGCATTCCATTCATTCAGGGCACAGTCTTCCTCATTGGACCCCCACCATTTAGCTTGTTATCCTCTTTCCCGTGGATAAAAGATAACTTTGCCCTTTAAGGGCCTTAATTCGAAAGAAGTAATGATAGAAGGAAGTATGACTGCAAGGCCACACTACAAAGGGTTTGTATGTTTTCTGTTACTATCTGCAAAGTATTAGTAATAGAATATTCAAGGTGGACGTACCCTTTAAAGGAAAACTATCAGCAGGTTCATGCATATGATCCTGCTGATAGTTCCTGGAAGCGACTTACTTCATCTTACCGACACCGGTGTTCTGAAGCTTGCAAGTACCATGGTCTTGGTGAAATTCAGTCCTATAAAAATATGCAAATTAGCTTGTTAGGATCATAGGGTGTTCCTCGACCCCCCCAGAGCATTGTTTCGGCCGCCCGCCACCTCAGATGCTCATGCCTGCTTATGCATATGCAGGTAGGCTGGAATACGTGTCAGAAGGCGAGAGCCTCTAGGCCGCTGGGCAGGCTGTGGTGCTTTGGGGGCCAATGGAGTGACCTCAGTGCTCCTACCGAGGTTAATTTGTATATTTTTATAAGATAGATTTTCACCAAAACCCCAGGACTTACCAGCTTCAGAAGGCCGGTGGTGGTAAAAGGAAGTAAGCAACTACCCAGAACCATCAGCAGTTTTTTTTTTCCTTTAGGGCTAGCCTCACACAGTAAAATAAAAACTAAATATGGCTGAGTGAGAATAAAACACTTTGTGAACAGATAGAAAATAAAATGTCCGTCTTTTGCAAAAGCAGGTTGTAAACAATGAGCATCTTCATTGTTTGGATGGTCACAATCAATTACACATTATGTTGTGTGCACTGCTGAACAATTTCCCATTCACTTATTACACTGAAAATGTGGCTGTATTTTTACCTCAAAATTACAGCTGTATTTTATAATGTGTGAAAATAGCCTTAAGAAACAGTTTTTTTTTTTTTTTTATTTGCAGCCCTGGCAGCAACCTTGCCTGGGCTGATCTTGTTCCCATGGCACTGCTTTATTTCCATGTTCTGACGTCGTTCAGGTGTCATTGTGACCTCTCCTCTCGCTGTCCCCAGTCTACAGAGGCCAAAAGTCATTGTTTTTTATTCATCTCTATGGGAGCAATCTCATAGAGATGCATAGAAGACAGTAACCTCTGGCCTTTTCGTAAGCGCTCTAGACTGAAGTCAAATGAGAAGTCACATGAGCACCATTGGGACCTGAGCGGAAAATGAAAAAAATGAAGAAGAAAAAAAAAAACACTTCTTTAACAAATTTACTTATATAGCTCTTAAAGGGGTAGTGCGGCGTTAACATTTATTCACTAAATAACACACATTACAAAGTTATACAACATTGTAATGTGTGTTATTTAAGTGAAAGGCCCCCTTCCCCTTGTTCCCCCCACCCTGGAAGTGTGGTGCATTATACTCACCAACCCTGGCCGCCATCTTGGGTCGACAACGTCATCTTCAGAAGGCCGGCCAAACCACTCCAGCCGTCCCTCATGCGGGCCCCCCTCTGTCGCGTCATCAGCTGCTTAGCCACGGTTGGCTGAGCATGGCGGCCGGGGTCGGTGAGTATAATGCACCACACTTCCGGGGTGGGGGGAACACGGGGAAGGGGGCCATTCACTTAAATAACACACATTACAAAGTTGTATAACTTTGTAATGTGTGTTATTTGTTGAATAAATGTTTAACGCCGCACTACCTCTTTAAAAAGGTATTTGTGCTAGGAACTAAAGAAATAATAGCTATGGACATATTTGTGTGAAAAGAATGAGCCCTGTTTACCACTAAGATAAAACAGTGATGTTTCGACAAATGCTTATGTCATTCTTTACCTTCTTCCTCTGAAGAGGCAGAATTATTACAGTACGAGCAGCTGACTTATTCATGGAGCTGTCATTCTATTGATCTCCGTGAAGATTTAAATCAATGGCAGTATCACAGCTTAATGAACAAGGAACAGCTAAGCTGGCACATCACGTTTCCATTGTATGAATATTCCTATTGTAATTTAAATCGGTTATGAAGAAGATGGCTTACCCTGCAAGGGGCCACTTTAATAAATCCAGGTGAAAGGCGCAAATAAAATCAATTTGCAGGCCATCTCTTCTATCATTGATGCTTGATAAAACAACTTAATGAATATAAAGTTTGCTCAGCCCTTGCAATGCCTAAAAAGTTAATTCATTTCTTGTGCTACTACTTAGATTTGTTGCCAAAAATCTGGATTTTCAACCAAAATAAGGGGAAAAAACAGGCCTCAATTTAACTTTAAACCCAGTATACCAATAAAATGAGCAGAATCCATTCAATTCTTAAAGGGAACCTGTCACAAAGGCAATGCTATCTAATCTATCATCATCATCGTGTTATATACCAGAAAGAACTGAACAGATTGATATGTAACTTTGTGGGTGAATTCTCAGTATAACTTGTAACTTGTTGATTGAAATCCCTGCTTGTTCTGTGATAAGGAGTCCAGTAGGCGATGTCACTCAATGGACTGGACTCTTTACCATGGAAACATCAGAGAATATTTTCCCATATATATATATATATATATATATATATATATATATATATATCTCAATCAGCTCTGTTCCTCCTGCTTTATAACATGGTGCCGATGGCTTAAGTAGCATTTTCATGGTGACAGGTTCCCTTTAACCAGAGATTGTCCACACTAGCCGTGACTATGTAAAAATAAAAGGAACTTACATACCTGTGTAAACAAGTCCTCAGTTTTTGGGATTCTGAGAGTTTAGAAGGCACAAGAGTGGCTGTTTACAAAAAGGATTGCGGCATCGGCATCCCCGCTCCGGCGCCGGTCTGTTCATGTAAAAAACACAAAGCGGTGTACAGTACCTAGTGGTACATTCTCTTTAAGAGGGCCACACACATAAAGTAGCAGTCAGTCAAGTACTCATTTTGCCGACAGCTATTTCTCCTGATCCTTCTATCCACATGCACACTTGACAAAGCATGTGTGTTCTATCTAATGTGTATGGCTAGCTTAGGCAAATTTGTCTGTGAATTCACATAAATAGCTACTGGATGACATCTCTCGTGTGAAAGGTCAACCATAATTTTTTTCAATTTTGTACTTTTCTTCCCTTTCTGCACTAAAAGCTCTCCAATTTATTTGAAAACTTTACTGCTGTTTGCTAGGGTGTAAAATAATAAACTACACTGTACTGAGATTGCCCTCTCTAATGTTGATGCTCTGACCCGGCAGTGTCCCTGTGCTTATTTGCCGTCAAGATATGGTGATAACCTCCCAAATGCCCTGCAGCCTCATCACCATAGGAGATGGGATGGCACGGGGACCACCACAGGAACCAGAGCGGACTGAGGCATCGGCGCTGGAGTGGGCGATGTTAATACAGTGTAGTTTATTATTTCATGGCCCTAGGAGGAAGCAATCAGTTTTTAATTAAATCAGAGACCCCCTTTATGTACTATACAAACAAGTTTTTTTATGATAACTATTTTATTAGTTTGTTTGTGCACACTTTTTATAATCCATGAGTGATAAATGATTGGATGTAATCCATGTCTATTATGTTTATTTCATTTAGCCAATTATTCTTCTTATTAGCAGTAATAAAACTGATAATTAGCAGTCTTACTTTCATATTCCGCCAAGCCAACCTTTATACTTCTTGTTTTAGAGGTTGTAAAATCAAAAATTAATAGATTTAATTGGAAATGTCATTTAATGATAGAAAAATCAGCAGTTCAAGATAATTCAGAAATTGGGGTGGAATAATAAAGATCTATTCTTCTTCTTCTTCTTCTTCCTCTTCTTCTTCTTCTTCTTATTATTATTATTATTATTTTGTAACTCTGCTCCAAATAAACTCATTAAGGGTGCGCTCACATGTAACAAGTCCGCAGCAGATTTTATGCTGCTCATATCACAGCAAACCAGCTGCCATACTTTTTCCAATTAGAATTTATAGTCCTGGATTATAATTCTGCTGCAAGAATGTAGCGGCAAGTTTCTTTAACTAATTCTATGCCGGGCAGGTTAAAATAATAAAGACACTATGCTTACCCTGTCCCGTTCCTCCGGCGTGCTCCCCTCTGCTTCTCCTGGTCCCGACTCACTGACACCCTGCTCAGCCTATCACTGGCTGCTGTGGGACAGCACAGTGATTGGCTGAATGGGTTGTCAGCGAGTCAGGAATGGGAGAAGCAAACGGAAGTACATCGGAGGAACAGGAGCTGGAAAGCATAGACAGGGTGGAATTATGAAGACTGCTGTCTTAAATTATCCAGCAGGTGTAGATTTGGATCATGATTTACGCCAGCTACGCCTCTTCCCTGCCTTTCTGCGCCCCCCCAAACACCCCCCCCCCGGATGCGGCAGGCGTACGCAGGGGAGGAGGGGCGAATCTTCTACCTTCCTGGCGTTCGCCTCAGGTGGGACCTTCGTAAATGTGCCCCAGAGTCTTTATTATTTTACCTGCCCGGCATAGAATTAATTAAACATGCCGCTATATTCTCGTAGTGGAATTAAAATCCAATGCAAAAATGCAGGGCTATAGATTCTAATGGGAATGAGTATCGCAGCAGATGTGCTGCGATATGTTTGTGCAATCCACTGTGTACTTGTTACATGTGAATGCACCCTAAAGAGATAAAATAATTGTAAAAAAATAAAACATTTCTTGGCTGAAAATTAATACATACATACATACATACATTACATATGCATGGTGTTGTATGAAGGATTGGGAGATGAGCTGCCGCCAGATGGATCAGGTGCTGCTTATCTCAGTGAAAACATTAGAATTGAATTGGAAAAGTTTTAATGATCCGTTTATTTTTGCTTCTGCCAGTACCCATATACATTGGTTTGCTGTTGGATCCTGCTGATCCTGGCAGGATTTGCTCACAAATTTTTAATGGCTTCCTCTGACAGCACTGCCTATTCAAGTACAGTTAAAAAAAAAAAAAAATACACAAAACAGCAACGAGGAAAAAAATTGCCATTGTGTTTTTGCGCAAAAATACAGCGGACAGATGTTAGCTGTAAGTCTTGGTGTGGTTTTTTTTTTTTTGGTAGCGTTTTTCACCTCTCTCCGTTTTTTTTTTTTTCTTTTTATGGCAGTGGCAGTTTTTCCAAAACGCAGCATGTTGAGGGTTTGGTGTTCCTTCTGCAAACTGTGGCCTTTCTCTCCTATACAGTTAAATGGAATTTCTTCTGTTCCTCTCAAAAATGCCAAAGGCAAAAAAAGCCGTTCGCACCTAAAGTAAAATAATGCCAGAGCAAAAAAAGCCAAAATGATCTTTGGTGGTTTTCTTTTTTTGGCGTTTTGGAGCCCAGAAAAAAGCCACAAAAAAGCTTTGTCTGGGGGCACCCTTAGTTCAACTAAAGGAGGGGAAAAGGTGTGGCTGAAGATAAGAAGTACAGTATGAGTAATTTCTTTTCTACCTATGTGTAACTTTTAAACTTTTACATACACATTATGCTGGTGTCACATATGTCAGGATTTGTTTTTTTGGAACTTCTGTTGCAGTTTTTTTTTTTTTTTTACACAGCAGTTATCAGGAGTGAGACATTGTACAATTACTGCAAATAGCAGTAAGTCCGTTTATGTTCTAACATTTCTTTAAAGAGGATGTACCACCTGGTACATCCTCTTTAATCTGAACCCACCTATCAAACGGCGCCGGCACTGGGAAGCCGTTTTTCGGACCGAGGCCCCGTTCCCGTGCACGGTGCCGGTCTATGCACGGGAACCGGCCGGTGCTCAAGCACTGGAGGCTGGCCTGCCCGCCCCCAGTGGGAGGGAATTCCCTCCCCTGTATGACGCGGCTCCCTTAGAATGAATGGAGCCGCGTCATACAGGGGAGGGAATTCCCTCCCACTGGGGGCGGGCCGGCCTCCAGTGCTTGAGCATAGGACTGCGCCGTGCACGGGAACGGGCCTCGGTTCGAAAAACGGACCGCGGCACCAGCTTCCCCGTGGCGGCGCTGTTCGATCAGTGGGTTCAGGTTAAAGAGGATGTACCAGGTGGTACATCCTCTTTAAGTCTAAACGGATGTACTGTAATTCTATTAATCTTTTCTCATAACTAAGATGCCCCATATTAGATTAGTTGCCCTTCCTACTGAGAATTACCACTTTATGTGTATATACATTTGTTGGGGTAATACTTTAAAGGCCATTGTACAAAGTATCAAAGAAGCATTCACAAGCTCCTAAAATGCTGAAAGCTGTAACACCACCTTGCTTCCCCTCCCATCCCTATCCTCACTCAGCTTCCAGCCAACTGTCAGTCAAACAAGAATAGGGATGGGAGGGGGAAGCAAGGAGGCATTCCAGTTTGCAGTAGTTCAGAGAATTTCACAGATTGCACAGGAAAATATTCTAGAAAATGGAAGCACAGATGGACAAATAAAAGGTACCATGTGTGTCTTGGCCTTAGCAGCTATCAAATACTTCTGATAGCTTCAATGAATTTTGTTTGAAACTAAAGTAAGTATTTTGAGGAGGCTTTGATGACTGCAATATTTTATTCTCTTGCTGGATTGTTCAGAAAGGGCTTAAAGCCTAACTGTCATTTCAAGGTCATTTTTCTGAAAACATTAAATATCAACAGTACAAGCGATTTTAAGAAACTCTGTAATAGGTTTTATGTACTAAAAGAGTTTCCTTCTGGACTGAAAAAGCAATCTCCCAGCCTCCCCCCTCACATCAAATGAAGCAGGATTTCTGTCTCCATTATGTGGCTATGGAGAGGGGAGGGGCTGTTAGGAGTGACTGAGCACGGAGCAGTCCTGCACAGCACAACACCCTGCAATCTTCTCTCAGTAAGTTCATAGATAAGCACTGACCTTTCTGACCCCAGAATCCTGCGGTTTAGGTGCCCAGAGAGTCTACAAACAGCTGACCTTCATGTCACCTCTTCCTGCTCCCTCATCTCCCTCGGCCCCTCCCCCCTTCATAGGCTTACAATGGAGAGAGCAGAGCCCGTCTTCACTGGCTTCTCTGTAATGAAGACGTGTTTGCCTGATAATGCACAGATAAGAAGTCAGGGGGGGAGGCTGGGAGATTGCTTCTTGAGTACAGAAGGAGGCTTTTTTGGCTGATGAAACCTATTACAGAGTTTCTTAAAATCGCTTATACTACTGATTTCTGCAATAAAAAAAAAACATGACACTTACGCTTTAAAGAACATGTCATAAAGATGAAGACTTTACCTTGTCTTCCAAGTTTTCCAAATCTCAATCCAAAAGAGCATCTATTGTTACGTGCTTTAAAAATAAGAACAATCCATGGAGGCCCAACATGACATCTTACAGGACATAAAGCATCTGCTGCTAACATATTGGTGTCAGATACCTGAGGACACTTTCCGAGGTTTTACGGAGTTCAAGCCTTGACTGGTCAGAGCTACTTTTCTTGCACAACAGGGACCTTTACAATAGGTGGTTTTTTTTTTATTATCACAGATCTGTGTATGTTTCCTTTTTATGTATCCTACTATATGGGAGACAGATTGCTAAACTGATGCAAAAATAGAAACTTTTTTGTTATTTGACTGATCCAGTCACATTATTCCCACATAATAGTGGCTGCTGCCTCTTCGTAGCTGCTCCCTCTGCTTTGGATGCATTAAAAAAGAAAAAAAAATGTTACCTGTCCTGGTGTCATGGCTGCAGTCCCTTCTCCTTCCGGTGTCTTCCTCTGGCTCGGGTGCCTGGCCTCCTTCCTGTCCTGCTGTCGCCTCCATCTCCTCTTCTGTGGGACGGATTTGCTTAAATTTAAGGGACCAGTGCACCCTTAACAGGCAGCCTGTCCCTATTTAAGGTCCCTTTGCCCTGCCTCCCTTGTTGGAACCTCTGCTGTGCTAACCCTAGCATTGTGCTCCAGCTGCCCATGATTCCTGCACTGTGGTTCTGTCCGTGCTTCCTGCTGTGTTCCTGCCTGCTGACCTGTCTGCGTTTCCTCCTGCACCTCGCCCTTCACCACAAGGAAGCCAATCCAGGGTTAGCGACCTTGGGCTCTGGTGAACACCACCGGCCCCTTAGACTCGGTTCCCTGGTGCGGTTTACGCCATCGCTAACAGCAATCGCCCCAGCGGGCTGCAGCTTGACTCTCCACCTGTCCCATAGACTCCATTCTGTGCTGAGGCGGATTCTTTCGTCCGCCCAAAGAATTGACATGACAATTCTTTAGGCAGAAGGTGGAATCTGCCTTCAATCAGGAGCGCGGGGAGGAGCAGCGGAATGTGCTGAAAGTTATTCGCTTGATTTCCGTAGTGTGCATAAACTCTAAGCCCTGGTTCACACTACGTAAGATACACAGAATGATGTCACAGAACAGCCGGTGTCAGTGAAACTTATCCCACCCGATACTGCAGTAACGGCCAGATGAATTTCATTACTTTTGATTTGGAATGTGGGCACATTTCGGTGTGCCGCATTTCAAATCACCATGGCCGACAATGTAAGGTCCGTTTCCGGCCACGCTTTACGTTATCTGCTCCTTCAGTCTTGTATGACCGCTATTCAATGAATAGCGACCACACAAAACTGACATGTCAGTTTTTTCTGTGGCCGCAAGGATTCCATAGACTTCAATGTAATCAGCAATTTTATTAAATAACGGCCATGGTTGCCTAATAAGGGTGTAAAAAAACCTACTCTTCACCATTGTTTTTTTTTTACATTGTTCACTGACCTGACGAAAGCTGCACTATTATATCATATGCCATTGTGCTATATTTATATGAAAATCGTTCAAGCACTTTTTTTTTTTTTTTTAGCTAGCGAATAATCTAAAATGAAAATGAAGTATATTTTTCCATCCACGATGCTACTAGCTTGCTATAATTTTATTATCGCCTTCTACTACTCAGCATCATGAGCTGTTCTAATTGCAGATTTCAGTGTGGCAGCACTGACAGCAGAGCATCTCATTTACTGAGCTTTCACACGCACACAAGGGAGTTCACGTCAGGTTATCTAATGGAACACCAGGAAGCCTGCCGTCTGTTTTTTCCTACAACAACATTTTTAATATCTTGAGGTGATAAGCTAGAAAAGCTCAATCACTGCAAATCACTGTTATTAAAGTGGTGGGGGGAAAAATATGTGATTGAAATGCTAGGCTGATAAAATACGAGAGAAAGTGAGAAAGCCATGCTATAGTTTTGTGCCTATAACTCCTAGGCAGACCTATTTGTCTTCTTGGAGTCATTTATTACTATGCCGTCACGGCCGCCTCTAGTTGACAACCTAGAGACAAAAGTTTAGTTAATATGCTGGGGTATTCCGGTAACACATTTTTTTTTCCTATATGTGATAATTACCGACACCAGCTCCTTCCGGTCTCCTGCTGCTTGTTCCTCTCCCGGTTTATGAGACAAGATGTTGGAGCAGGACCAATCTCTCAGCAATAGCTGTGTCCCATCACGAACATTAAATGGCATCCTGCTCTGACTTCTCATCTCAGAAGCAGGGAGAAGCAATGAGCAGTGGGAGACCAGAAGCAGGTACAACAGAAGGTGCATAGTAGGAGTGTATCACATTATTATTATTATTATTATTATTATTCCAACCCAAGCAACATAGAAAAGCATTTTAAATAGAGATAAGTGAATTTGCATTACAAACAAAGTGAACCACTTGGTTGCTTGGCACTCGGCTTATACGTCTGCTACCTTTGATCTCCGTGCTGCTCTAACCTGGGTGCCTGGAAAAGCTGTAACGGCACCTTGCTGCCCCTTAACCATGTTGTAGAGGCATTTACTCTGTGCCCAGTTTTGGGGGTCAGCCTGTCTCCCGGTGCCAATACTTAGAAGAAAGACGACTTTCATCATTGTGGTAGGGCAGGCAGTCAAACTGGCGTGGCCTAGAGCATCAGTGTTGCGGCAACCACTCACTGGCAATAGGGCTGCGTCGCCACTCTCCCAACCTAAATCCAACCCATGGGCGTGCTGAAGGTGAAGGGAGGTGGGGAGAGAGGTGCTGCAGGCCTAGGGCACTGATATTCTAGGCCACTCCACTTAGACTGTCCAGCCCTACGAGCAACATAGATAAAAGTCGTTTTCCCTCTAAATATGGACACTGGGAGACAGGTTGACCCCTGAACCAGGCATGGTGTGAGTACCTCTACAACGTGGAGCTGGCAATTCGGGGGCAGCAAAGTGCCGGTATAGGGTTGCTTTAAGTTCCTTTTAAAGGTCTTGATGGTTGGTGACTGAGCTGGATATGTCAGGTACTAAGTTCCAGAGTATGGGAAAAGTTTGGCCAAAATCTTAGAGGTGATTGTGTAAGGGTGTGAACACCCTTTTTTCAGTTTTACCAAATACTCTTTTTTTGTTTCATATTCAATTTTATGGTAAATTGAAGGATGCCTTCAAAAAGTACATTTGGTCCCACAAAAACCCTCATGAGGCTCAATCAGTAGAAGAATAAGACTATATGGCTATTAAAAATTGAGGACAAAGAAGTGAAAATTGGCGTGGTCATTAAGGGGTTAAACCTGTGCTAGGTTTAAATTAACCTGTAGCTTATCTGATTTAAAAATGACTGTATCATTTGATGACGACATTTCTATATTTTTTTTTTTCTACAATTACTCTGGAATCTGCACCGAACACCGAAAATATCCTCCTGGTTGTATCCACTCCTGCTGGTGTGATTCCAGCCTTACACATACATTTTATACTTATTTCCACTTATTAAGTCCTATTAACGCTGGGTTAGAGGAGTTTTTGCTGTTCCTGTATAATTGTATGGGCTTGAATAAATTCTCCCCTTTGAAATACGTGCCTACTTCGGAAGGTAGGCTTTTATGACATTTTGATAGAGACACAGGCACTGGAATATCTAAGTTATTTAAAAGATATTGCCATGTTGCCATAAATGTGTCATGCTGTGTGTTTCTTCTTCTTTAATATAGTCATTAGAGTATGAACTTCTAATTGCGCTTCAGCTATAAACTCCTGCATATGGGCAATGATTTCTGCTAGAGTTACAGGAATATTATTATATTATTAGTACCGTATGTCTTTTCATTGCTACTCCAGGAGAAAACAAGCTTTTCGTTGCACTATGATCAGTAGGGTAGGCATGGCCACCTTAACGATAGAGTAAATCTGCTGGGGGCTCCCTGGTAAAGGTTCCATTTTCAATTGTGTATGCATCCTCAGACTCAGATAAAGTTGAAAATGATGGAGCAACAAAACACAGTAATCACTGAATTCAAGGAACACTTGGAACATAGACAGGGAAACAACAGGGTGGCCCCTTTTGTCAATGTCTAACTCAAGGTGCGAGTATTGCGATCATGACAAGGGCTTACAAAGGCAGGCCTCCACCCACAGACAGCCGTTTCGGGGTATTTGAAAATGATGGAGGCATAAGGGAACAATTCTTACCTTTCCTCAAAAAACAGTTCTTAGTTGTTCCCAAGTAGTTCCCCGGTATCTGCTGAGGAAAGCGCTTTGCCCAGTGTGGAGAATAGCTCACACTCAGCACAGCAGAGCTCAGACGCTACTGGGATTTACTTTCAAATGCAGTGTTGGACATATTACTCGCTTGCCTGTACCTTGTTCGATGTAAGCAGTATTACACACGCCGACAGGGAGCGGGTAAGTCCGAGGTGGGGGACTTTGGGGGGCTGTCCGGGCCATCTTTAGATTGTCTGGGGAATAGTGGCGGTTTGCTGCTGCCGCTCCTATTACACAGAGTGACAGCAGCAGATCGTTGCTCTCCACGTTTTGTCTTTCAACATGTTGAAAGACAGTGAAAGGACACGCTTATCCGACATCAATCATGTCGGCTGATCTCGTTGCCTTTTATTGCACTTTGCGATTATTGGCCATAATGGCTGATAATCGGTAAAATATGGCCATCCACGCTGCCTGTGATACAGCACATTTCCTCCAGTTCTCCAGTCTGGTCTCTGGCAGTATCTTCAGGCCCCGCCTCCTCCAGAATCATTTACAGCCAGGCTGTAGGTGATGTGCTGGATCAGAAGCAGCATTTATGGTAAGTATACACTGCTGCTTAGGATCTTTAAATCAACAACTCAGATATATACGTATCCTCTGTGTACAGTATAACTTATATACATATCTGTGCTGTCAGTTTCCCGAGCTGCTCAAACAATACAGGACCTTTTGAGAATGAACAAGAGAATGTCTCTCTAAGGGCTTACTCTCATGTTATGGACCATGTGCCATGGAATGGAGTTTGGAGTTCCTGGCATAAAGATAATGCTGGGAGCTCCAAAACAGTTTAAATGTTTGCAGTAGTGTACTGACATAGTGTGTACTGACCCACCTTGTATTTTTTTAAAAATCCTGCATTTTTATTTTAATTAATATGGTTCATCCATGGCTGGCGTGGGATGTATCCAAAGCAGTCCAATCTTCCAGAGGCATCTGCACGCCACATCAGTCAAAAATACATCCCATATTTTTCGTTAATAGGGGGGGGTGGCACACACTTTGGTGTATGGGGCCCTCGAAATTCCTGACTGCGTCCCTGTGTGCAGAGCCCTAATATCTGCCCGCTGTGACAGTGGCAGGGGAGAGAGGGGAGGGGGCAGAGTGCACAGCTGGTCGCCCAGCGCGCCCTGCCTTTCCTCCCTTCCCCCCTGGCACGTGCCCTGGCTTACCTCCCTCCCCCTGCAGGCCTCCTTAGCCAGGAAACAGGAAGCCTGAGGCTTACGCTTTGCATGGCTACCATCGAGACTCTGCAATCACTTTGCAGAGCCCCGATGGACACCGAACAGAGAATTCTCCTTCTGTAGAGGGAGAATTCTCTGTCTGGAGCCTTATAAAAGCTGCGGTCATGCTGACTGCAGCATCTATAGGGTTAACTCTCGGCACTGGAGCACGGCTTCGGTGCTGAGAGTTGTGGTGGGTCCTCTGCTATCACTGATAGCTGGGACCCGCCGGGGATGACACAGGCGCAGCTTCTGCTCCTGTGTTATCCTTGACTGTATATTAACATTTACTGTGCAGCATTGGGAGGGGGTTAACGTTATTTTCATAGAATCCCATGAAATTGGCCTTATTTTATTTTTTTATCTGTCTTGTAGTCTGGACTTTTATCTCTCTCATGCATTGGAGAAACACATGGGAGAGTGGTTGCACAGTAACATAATGATAGGTCTCTGAGAACGACGGCAGAAAGAAAAGAAAAAAAAAATCTGTCTGCGCTGGTAAATCCAGTACTGAATGAGAAGCGCTGCCCTTTGGCTGATCCTGCTGGATGGATAAAAGCCAGAATCCTGGGCTCTTTGAAACGGAGTTCCTTTCAGATCGAGCTGCCTTGCGCTAACCTTGACATGCTTGAAGTTAGACCCTCTTACACAGCAGGGCAGGAAGGAACCATGAAGAGACCATTCTCCGAGCACATGGCTGGAGGGCTTACAGTTTTCTATTACGCCTGATTGGAACAGAGCGCTTGTTGTACACCAGTGAATTAAACCTTTACCATTGGCATAGCGTGCACCTGCAGTGGGGAGAATAGCAGCTCTGCAGCATGGTAACACTAATTCAGTCACTGAAACTTATTTCATGGTGCCATTATGTCAGCTACACACTTGTTAACATACACTATGTGCCTAATAGCATTTCCCAGAATCTCTGAGTCTTAGAAGACGTTTCCATTTCTAAGCGTGTCTAAGCAAGTTAAAACATTACTTTACTAAGACCAAAGTTTAGGTTTTCTTTATAAAAACCAGTGCAGGGCTATTAAGATGGTGGCATGTGTTCCAGATTTAGCTTGCTTCTAGTTACTTATAACAGACATCATTGTCTGAACTCTTTTAAAAGAGTTTGAGCATTGACTTAAAGGGGTTGTCCAGCGAAAATCCTTTTCTTTCAAGTCAACAGGTTTCAGAAAGTTATATAGATTTGTAATTTACTTCTGTTTAAAAATCTGAAGTCTTTCAGTACTTATCAGCTGCTGGATGTCCTGCAGGAAGTGGTGTTCTTTCCAGTCTGACACAGTGTTCTCTGCTGACACCTCTGTCCGAGGCAGGAACTGTCCAGAGAAGGAGAGGTTTTTTTATGGGAATTTCCTACTACTCTGGACAGTTTCTGTCTCGGACAGGGGTGGCAGCAAAGAGCACTGTGTCAGACAAGAAAATAACATTTCCTGCAGGACATACAGCAGCTAAGTATATGAAAATTAAATTACAAATCTATATACCTTTCTGAACCAGTTGATTTGAAAGGAGAAGATTTTCACTTGATACTCCCTTTAAAAGCAAGCCAGCTCCAACAGGTGGCGCTAGAGAGCAATCTATTTTTCCTCTGGAGAAAGCTACTGTATTTTTTATACAACTGTCAACAGGATAAGTTATGAGCGTCTGATCAGAGAGGGTCTACCTGCTGGGAGCTCCATTATTTACAAAAATGAGGAAGGTCTTATGTCCACCTGATTGCAAGGAATGGCTGTCTTTAACATTCCCATGGGCTTTTTTTTTTTTTTTTAACTGATAGCATGTTTACTCCATCATTCATCTCAAATGTGACCCCCTCTTCACTTTCATTTTTGGTTAAAGGGGTAATCCAGCGTTACAAACACATGGCCACTTTCTTCTAGAGACAACACGACTCTTACCTCCAATTCAGGTACGGTTTGCAATTAATCTTTATTCGCTTCAATGGAACTGAGTTGAAAAACCTGCACCCAACCTGGAAACGAGTCATGTTGTCTCTAGAAGAAGATGGCCATGTTTTTCTAACACTGGATAAAACCTTTAATTCTTAAAGCCTAATGAATGAAGTTTATTTTGTCTTTATATTGTTTGTGTAGGCAAAGTAATTTAAATGTTACTAAGCTGCTGGACCCGATAAATTACAAAAAAAAAAAAAAAAACATTGCTCCAACAAGAGAGTTTTGAATTGAAAAAAAAAGAAAGAAAAAAAATATGTCGGTGTAGGGAACGGTGGATGCGGGAGAGCACTCGCAAATGGCAAACAGGCTTTGGACGGCCTGGACAGAGCACCAGTTGGAAGGATAATTTTATTCGCTAACAAGCATGATGATTAGCTTTCAATACCCATTACGTTGCCTTCTTCTGAAAGCCAGCCAGTCTTGCACTGGTGTTGTGAATAGAGATGAGCGCACCTGCCGAGGTTCAGGTTCGTATGAACCTAAACTCTCGGCTTCTTACTGCCACTGTCTGTCCGCTCCGTGGAGAGGGTGGATACAGCCAGAGGACCGCCTGGAAAACTGGGATACAGCCATAGCCATAGGCTGTAATCCCAGTTTTTCAGGCGATCCTCAGGCTGTATCTACCCTCTCCACGGAGCGGACAGACAGCGGCAGTAAGAAGCCGAGAGTTCAGGTTCATACGAACCCGAACCTCGGCAGGTTCGCTCATCTCTAGTTGTGAATGAGAAACCTGGGTTGCTCCAGACTAGAACCATATTGTATGTGTTTTTTTTTTGTTTTTTTTTAATTACAAGTAATTTGCAAAGTATATAAAATTCACATAGAAGTATTTCAAGGACAACACAGTGCCTAGCACAACACAAGCTAAAAAATGACTAATAAACGGAGGTACCGTATTTTCCGGTGTATAAGACGACTTTTTAATCCCCAAAAATCTGCCCAGAAGTTGGATGTCGTCTTATACGCTGAGAATGGTTGCAACATACGGTGGGGATGCAGCCATTTTTTTTACACCTCCCCCCCCCCCGGTGGCGACCGCTAGGAAAAAATTTTTATTCAACTCCCCTTTCACCCGTTGTCAGCAGCCACGCTTCTCCCTTCATGTTCCTGGCACAGGCAGTGTGATGCAGAGACCCTGCCTTCGCCAAAGATTCCCAAAGCTTACCCGGGCAGCCAAGCGTCTCATTGGAGATGCTCAGCTGCCGGGAGACTTTCGGGAGAATGGCAGAGGCTTTGGTGACTTTTGTTGCCCCTGCCTTTTTTCCAAAGCTCTCCTGGCAGCCAAGTATCTCCAAGCTTCTCCGATGAGATGCTCGGCTGCCCGGGAGAGTTTCGGTGTCTATGCATCATACTGCCTGTGCCAGGAACATGAGAGGAGACGCACGGGTGACAGGTGAGTTCATTGTTTTCTTTTTTTTTTCTGTGGGGGCCCTGGCAGGGGGAGTCGGGTAGTGGTGGTGGGGGGGGTTCCTGCCTCCCGCTTTAGTTGACCCCTGCCTGACAGCAGCAAGGCTCCAGCTGGTAAACCCTGCTGTGGTAGGGGAAGGGTTAACAGGGTTAACAGGGTTAAGACACAAAAACAAACAACACTTGTAGTACCAGTACCTTAGAGTAGCAAGAACAGATAGTACATCCTGTGATGTCTCGGAAAAAAAATAGATGTGTATATCTCGTGTGCAGGTTGTAGTAAGACGTGAGGCACACCATAGACCCTACGCCTAATATTTTAGGGCACTATCTATGAATGTAGATCAGACCTTCAAATGCTACCACTTTATCCACCATGTGAGGTGGTCATATTGTGAACCATATTGTCTTTAGTGACAAATCCAGGTTCTGTTTGGGGTATTTAGGGTCAAATATGGAGGCCTTACTGTCACCCCTAGCAGTGATATCAGGAACACTAACTGGACATCCTGCAGCCACATGTGTAGCCTCTCATGACGGAGCAGAACGGTGCATGATGGGTGAATAAATAAGCCAGTTTTTCACTATATTCTTGGAATGACGCCTTCCATTTATCTTGGATGATTTGGTCCCATTTCCCAGTGGTATTGCACCCTCCTGCTAGAAGTATACAGTCTGCAAATTAGCCTTTAACACAGTGCTGTTCACACATTCTCTATACTAGACCTAAAGTGGAATGGTGGATGTAAAGATTTATTGCATTTGGCACACTTCTCATTTAGGAGTTAAACCCATTGCTAATTTTGCTTTAGGGACCAATTTTATATCATACTTACCTATGCTGCAGCCTGTGATGCTCAGCAGAGGCACAAGTATATAGCTATGAGGATGTGGACCAAAGCACTTTTTATGCCCACTAATAATGTCTTTCATTGTCTTTTACCATGCGTACCATTTATAGTGCTCCACACTTTTCTCAACACCTGTTACCTTTCCAACAATGGGTGCAGAGAATGTTTTTTGGCACTTTCAGAAGTATAAACAAACGTGCTCTTTAATTTGTAGTACATCTTTATATCAGTAATCCGGGGGGATTGCTGTATTCTTTCTAGCTCGACACAGTGATCTCGGCTGCCACCTCTGCCCCTGACAGGAACTGCCCAGAGCAGTGGCAAATCCCCATAGGAAACCTCTCCTGCTTATGAAAATTATTGTCCTATACAGAGGTGGCAGCAGAGAGCATAGTGTCAAACTGGAAAGAATTCACCACTAACTGCAGGAAGAAATTTACAAATCTATATAACATTCTGATACCAGTTGATTAAAAAAACACATAGAGCATTTAAACTAGTATGCAGAATTGGCTTATAACAGAATAAAATGTATGCCTTGCAATCTGTATGTACCATATAAACCAGTGTTTTTTCCTTTTCGACCAGTGCTTCTCAAACTGTGAGGCGCCCCCTAGTTGTTGGTGAGGCCCAACTGAGGAGCCAGTTTTCACAAAGTAACTATAATCTGCACAGTCCTTTTACTGTTTGAAAAAAATCTTCATTTTAGCAACATTATTAATTTATTTTCTACTTGCTTTATTAGTATATAGAGCTTGGGAGATGGGTGAAAGGAAGTCCTACCATTATTTTTAGCTTTTAAATGGACTTTCACCACAGATAGTGAGGCCCAGGCACCCTCTTGGTCAGTCTGGTGAGGCCCAGGCATTGCCTTGGACTGTTGGGTGAGGCTCCAGTAGAAAAAGTTTGAGAAGCACTGGTTTAGACTGATGCCTCTGCTTGTATAGTGCCAAGAAAATCATGCACAGAGGTGCTGTAGCTGAAAACACGAAGCAGTCAGTATCTGACATCACTGTCTAAACAGCAGCGAATTAGTGCGAAGTGATTCCTTCTCAGAGACAGATCTCCCAGAATATAACAGGGTGACATCCCGTGAGCCAGATGACAGAATAAGAGGCAGGGGTTTGTCAGTACTAGTTTTTGTCGCTTACCAACCTCCAGGAATAAGGTTATGGATAGCTACTGCGATAAACTGCTCTGCTGTCTCAGGAGCTACTGAAACCTCTATGACGCATGGCGATCAGCAGGAGCAAGCGAGCGCCGACCTGTTGGATCAGCCCTCACTTGCTCCTCGTTCCCCGCTCTCTGCCAGTGCTATTAAACATGCCGACGTTGAGTGGGTAAGTGTGTGTGGGGGGGCGGTGGGGAAAGGGGTTCCTGGACGATCTTTAGATTGTCCGGGGAGCCCATAGGAGATAGCGGTGGTCTGCTGCTGCTGCTCCTATTGCACGGAGCAAGGACAGCAGATCATTGTTATCCTAGCTGTTAGTCATTCAACATGTTGAAAAATGTTGAAAGACAACGATCAGCTGACATCGTGCACGCCGGCTGATCGTGGCCTTTTATTACACAAAGCGATTAGCGTCTTAATGGCCGATAGTCGGCCATATACGGCTGATAATCTTCATCTCTTTAACTGGCAGCAGAACATGTCTCAACAACAGAATCTGATTAAAAAATTATCCAAAAAGATACAGCTATTTTATTAGACCGTTGATCCGTAATTCAATATGTTGGATGTACTTTGGGCTTGATAAAATGATCTGCAAAGTCCTAGGAGACTTATTCTCAGAGACATATCTCACTCCATGACTTATAGATAAAAGAAGTCAAATTCTGTATAAGCTTTTTGATTTATAGCTGTGTTCCACAATACTGAGATTACTGACAAGTGCTCTCAGGTGTACCCCATTTCTTCTCTGTGATACATGTGTTTATACACTACATATGCACTGTGATGTTACCAGGCAGGAAAGGAACCAATAGTAAAGTGAGTAGAATCTGGGTGATATGTCCCTATTGCACGGGAGATTTGCACCTATTGCAAGGGATTGTCTGTGTGTCTCTCTCTTTCTGCCCGTTACTTCAGCCTTTCCAACCTCCCTCTCCTCTCATTCATCTTTTGTAGGTCGCTATAACTTGATCATGTGAGCAGTTCCTTCTCTATAATCACAATAATACATTTGAAAGGGGGGGGGGAGGGTAGCAGCAAAGTGGTCTGATAAGGGAAGCAAGGCCGTATTTACCATTAGGCACCATTAGGAAAGAAACAACTTTTTCTTGTTTTTATTTTTTGTGTCTTTTCGAGGGGGGAGGCAGGGGTATGGTGGTATTGGTTGGTTCTGGTACAGTGACCATTTAAAGTGACTCTCTACCCACAATCTGAGGCCCCCCCCCCCAACCGCTTGTACCTTCGGATAGCTGCTTTTAATCCAAGATCTGTCCTGGTGGCTGTTCGGCAGGTGATTGCAGTTATTGTCCTAAAAACAACTTTTAAACTTGCAGCCCCGTGCCCTACGGCTGGGGCTTGTAGTATCTGTGCCCTAACTTTGCACCACCCCTCCGTCCCTCCTCCCCACCCTCTTCATCATTAGAAATGCCACTGGAACATTTTCTCCTGTCTGAACATTGCACAGGTGCCTTAACGATCCAGCCCTTCACATTCATTCACACAGGTGCTGAATAGGAGACAATCTGGCTGGAGCATTCCTAATGATGAGAGACCGAGAGGTTGTGCCAGCCTAATGCATAGACATTCTGACCCCCGGCCGTCTGGGTTTAAAAGTTTTTTAGGACAATAACTGCATCCTCTGCTGAACGGACCCCAGGACAGATCTTGGAATAAAAGCAGCTATCCAAAGGTACAAGTGGTTTTGGGGAGTCAGATTGTGGGTACAGAGTCGCTTTAAGGTGGCCGTATTCATTACTTACATGTTGACTGAACCTGATGATTTAAGTGGGACCAACCAACTATCTAATGTGTGTGGCACCAGGGAAAGCAGAACTAGGCATTTTGACATACTTATTTAATTTTTAGATGCTGCTTGAGCAGCCTATTTCCCTCTCGTATTGAAAAAATCTGAAATGCTTCTCCAAGTTTGTATATTTAGGCTATGTTCAAACTATGCAAGAACAATGGCTGTTGTTTGATATGGACATGTCAAACAACAGCCACTGTCTTACATGGTCATACTGCAGGCCCGCCGGCCCCCAGTGTGACTCGACTCTATTGATTCTAATGGAGCCATGTCACAGACGGGTTTCGTCACACTGGAGGGCAGTGGGCCCGCCCCCAGTGCTTCGTGCCAGGTTGGTGCTCGAGAAAAGACACCGGGTGGCGGTTCAAAAAAAGTTTTAAAAAAAGTTTAAAAAACAAAGCTATATACTTAGTAGTACATTCAATGTAAGTACAGTCCTCTGTATACTCCTCTGTGCTTCTACTATAAGTTTAGCAAATTTTGGAATTATTATACCACCCTGGGAGATGTAGTTGTCATGGCTACTGCCTTCATACAGTGGTTTCTGCAGTCAACCTACTAGACAGAATTTTAGATATCAATGATTCTGATCTAAAAGGCTAAAAAGGTGGGGAAGGGCAAAAACACGGCAATATCATGTGCCAGTTTGTACACAAAGCCTTTATGGAGACAGATATAGTCATTCTTAGGTAACTACGAGGTAGTGCCTTCATATGGCACTTTAGAGACAAATCTAACCTGCTGATATGTCTCTAAAGTGCATCAGGTGCTGAGGATGAGGGTAAATTTCTTACCTTCATCCTTGGCGCCCTTTGCGTGCAGTTGGTAGTTAAATCCCTAGGCTAGTAATTCAGGTTTTTTTTGTTTTTTTTTGTTACATGTCCATACAAGCTGGTATTTGAAACAGTGACTTATATCCAGTGACGTCTTCTCTTATCAGAACCTCTCACTTTTTTTCTTTTCCAATTGGACTGAGCCACAACTCCTCAGAATCGGCCAGAGAAACATTTTAGGTTCCTAACACACATAGTAGATCCCCTATGTGACCCCATGTAGCAGTTTGGTTCCCTCTGTGCACCATATTCCCCCATTTGTGCTCCCATACAGTATAGGCCTGCTCTGTACCCCACATGGCATTAACCCCCCATGCCTACATAAAGTATAGGCCCCTACTGTCCCCCTTTATAGTGTAGGCCCCGTGTGCAGCAGTCCCCATATAATATACGCTGTCATGCTGCAGTCCCTATATAGTATATGGCCCTCCTGCGAGCAGCCCCCATATAGAATATAGCCTTATAATATAGTCCCCTGTCCTGTGGTCCCCATATAGTATAGTCCCCTGTCCATCACATTAGTACTTATATAATTTAACCCCTGTCCTGTGGCCCCCATATAGTTTAAACCCGTTGTGCAGCAGTCCCCATATAATACAGCCCCTCCCCCATCCAGTAAGACCCATATAATTTAGCCCCCTGTCCAGCAGTTAACACGTAATATAGCCCCATTTCCAACCATCCCCATAGAGTTTAGCCCCCCCCTCCAACAGTCCCTATATACTGTATGAAAGCCTCCTATCCAGCAGTACCAATATAATATATCCCCCCAGCAGCAGTCCAAAACATACTCACCTGTCCCATTGCTCCCCAGCAGCTGCTCTCTCTATCTTGAGCTCCAGTCAGCATCTATTCAAAGGGCTTCCAATGCAGACTGCCCAAAACAAAGCCTGAACCAGAAGTTCCCTGCTCTGGCGAGGAGGCACCAGCAGGCCCCCTCTACATCAGGGTCCTGCTGCTATGCTAGCATCTACCCTGCTTTGCGGCTGCTATTGACCATAGACGTGCCCCACTACCATGCAGTCGCCACCACGCGGCGCCCCACCACTACCTAAGGCACAACGCACATCGCTGAGAGCAATCGCCCGCCTCCGACTCAGAGAACATGGGGGTGCAGGTGCCACGTGTGCTGAGTGTGTGTGGGGTGTTGCGGGCCCTTGCCCTTATCGATGTGCGTTGTGCCCGTGGTGGTTTTGGGGAACACAGCTTACACTGAAACTGATGATTATAGCACCCCCTAGCTGTCATCTCTCCGTGCCATAGCCCGCCTGGCACGGTGCCAGAAATGGCCCTGGGACATATCAGCAAGTTAGAGTTCTCTAACCTGCTACTTTCCCTTTAAAGAAATTTTAACTTTTAGGAGAGAATGCCTCTGTATTTTGACATTTAATTGACTGTGTTATGATATTTTGTTTAATTTAGAATGAGTAAAAAACTGTATGCCCCTGTATAAACTCTGAGGCCTGCATAGGTACAAAATGGCCCCATAGACTGCTGAGGGCCGTCTACCATGGCTCTGAGATGGTACATGTACCTGTAATGTAGTGATATATGTAAAACTTTAATGTGGGCTTAGATGGTAGATGATGATTATGATGATTATTTTATAGGTCTCCCGGAGTTTCTATTCAGTGTTTTAACATTAGTATTTTACACAATTTAGGCATTTGACAAAATTTGGCAACCATTCTTGCGGAGTCTTGATTTCATTGAAGAATATATTTCTTAGGCACATGCAATTGTAGTGTATTAACGCAAATGTCTTTTATATCCTATTTTAGAGTCACATGCATTTATTCATGTTTCCTTCTCTTTCTGCTGGCTTTTAGTGCAGCTATAAAATAATGACCAGGTGCTGCTTTGAACCATTCCCCACTTAAAATTATAGAAATTCACTTCAAAATGCAACTCCCTGAAATTCTAAAGTCTGTTAGACATAATAGATATTGTAGGTGACTGTTTACCCTGAAAATCATTATCATTAGGCTTTGTTTGATATATTGTTTATATACAGGATGAGTAAATATCTATGTGATCTGGTTTTACATGGGCACTGTTATTACCAATATATAATGTTAGAGCAAATGGACCATCAGGTACAAGTTTTTTTACATGAATGGATCAGCGTCAATGTGATAATGCCGGTACCGCGCTCCTTTTTTTGGAACCTACGCCCGACTCCCACACACATTGCCGGTGTACTCCCAAACACCGATACAGCATGAAGCACTGGGAGCAGACCTGCCAGCCCCAGTGTGACAATCTCCCCTCTGAGAAGCGGCTCAATTAGAATCAACGCAGCCATGTCACAGAGGGGAGGGGGTTTCTAAACACTGGGGGCCAACGGGTCCACCCCTAATGCTTTATGCCAGGGTGGTGCTCGGGAATATAACAGCTCCAGAACCAGGTGACAGTTAAAAAAAAAAAAAAATGGCATCACCATCCCCGCACTGGTGCCCATCCATTCATGTAAAAAACTTAAAGCGATGGATGTACCAAATGGCACATTTGCTTTAAATCAGCAGGGGAGGTAATATACCATATCTTTATTTACTTTGTTTATCTGCCTGTTTTCTACATGAAATATAATACTATAAATTCAGCCACTAGGTGTCTCATGTACCGAAAAACTGCAGTCGAGGCTCCATGACTAAGGCCATTTGGTCTTTAGTAACAGCAGAAAAGAGACCAAATGCAGGAAGTGATGTCAGTTGTCTCTCTGCTCTGCATAGATTGGCCCAGTGAGATGAATGCTGATTGGCCAGGAGACATGCACACCCCTGTACACGCCCCTGTTCACTGCTGCAGCTGAGTAATTAAACTGATCTTCTGGCCTAAGGCAAATGTCCACCTGTTCAAAGTAAAATGCAGAAGGATGAGCAGTGCAATGAGGCACTAAACAGGCCGCTGGAGCAGCAATATTAAAATTAAAATAAGCAATATACATAAGGCAAGCATAAACTCTATATTTGCTGGGTTTTTATATGCCATGACAAGTACACTTTAAATTACGTGACCTCATTTATCCTGTAAGCGGCCCATGTAAAAGGGTCAGCAATCAGCTAACGAATGAGCCTGCAATCAGTCAGTGCTTGTTCATTGGCTGATTGAGTCTTTTGTGTGACCATATAAATTATAAATTGCTGCATGAATGATCCTGCAATGACGGGTCGCACAATTTATCAGGCCTTGTAAACTTGTACAGGTAGACAAGCAATTGTGAAACAAATAACAGAATATTTAAAGTGTAACTGTCATGTTTTTTTTTTTATTGCAGAAATCCGTAGTATAAGCGATTTTAAGAAACTCTGTAATAGGTTTCATCAGCCAAAAAAGCCTCCTTCTGTACTCAAGGAGCAATCTCCCAGCCTCCCCCCCCCCTGACTTCTTATCTGTGCATTATCAGGCAAACACATCTTCATTACAGAGAAGCCAGTGAAGACGGGTTCTGCTCTCTCCATTGTTAGCCTATGAAGAGGGGAGGGGCCGAGGGAGATGAGGGAGCAGGAAGAGGTGACATGAAGGTCAGCTGTTTTTAGACTCTCTGGGCCACCTAAAACGCTAAATTCAGGGGTCAGAAAGGTCAGTGCTTATCTATGAACTTACTGAGAGAAGATTGCAGGGTGTTGTGCTGTGCAGAAATCCTCCGTGCTTAGTCACTCCTCTCAGCCCCTCCCCTCTCCATAGCCACATAATGGAGACAGAAATCCTGCTTCATCTGATGTGAGGGGGGAGGTTTTATTACATAAAACCTATTACAGAGTTTCTTAAAATCGCTTGTACTATAGATATTTAATGTTTTCAGAAAAATGGCCCTGAAATGACAGTTACGCTTTAAGTCAGGACTAGAGATGAGAGAACCTCAAGCACGCCTGGGTTCATTCTAAGGTAAAATATGACTCTGCAAAGTTTTAAGTAGGTACTCAGAACAAAATCACCAAAACATGTAGGACATACAGCAGCTGATAAGTATGGGAAGATTAGATTTTTAAATAGAAGTTAATTACAAATCTATATAACTTTCTGAAACCAGTTTATTTGAAAGAAAAAAAGATTTTTGCTGGATAACCCCTTTAAAGGGACTGTTTCATTTGCAAATGACTAGTTTTGGTGATTTTTTTTTTGATAGTTTTTCTTATTTTCTATTTTTCTATCAATATTATAAAATAACGTTGAAATCTTGCAGTTTTCATTCTCACCACCACTGGGACAAAAACTTAACTGAAACTTCCTGTTGTGTCTGTTGTGATAAGAGAAGGTCTATGTAAAGTGATCTGTACAGCATTGCAGCAACATGTGACAGTGGATAGATAACATCAGTACAAGACATTAGCAGCAAACTGTGGAATGACCTCTTCAAAGGTCACAGAGTACGCTCCGTAACGTATCACGTTCATCTCAAGAAGAAAGTCTGTCTATTGTCATCTATGTCCCTGAGTCTTACTGTAAAGCGTGTAACTAAATGCTGTTAAGAACAGCTCAGGCAAGATGGCAGCCCCCATAGCAATATACAAAAATAAAGTAAGTAAATGGAAACCGATTAGAATAAAAGAACAACTTTTAGTATCTGACTCTAATCAGCAAAAGAAAATTTAGGTGACACTTTCCCTTTAAGTTAGGGTCTTAGCAATTAGACCCCCATGGATACAAATGTACACATACCTTTTAAGTATAATTTCAATTGAAATGATACATCCTGCCCTTGATTTTTAATAGTTAATTAAATCAGTGAAATCAAGTTAAAAAGAATAGCTGAAATGCTCATTCACCGAGAAAATTACTGTTGGGGCCTACAGACACATACATGATTTGTTCTTGTCATAATAACTTTAATTTGTGATCCTTCAGCAGAAGACAACATAACACAAGCCTTTCTTTCAGCCCCCGCAGCTTCCCTCCCATCTTTGACCTTCGCAGGAGATTTTCTTTATAATTGGTTTTCATGTAGATACTGTATTATTCCTCCCTTATTTGGCTCCCACAAAAGATGTGCATATTCCATGTGCTCTTCAGACATCAACAATGGTTCACACTATACTGACTTTTCCTTGAAAAGAGTTAAAAGGAGAAGACTCCGCTGGCAAAGACTTTCCTACCTCCAATTAAATTCACTGCCCGGTGGTTTGGATTCTGTAACCTCAATATATATCCAGAAGTCATTCCCTTTCGTTCATCAGGAGTGGTTCCACAGTAGACAGTTTCTGTATCTCCTTGGACACACATTATGTTAAAATTTTATATATATCCCCCCCCCCCCCCCCAACACACATATTTCATATTATAATACACTGTACTGCTACTGTTGCCAGAATACTAACGCTATACAGTGCAAAACCTTCATGAATTTTTGGCTAACACTGAAGCCTAGTATTCTTCTCATCATAAAGTATCATAACACCAGACTGATAAACCGGACGTGACTATAGTGTCGTATAAATCTGATCGATAAATCACAATACTGCCACTGTTGACGCTTTTAAGCAATATTTTTTTATTAATCTAACCATATGCAGTTTTTTTTATTTACTGCGGACATAACACAGTGTATTGCATAGGAGTAGCTATTGGGTACAGGGGTAGCAGCCTCACCTTTGTCCTGGAGCCTTAAAGGGGGAGGGGGGAGATGGCTCAAACCTTCCACTCCAAGTAATAAATTACTACATTTCCAAGATGGAAGTAGGTGGGGGTATATCCCAATCATCGCACACTTTTGAAACCCCAGTTGGGATATACAACTGCCTCCCTTATATACATCCGAGGCTTGAGCTGTCTTCAGCTCCCTACACAACCCCTTTAAAGGGTCCAAAGTCCATAGAGTCCATAAGGAGACATTAGAGGGCATCAGCATTTTAAACACATGGTAGGTGGTAAAACTGTAAATAGGTACTGTCACTTAAAGGGCAGGTTCGCAGCTGATTTCTTGCTTCAAGATTTGCAACAAAATCTGTTACGCTGAAAGGTCCTGGCCGTTCCTATGTGAATACATACTTTCAGCGGATCTATCAGATCGCTGCGAATATGTAAATCACCTGCCGCTTTAACCCTGCACATACATCACCCGTACTCAATCTAGCTTGCTGCATGGGATCTCCCGGCTTCCTGCTCTCCCGCCAAGCCAATCAGAGGCTGTGACTGGGCAACACACGGATTAGCTGGGCGGGAGAGCAGGAAGTCGTGAGCCTGTGCAGCAAGCTGGATTGAGGATGAGTGATGTATGCTGGTTAAGCCTTTGGGTTAAGGGGGCGGGTGACTTACACACCGGCAGTGGTCTGAAAGATTCGCTGCAAGTATGTATGTATTCACGTAGGAACCATTAGGGCCTTGGATAGTAACAGATCTCGCAAGCAGGATTTCCGCTGTGATCTGTTGTGTGTGAAGCTGCCCTAAAACTTTCTAAATCAGCAGTAGATGTGATATAAAGCAAGTTTGCAATTTACATTCATTCATTATTTTTATTTTTTTTTATCATGAAAAAAACGTCACTTCCTGTTTTCTGACTCTTTAAGAAAAAGAGAGTCAGAAAACAGGAAGTCCAGTGTTTCCCGGGTCATCTGAGCACTCACAGAGAGAAAGCAGTCATGTGATTGATGGACACATTGAGCCGTGACACTCTGTACTGGCAGGAATTCATGTGTTTAGTCTCACAAGTCAGAAGATCTGCCTTGAGGAGACTGGACCTGGATTTCTGGTAAGTCCAGCTTTGTTGTACAGCATGATAACAACAAAAAATAATGAATGTGTATTGCAAACTTGCTTTATTTCATATCTACTGTTGATTTTGAAAGTTATAACTACAGGTACATTTTAGAAAATTTAACGCCTGTAGCAAATTTCAAGGTAATACTTGAGTTCTGGGATTTGTCCATAGATCATACCCTATCAGAAGTGTCTGTGGCTTAGTACTCGAGAAGTCCCTGGCCTTAATAACTCTAATGACCTTTCAGGTCCCAGTGAAGTTTGCATTTTCTTTTTTATTGGTTTGCTTGATAAGTTTTATATAAAAATTTTTGTTTTGCTCAATAGGATTTCTGAAACAAGATTATAGATGTGGAACTGTAACAACTTACTATAAAATGCACGCCATTCTGTTCTTGGGGAGAGAATAATTTATGTACTCCTTTCCGCAGTAAAAATTTTTGCTGGTGCGAGTGCCTGAGAAAAAATACAGTGGCCAAGTAAGAAAGTGCCAGCAGATGTCATTGCCGTCTGTAGAAATTACTGTCTCAGGAAGTAGAAAGCAGGGTAATAATTAGATCAATAAGGGGGAGCTGAAATACATATGGAAATGTATTTTTTGGCACTTTATAGCCCAATTTGCATATTAAAAATGAATGGCTTTTAAAGCTTGTGCGGCAAGAAAAGAAACCTAGATGCAGGGTTATTATGTTATCAGGAAGGCTGGTAACACACAACTATATCTGAGGGATAGTTAAGACCTTGATCATATGGCAAATGTTATTATTCCTACCAATTAGTTTTATTATTAAAGAGAACCTGTCATTAGTTTCTTGCTGCAGGCGGCCTGAAACAGGAGCAGACTCTTTTATTACAACTATCCATGATTCTCGCTAAAACACTAGAGTGTGGAAATTTAGAGTTTGAAAAATTACCACCCCGATGACCTAAAGGGGTACTCCAAAAAAAAATTGTTTCAAATCAACTGGTGTCAGAAAGTGCCAGAGATTTGTCATTTACTTCTATTTAAAAATCTCCAGTCTTCCAGTACTTATCAGCTGCTGTATATCCTGCAGGAAGTGGTGTTGTCTTTCTAGTCTGACACAGTGCTCTCTGCTGCCACCTCTGTCCATGTCAGGAACTGTCCAGAGCAGCAGCAAATCCCTTTAGAAATCCTCACCTGCTCTTTAGACTGGAAATAAAACTACTTCCTGCAGGACATACAGCAGCGGATAAGTAAGGGAAGACTTGAGATGGTTTAATAGAAGTAAATGTACCCCTTTAAGTCATTAGGGTGGTAATATCTCAAACTATAATTTCTACATTGAAGTGTTTTTTAGAGTGAATCAGTTATAGTTGTAATGAATGAATGTGCTCCTGTTTCAGGCTGCCTGCAGCAAGAAACTAATGACAGGTTCGCTTTAATAATAAAACTAATTGCTATCAACACTTAGACCCTGACTCATTAAAAGTCCACATTTTTTTTTTTCAAAGTTCCCATTTAAGTATTGTGAAGTCACCCTCATTCTAAACTATTCAACCCAAACACCCTGTGATAGCAGTCCTGGAATGCATATTAAATTATGGTTGGGACTTGTAAGAGAAAGGGATTCTACGACTATCATTTGCTAAGATGGATTTTTCTTTTTGCCCCTCACTTACATTTTTTTTGTACTCTGGATAAGTACGTACAAAGCTCCTGGGGTGGTCCCTCAGCCTATACTGGATCTGCTCCTTTATTTCTACCATCCTACCGGTGCAGGCCTATTACATTCCCTAATCTAGCTCTTTTCCTTTTATCTACCTTCTACTAAGAGCCTGATCACCTCACACAATCAATAATCAATACCCGGGCATACACAGATACTGGCTGGGTTATGGGTTAAAGGGGGAACTAGGTTATGGGTTAAAGGGGGAACTATCAGCAGGTTAGACTAATCTATTGCACAGGAGACACTGAGGAGGAAGGTATGTCTCTTACCTTCCTCCTCGGGCGCTGTTCCAGTGAACTTAGTTCTGTGCTCTATGGTCCAGTGAGATTGTTTGGAGTACTGGGGCAACAGTTAGGAGCACTGCCCGCCCCCATAGCACCGATCCGGCCAGCTTAATTCATTATTGTTAGAAAGTGCCGGGCAGAATCTGCGATATGGGGGCGGGCAGTGTTCCTAACTGGTGCCCCAGTGCTCTAAACAGTCTCACCAGACCATGGAGCACATGACTAACTGCATCAGAGCGGCGCCGAGGAGGAAGGTAAAAGACATAAATTGATGCCCATGTTCAATAGGGACATATCAGCAGGTTAGATTTGTCTTGTTTGCTACCTAGTAGTTATGATAGGTGGCTGTTGCAGGTTGTGTACCACGGCTCTAGATAGAATGTCCTATGTATTGTTTTTGTTTTCAGGCTTTTTAATGATATAATTTATTTGATTTTGTTAGCATTTTTCTTTAGCCATTTATTTATGGAAACCGGTTTCTTGCTGGACTCTCTTCCTGCAGTTCCTGTGCTGCTGATTTAATGGGTTACCTCTCATTTCAAATGTGTGACAGGATATCCTTTTAAAACCCCGACAGGTTTTGTACGGAATTGCTCTGAGTGTATTACAATATAAGTCTATCACTTTCAGCAGGTCCGTACACCACTGGCTGTAGGGGAAGACTATGAATCTGCCGGGTTTTGAAGAGGTAGATGCTGAAATGATAGGTACCTTTTAAAGAGACATCTAAGTTCAGATTGAGTGATTTCTGGACTGAATTGGCTTTCTGTGAGCTGCTAAAGTATACATTCTACTTGTGTAGTATTCATGTTGGCCGTATACTGGGTTCACACACAGTATATTTCAGGCAGTATTTGGTCCTCATGTCAGGCCCTCATATTGCAACCAAAACCAGGAGTGGATTGACAGCACAGAAAGGATCTGTTCACACAATGTTGAAATTGAGTGGATGGCCGCCATTTAATGGCAAATATTTGCTGTTATCTTAAAACAACGGCTGTTATATTGAAATAATGGCCGTTATTTACTGTTATATGGCGGCCATCCACTCAATTTCAACATTGTGTGAACAGATCCTTTCTGTGTTTTTAATCCACTCCTGGTTTTGGTTGCCATAAGGACCTTACATGAGGACCAAATACTGCCTGAAATATACTGTGTGTGAACCCAGCCTTATACTGGAAACCTCCAGTCCAAAAACCTTATGAATTTATAGATTTAGATCAAAGCTTGTAAGCATCAAGTGCCACAACAAAGAAATATAGGCGGCACTACAGGTGTAAACTGTTGTATGTGCAACCACTAGCGGGGGCTGGCCGCAATAGCCAAGACAGGGGGGTGCTAACTCAGGATACAGTCCGTCGATCCACAATACATAGAGGAAAGAAAGTTGCACTCACCCACGAAGTCTTCTTAAAACTGTTTATTTATGCTAAAAATAAAGAAACAGTTTTAGGATATAAACCCACACACCGTATACTCAGCTTATTTACTGCTGCGATACGCAGCAAATACGCAACAAATACGCAGCAGATTAGATCTAAATAACTGAACACAGCATCAAATCTGCACCACCAAATCTGCTTCAAATCTGCTGCGTTTTTGCTGCGTATCTGCTGCGTATACGGTGTGTGTGGGTTTGTAACCTTAGGGTAAATTCCCACAGGCGTCTCGCATAAGAAATCCGCAGCTAATCCGCAATACACATATTAATAATAATAAGAATAATATGTGTATTGCAGATTAGCTGCGGATTTCTTGTGCGAGACGCCCGTGTGAATTTACCCTAAAGAAGACTTCGTGGGTGAGTGCAACTTTCTTTTCTCTATGTATTGTGGACTTGTAAGCATCAAGGATTATTATCTACAGGGTCTAAGGGGGCAACAAGGTGGATGTTGGGAGAAGTCCGGCAATTTTTAAAAATTGTTAGGCGACAGGGGGGAACATAATATAACGTACCTCTCCCTGTACCTCTCCATGACACCCACTGGAAGGTGTTTTCCCCCGTGTTCCTACCATGTCACAACACGAGGAAAATGCCCAACCGGCTGATGGATTATGTGCTCAGCCAATCAGTGAGTGCATTTGTGTCCCGCCCTGACTGGCTGAGAGGGCAACCCATCAACTGGGTTGTGATATTGACTGTGAAGGAGATCCTGGAGAGGCAATCCAGCGCTACAAAGATGGGGGGAGGTGAGTAATGATTGTTTATTATGTTCCCCCCGTTCCTGCCATTTTGATTTTTTATTTTTTTTAAATCGACAGACTTTAAAAATTAATACTGTACTTATTCTGTGTATTTTAACTATTACAGTTCTGATGTTCAATTAAAATGTTTAAAACTTAAATACATTGAAAATCTGGAGGGTGCCATCTCCCAAATGATCCTCATCCTACTTTACATACTGCTGTTCAGAAGTTGTCCCAAACAGGGCACGGCATAAATGTTTGATGGATGCAGGTCCCACCTCTGTCCCAATCTTGAAAACGGAACCAGTGGTGGTCATAAAAACGGCTTTACATATATTTGTACAGGGAGAGATTTCTCATTCAACCTCAAAGGGGGAGAAGCAAAGAGAGACTGCAGACGTGACTTTACCCCATTACTGTTTTAAGCGTATCATCATTTTAGGGCATATAATAGCTAGTTGAAGTGAGGGAACCTACCTTTCTAGCCAATATTTGTCCCCACATACAAGATAGTGGGTTTTTTTTATATATGCTTCTGCTACTAATTCCATTACCCTATACCAGAGCATACTGTACCTGAAAGGGTTTAGAAAGTGGAGAAATAAAATGTTAATATTTACAGACAATTTTTTTGATTCCAGCTATCCTCAAGTAAAGTTCTCATCTATAACCTATCTTACTTTTCTCAGTTTCTATAGCAATGATATAAGTTATTCTGGTTCATTTATTAGTGGATACTTATTTATCATTGGTGGCTGGCTACTTATTCTTATACAGTTACTGTGTGATTTGCCCTCATCAGGCCTGCTACTTCTTTTGTTCTAAGTTCCATTTACAGTACAATGTTAGCACATAGTACCATAATTTACTCATGGGCTACTTAGTATTAGCTGTAGTATTAAAGGGGTATTCCACGAAAGTAACTTTTCCCCAATCCACAGGATAGAGGAAAAGCAGGAGATAAAGTTACCTCTGTACCCCCCACCGATCTCCATATCTGGCCCCCGGCTTCCATAATATGAATAGAGCTGGGTCTACGGCACATGACCCAAGGGTCTATTCATGTATATGGAGCTATGGAAAGAGCCGAGTTTGTCGGAAGAGTACTGTACTCGGCTCTTTCCATCATCTCCATAGAAATGAATAGATCCGCAGGTCATGTGCCATACCCGCGGCTCTATTCATAATACGGAAGCCGGGGACCGACACTGAGATTGGCAGGAAGTACAGAGGTTGGACCCCCGCAATCCCCTCCTTTTCCCCTATCCTGTGGATAGGAGAAAAATTGATTTTCTTGGAATATCTCTTTACTAATTATATTTTGCCAAGGATTTGCTACTGCTACTGGTGGGTTAATAAGAGGCATAAATGAGTAGACTCTTAGCTTCCAGGGCAGCATGGGTACATTTCCATCATAAGTTTCTCTATATAAAGGATGGTTATTTTCAGGAGTAAATCATTTAGTATGCTCAGCTATCATGCTGATAATTAAAATATGGCATGCCTGGGTGAGCATACGTCTTTTCCAACTTACAAAAATGTCACAAAAGATGACCCAGAGCTATTCTGCATTCTCTGAAACATCGCCTGTAAATCCACAGATTTCATGGAAAACGATTTAGTATACATTGCTTATGTTTCTAGAAAATTATTTTAATGAAAACCTTTTCTTTTGATGATCAAAATTATGTACTATTCTCCTTTGGGTGCCTATGGTGTTAAAATTGAAGGGGTGGGAGCAAGGACGGGACACAGAACTTACACTTTTCTCCAGCTCAGTGGGAGAGGGAGTAAAAGTATACTTACCTCTTCCCGAGGTCCTGATCACCCGATTGCATTGCAGCCCGGCCACCCCTCTCTGAGAGCTGAGAGCAGTGGTCGGGAACCAAGCCAACTGCTATCAACACTACAGTGACACCAAGGGGCAAAACTTTAAAAGAAAGCATTTGCAAAATTGCTTTCTTTTGCATTCCCTATGACCTAACAAAAGTTTAGGTGATGGGAAAACCCCTTCAAATTAGTAGATTTTTGTATTTTGTATGTGGTCAACATTTGTGCAGTAATGGTTAGCAATCCTATACCACTAATCCCACTATGCAAGTGCCGTGGCTGAAATACAGTACAGAAACAAAAACAGAAAAGTGCAACAGCATGCGGAAAATGCCAAGACATATAGGAAATATAAATATTTAGAATGGAAAAACTTTTTGGCTTATCATTTGATTACTCTATATACTGGCCTCTCCTGGGCTAATATTAAGCCTATACATTGGGCATGCAGGATCCATCTAATATCTGCTTTAATCATCCTTAAAGGTGGGATCGGTGGAGTGAACAAACCAAATGAAGGCAACCACTGCCTCCACATGCAACGTGGACAAATAAAAAATGGTCAACACTCCTATATCACTGTTCACACTATACAGGTGCATGCTGCCATGGCTGAAATACAGGCATAAAAACCAAGAACTGCAACGCTGCAACAAATGCACGCTGCAAATGCCAAGGCATACACCCATCCCACCCCAAAGGTGATTTACGCAGATATTTGCTGGACCCTGCATACCCAGTGTGTAGCTTAATCTTAGCCCAGGAGAGGCCAGTGTAGTACAGTGTAGGTCCATCCCGTAACTGAGGCCACCTTAAGGTACACACTATTTGATCAAATGGTATGCCAAGAGCCCCATTTTTTCCATAGCAGTTTTATGTTTCTAAATATCTGTATTTGCCATGTGTCTTGGCATTTGCAGCGTGCTGTTGCACTTCTTTGTTTTGGTGTCTGTGCAGTAAATATAGTAGTAACTGGCTATATATTATTTTATATACCTGCTAGTATATTAATAAGATAAATTCACCAACACACACAACACACAATAGTGCAAATATGCCTTATTAAAGTATTCTACTGTTTTGTGTCGACATAACATAGAGTATGAGACATATGAGAGGGAGTGTGACTGCAGGATTAGATTACACAGAGTTTGTCATTGGTTACTATGGACATCACCAGACGCTGATATTTTGTTAGCCTCCAATCACTAGCTCAGGGAAATCTGCTGATGATGTCTCCTATACACTGTATAAACAAAGAAAACAGCATCCTACTCCATTACATGTCTGTATCACACCCTCAGAATAAGCAGCATGGAGGACGTTATAGAGCACTACTGAGCAGTGTAAACTATAAATCAAGCACTGTGGTGGTATGTAACACTTACTACTAGTTCTTGCAGCCTCCCTGTATGTATCTCTTTACTCTTCCTTCAGGACATAAGCAGCCAGTCTAGTTTTTAACTGTTGATTTTTGCAAAGTTTGTTGAAAGTGTATAAACCAGCTAAAGTTTTATGGGGTTTGTTAGATAGACACCCACCTTTCTACCTCAAAAAACAAAGTAACAGAGTTAACAGAGCCACTTTCTTCACTTTATCTCCAAAAACTAGAACCATTGGGATATGGTCCCAAGCCGTGTTTTTTTTTTTTTTTTTTTTTTTTTTTTTTTTTTTACATGAAAGACGTTCGTCTGTTTTCATGATCATTAATGACGTCCGTCTTTATCAGAAGACGGACATTTTTTAACGTAAAAAAGACATTATGGTAACATAGCCTACTACTACTTCATTGTTGTCTTCCAGATAAAATAAAATAGTAGATATTTTATACTATATTATACTATATTGTCCCTGTTTTCCATCTTGAATGACATTCTCATTATATTTTATAGGGCCTATCATGGTGCTGCCTGGGGAGTGCCCTTTATTCTTTCTTGCCTTCCACTTTTTGGAGATCTCTATGGTCCTGCTGGCGCTTGGTGGTAAGTGTGTCAACCATCTTTGTTCTTGCTTAATGGATTTTTATTCTTTATTTTACATATATAGTAGGAACAGTTTTGGGAAGATAAGGTTTCAGCTCTTTGTCTGTTATGATGGGATGTACTGCAGGTTTAGAGATACTACATGTGAAGCCAGGCAGTAAAGACAGGTTCTCTTCAATGCACTGGTGCTTTTTCAGTTTCAACCATTCTGAAACATTGACAATGGCAGTGGGTGAAAGATTCTTATTAGCTGCTTCCTTGTGCATCTACATCTTGTCATAATTGTCTATAACCATGAACCATTCTGATTGCCATTGGAGTCGGGAAGGAATTTTCTCCCTGTGATGGGACAATTGTCATCTAACTCATAAGGGTTTTTGCCTTCCTCTGGATCAACACAGTAGGGTTTCTCTAGGTTGAACCGGATGGACTCTTGTCTTCTTTCAATCTTATTCACTATGTTACTATGTGAACGCAGCATGTGACTGTGTGAATATCTTTTCTATATCACTTATAGCTATCATGCTTCCATTACAGCACTTGACATTGATTTTATGGAAAGTAACATTTACAGAAAACCATTTCACATTCTTTGTCTTTTACTAAGAAAATGTAAAACCACATAGCCCAAACTACATTGACACCTCATGTAATCAGTATATGTAGTCAGGGCCGGCCTTAGGATAAATGGTGCCCTGTGCAAAACCTTTTTTCGGTACCACCCTTAAAGTAACATAAAGCTCCTTCAGCCTCTCACCCCTCCAGATAACATCCAACACCCATCACCTGACCCCCCCCCCAGCCATACACACAACTACCCGCCCCCCACCATACACAATTACCCCCTTCACGCAACTACTACTTCTCCCTCCAGCCATACACGCAACTACTCCCCCGAGCCATACACATAACTACAGCCCCCCTTAGCCATACACACAACTACAGCCCCCCCACCACACAACTACAGCCCCCCTCCCACACACACACACGCACACAACTACAGCCCCCAGCCCTTGCCAAGAGTGCCAGCCGTGGCATGATGTCACCCGCACCACACGTCCGCTTACTGATTGGCTGGACTTGCAGTCCAGTTGACATCCCCCCCTCAGCTAGCTGGGCGTATTGGGATTTCATAGAGGATCAAGTGGCTCGATAGGCCTGGATCGAGCCATTCTGTCTTACTTATTAAAACATGGACGAACAAGTAACACAAGCAGATCAGCCGCTTAGTAACGGGCAGGACAAGATTACAGAATGTATCGAGTGATGGAGAGTCGGTCCATTGTTGCTACACGATCGAGGATCTTGTTTTATGGTTTCAACTGTGCCTCTTAATACCAGTGAGCGTGATGATACCTCAATGCAAAAAAGGGGGTTTACAGTAATGTTACATAAACAGCTTCCTTACTTGAGCGTCATAAAACTCTGGAAAAACATCAGGGAGCCAGGATTTATTTCACAACATTGTGCAGGCGAACTTGTGTATCCTTTTTCCAAGTTTTAGTTCTAAGCCATCACAGAGAACCATAAAGCATTGGGCATTTTGTAATTTTAGGCCATGTTAACACAACGTATGTGTTGTATAAATCACGGACGTTGTTGCAATTTGCAACAGCAGTTGTGATTTATACAACACATACATTGTATGTGAATGAATGGAATCCTGGATGGAGCGTATACACATAGTATACGCTCTGTCCGGGATTCCATCCAGCCGCAGTAAAAACTGACGTCAGTTGTTTCTGCAGCTGGATGGAATCCCGGCCGGAGCGTTTACTTCCTGTCAGTTCACACAATGGAGCGTGCAGCTCTGGCAGCACGCTTCATTGTGTGCAGTGGCGAATTGGGATTCGGGGGCGCACACGAATGTGCCCGCATCCCAATGCATCAGAAATGAAGATCATCCGGCTGATGCTGCAGCAACGGCTGGGATGATATTCTCTGACAATGTCCGTTCTCTGATCCGGCCGGGTCACAGAACGGCCGGTGTCTTACGCCATGTGAACATGGCCTCAAAATGGAGAAACCAAGCTATTTTGTATGGATATTTATTTAAACCATGTCCCCATCCATTTAATTGTAAAACTTTTCTACCAAGCCAGTCCTTGTTCAGAGGTAATGAAGCTGCGGTACTGTGATAATGACTTTGTTTTTGGAACTGTATCTGCATCCTCGCCCGGATATTTATGAATGACCTATGTGTAGGGAGAAGACAAACGGTTTAGGATTTTGTGTGGCTTTCTGTGCTATGACTTTCAATATCCAGCTTATGAAAAATATCAAGCTAGAGCTAGATAAACCTGAGCTGCTTTTATGGACTTTGTGGAGTGCAGTCTGCTAGTTTCTCATCTGCTATAGGAGACAGTGATCCCGCTAATCCGCTGTGTTACAGGGTACACATGAGTGCTCACACATATTAGGTTTAATTATGCAGTGGCCTCCATTAACTCCATGAAGATGTGGTGGCTAGAAATATATACGGAGGAGGTAGTATGAAGAACCATACGAAGACTGGGAACTGAACTGTTCCAGATACACCGCCTTCTGCGATGACTCAGGAGGAATCGGCAAAATAAGAACAGACAAACATTGAGGTTATGAAGCTTTTGCTGGTAATGCAGCTGGACACTGAACCTGATATAAAATGGGGTTCAGTAGGTCTGAATCCAAAAACAAAAATCATATCTGCTGATATCTACTAATCATTTATTATTATATAGACATATCATTGCCCAAACATCTTGTTTTTTGGTATTCTGGATTGCTCACCCTCCCAAGCCACTTTAGTATGTCTTGTCAGTGAAGGCAGACTTGATTCCAATATCGGGCTCTGGGCTAAATAAAGATGACGTAAAAGATGTTTAAAGGGGGATTCCACTCAAACATAACTTTTGATATGTTGCTGCCCATGGTGAGACTAACAATTCATTCTATACTTGTTATTATCTGTTCAGTCTCCTTCCCCCAGTTCTCAGCTTCCGCAAAATCTGTGTGTGAGCTTTTCTGTCTGTCTTCCCCTCTTCCCCCCTCCCTTCTCAGACAGCTGATGTATACAAGTCCCTGACTGGTTTTATCTGCAACAATCATGCAGATAAAGCAGGTCATTCTGAGATTAAGTTGGTAATGAGCTCACTGTGATTAATCCTAACGGCTTTACAAAGAAGCTATAATGTTGCAGATAAAGCCAGTCAGGGACTTTACATACAGATTTTTGTGTTTTCAACAGAAAGCAGCAGCTCAGAACTGGGGGAAGGAGATTGAATAGATAACAAGTATTAAATGACTTGTTAGTCTCACCATGGGCAGAAACGTATCAAAAGTTATGTTTTAGTGGAATACACATTTAGGCCATGTTCACACGTTGTATGACACCAGCCGTTCCGTGACCCGTCCGGGTCACGGAACGGCCGGTGTCTGAGAAGATCGTCCCAGCCAGGATTGCAGCACCAGCCAGTTGATCTTCACTGCAAGTAAATTCGGATGTGGGTGCATCCGTGCGTGGGGGGAATAGGTAGAGATCAGTATGTGTGTTTTAATCACCCTGAGCATGTTTATATAATTTCAGAAAACCCCTTTAAATCCTCTGCTTTGTTTTTCCATATTTTTTTAATAAGCTTAGCTACTATGACCATGTGAATCCTGTCTACTGTCTTTTTGCTTTATGCTTTATTAAAATGTCTCATAACTGTAATGGATTTTCCCCCGTACTTGAATAGAGGCTCTGCTACAGTGTGAATATTGTTTGTGATAAACTGTGACCTGTGTGTTTGATAGAAAAGTAGCTGGGGGGGATTTGTAGCCTGTTATCAGATGATGTGTCCCAACGTAGTTACTACCTGGCCCATAGAGTGTCTGAGAGCACAGATCAGGAGAGAATATTAAATAGGACCTATGGCCTTACTTGTACCCTTTTCATCTCTGCTAAATGAATGCTATTCTCTCTTCTAGCTGGATAACAGATGAGCATGTAGCCTGGAGATTTGTCATGTAAGTACTGTAAAAATACCAATGTTTTTCATAGTTTTTAATAAGTTATAATTATTGGGTAAACTGTGGGAACAAAAAGGTTTCATTGGACTGCTTTAGCAGCGTACATTCATTCTATACATGGAATCATGAAAATGGGATATTAGTATGCTCTCTCTGCTCTGTGACCCGACCCTGTTGTTTTTAATGGAGGTGTGTCACAGGGGAGGCGCTAGGTCCGCCTCTAGTGCGCCTCCAGCGTAACGCCGTTGACAGCATTATATTTTTTATAAATTGATGTGCCTCATTGTACATTCGCTTAAATGAGAAGTCCAGCGAAAATTTTTATTCAAGTATTGTATTGCCCCCCCAAAAGTTATACAGATTACCAATATACACTTATTATGGGAAATGCTTATAAAGGGATTTTTTTCCCTGCACTTACTACTGCATCATGGCTTTACTTCCTGGATAACATGGTGATGTCACTTCCTGGATAAAATGGGGATGTCACGACCCGACCCCCAGAGCTGTGTGGGCTGTGGCTGCTGGAGAGGATGATAGCAGAGGGATGCTCAGTGTCCCTCCAGTGCCCTGTGTCCCTCAGTGTCCCCCGCCATCATCCTCTCCAGCAGCCACAGCCCACACAGCTCTAGGAGTCGGGTCGTGACATCACCATGCTATCCAGGGAGTGACATCACCATGTTATCCAGGTAGTGACATCACCATTTTATCCAGGTAGTGAAGCCTTGGTGTAGTAGTAAGTGCAGAGAAAAAAGAACTTTATGTGCATTTCTCATAATAAGTGTATATTGGGGATTTGTATAACTTTTGGGGGGCAATTCAGTACTTAAGGGTGCGTTTACACGTACAGGATCCACAGCAGATCTGCAGCAGATCCGCAGCAGATTTGATGCTGTGTTCGGTTATTTAGATGAAATCTGCTGCAGATCCGGTACGTGTAAATGTATGCTAATAAATAATTTTGCCGGACTTCTCCTTTAAACACACACGTGCTTGTACCTGTATATGTCATGGGAGGGGGCATTAAAAAAAATAAATGCACTCCCCTTCCTGGCTTCTGCACCACCGCTGTTATTATTTTGCTCTTTTTCTGTTATTACGGGGTCAGGATGACCCTGCAGGTGTGCTCAGCCAATCAGTGGTTGAGGCAGGGCACCGCTGCAGTGGCTGATTGGCTGGGTGGGATTGCAATGAAGCAGACATACATCTGACAATGCGTAGAGGATGCCCATTTTTCTACCCATGTAATCTGCAGGTTTGGGTACAGATTAGGCTAGATTTACACATCATTGCCGTTGTAGATCCCAACATATACTGTGGCTTACAGCAACAGGCTCCATTTAATATTATTATTTATTAACCTAGTGACCATGTTTGAGCCGCTTTCCACCAGTATATGCTAAATGAATAGACCTAATAGAAGGAGAGCAGAAATAGTGTAGGTGAGTCCATACAATACCAAACCATCAGTGGTGTAGCATGGGTTGCCAGTGTGCCAGGATTTTCTCAATGAATGAAGGTTAAAGAAATAAATAACATCATCATAGTGTTATTAAAAAAACACTTATACACAGTCCAATATTACTAATAATACCACTATACAAGTGACAAATAGTTCTGCCAATAGAGGCTGGATAATACAACCATAATGTTACTAAATAATCTACTATTTACAGACCAATATTCCCCTAAATACAATGACCATAGGTAGATGTTCCCAGCAGGTAGATAATTACCATAATTAAGTACGTGCCCCCAGTAGATGCATAATGCCCCTCCATTTGGTACATGCCCTCCAATATGTAGATAGTATGTCCTAATAAAGTAGTTGACCACATTTGATAGATTGTCCCACCCCCATCAGCTAGATGCCCCAGTAGGTGTATAATTCCACCCATTAAGTAGATGCCACCATTAAATAGGTAAGCTCACTCCCCATAAGGTAGATACCCCTATTAGTCAGCCCCCCCACCCTAATTAGGTTGATGCCATCACTAGACAGGTCCCTGATCATTAGGTAAATACAACAATTATGCAGGTTCCTCTGTCATTAGGTAGATTTCCCCATTAGATGGGTCCCTTCAGTAGGCAGGTGCCCCCATTGTACAGGTCTTCCCATTACATAGATTCCCCCATTGTACATGTCCCCTCATTAGGTAGACACCCACATTAGACAGGTCCCATAGGTAGATGCCCCATTAGACAGGTTCATCCTCATGAGGTAGATGCCCCCAATAGACAGGTGTCTTCATTAGACAGATGGCCATTATACAGATCTTCCCGATTATGTAGATGCTCTCATTAGACATGTCTCCACATTAGGTAAATGCCCCCATGAACCAAGTCCTCTCATGAAGGAGATGCTGCCATAAGACAGGTGCCCCTATTAGTTACAGTACATAGATACCCTATTAGACAGGTCCTTCCTATTAGACAAGTCCCCTCCATTAGGTAGATGCGCTCACTAAACTGCCCCTCCTCCATTAGGAAGATCGCCCTTCAATTAGGTACTCACATCCTCCACCTCCTCCTCTATTTTGTGCCAGAGTTCTCCGACAGACTGCATCAATGAAATGACACCATTGCACTCTGCTCACATAGAAAGTCCTTGTGTTGCTGTAATAAAGTAAAGGAGCAGGGAAGCTGGGCAGGAGTCCCTGCTCCAGTACAGACATTGCATAAACTGTTGGTGGTGATGCATGCATTACAGTATATTATCATCATCTAATTGTCAGATTTTTTCTATTCGTTTGCACCCTCCACACTCTGCCACTGCATACTATACAATACCCTACTGACACTGTCTATCCCTATCTGCTATGAGCAGGTTCTCTGGTGTTCTGTGTGATGCAGCCTATGTAACGGATAGGGTATATGCACACTATGGGAATCACGCGGATACCTTCCAGTGGATTCCGTCTCCGCTCCCGCTTGTTGTTCCGCCGGTCCCATAGGCTCCATTCTATGCTCAGGCAGATTCCACCATCCACCCAAAGAATTGACATGACAATTCTTTGGCTGGATGGCGGAATCTGCCTGAGCATAGAATGGAGCCTATGGGACCGACGGAATTTCAAGCGGGGGGTGGGGGGTGAGTGACTGAATCTGATGGAAGTTATCTGTGTGATTTCCGTAGTGTGCACATACCCATACAGGGAGAAAAGGAAACAAGCTGAGACTATATGACATAGGACGACTATATCTACAGGCAGACCAGGAGGGGGAAGATTAGATACTATCATGATCTTTTCCCCCCTGAGTGAAGTGAGTACCCTTCAGTGATTTCAATATCATCTCTTTTTACAACATAGTAGTTCTGAGCGCACTTGTTCCAATGTCGGAGACCTCTACATCTGGGTTACGAATTCGATTGCTCTCCTTGTGGGATGTCATTGCATAACAAGCTACTGATTGAAGTGTACATGACCATTGGTGATGGAAGGGGGGGGGGGGAGAAATCCATCCACTATCACCCAGTAAGTGAAAAGGTTTTGTTTCTCTAATTTGGATGAGAGCCGCCCTACAATTTTTTTTCCCCATTTAAATGATAGATGGAATTGTGCTATTCAATATAGAAGAATCCCTTTAATGGTGTGTTTACACAGAAAGATTTATCTGACAGATTATTGAAGCCAAAGCCAGGAATTGATTTGAAAAGCAGAGAAATCCCAGTCTTTATGATCTATTTTCTGTTTATAGTCAGTTCCTGGCTTTGGCTTCAATAATCTGTCTATGTAAACATACCCTTACATGGGATTTCATGCGTGCCAGATGCCACTTATCGATCTCCTTTATAGCTATACAGCAATTACCCCCCACTAGACACCCTAAAAACACTGCATGAAAAGAAGCCGGCAGTGACACTTATAGGTCAGATCATAAGATGCATCTCTTTTAGGCTAAATCCGACCCAAACTTTTAAGTTTCTTTTACATTGCTACAAAACTTCCTGATTAAATTTATCTCTTTGCTGGAACTCAACAATGTAAATATAATCTCCTGCTTCGGTATGAAATCTGTTAGATGTATTCGTTCCAGATTCATATAAATATGTGGGATAACAATGTGCTCAGAAGAGAAAGAACAACTTCAAAGAGTGCGGAAAGGGACATTGGGGGAAATCAGACACTTAAGTGTTCCCTGGCGGCTTTCTAATTCTTTCTCGGTGAGAGAAAACAAATGTCGAAGCCCATGGGGGAGGTAGCTGTGAAGAGTGTACCTAATATAAAGAGGGCACTTGTGCTCCGCTGGGACCCAGTGATATTTACATAAGATGGTTTCTTGTTTGGAAGCCTCAGAGTTTACCTTTGAACCCCTCCTGACCTGCCATTTGTAATTTGCTGTAGTAAAGGCAGCAGTGCCAGACAGAGCTGAACTTCAAGGCGAATTCCCCCAAGTAATAGTGGGGGAGAAACTTTGCGTTATGTTCTCTCTGGCTATGTTTGATTTTTAGTGCCCCAGATCCTTCCTTTACATAAATCAGATTGAAAACAATTCAGCGACAGCTATTAAGCGGAATTTAAATCCTAGGGGATTGGGCTTTCTTTTCTTTTTTTTTTCTTTTTTTTAAATTTGATGTGTTTTTTTTTTTTTTTTTTTTTTAATTTGTTTCCGCTGTTTGCATAAATGCTTCTTAGCATCGGAATACAGAAATTAAATTCCCAGTAAGATTGATGCCGCATTGTAGTCTTGTACCCTTTTATAACCATCAGGCACACTTAACATGTTGGCAAATTGAAACGGGTTGCTTTTTAATAACATTCCCAAGTCCACTGTTGTGTTTGAAGCGCTATAAGCCCCGCTCCTTTATAATAGTTATAAAGACTCATTAAGACCAGACAGCAGTATTAGTTTTAATCTAAGCTCAAATTGTGTAAAAAGGGAAATTAGATTTGCAGAGGAAAATCCAAGTATTATTGTAAAGTGAATTATTTGTATGAATTAATATTAACATTGGCTGACGACATGAGCTATAGTAGGAACACACTCATTAGCCGCTCGCTTTATGATCATTAGCTATTAGTTCTGTTACTGGTAAACTTCCCAGAAAAATGCATTAACATCTATTGCAGCTAGGCTGTATTTATAGTTTATTCTGGGCTTAAAGTGATATTGCCCCCCCCCCCTCCTTATGAGGAGGAGTTCTCAGCACCATTCTTAAGCTTATAATGTGGACATTTCAGATCTTCTTGTATAAAGGATTTCTTGGTAGTCTCCCTATTCAAAAATGCATGTTATTGTTGGTGAACAGTGCCATAGGGGCGGGGCTTAGTGACAGTGGTAATCCATATCTCTGCCCATATCGATGTAGGCCACGCCCCCTGTGATATTATAGGCGTCTAGGCCCAGTCCTCTCTGCAGCATCATCAGAATGGGCCAACCTAGAGGCATAGCCCTTGCCCCCTCCATGACAGCTGGATCAGAGGGGGCAGGGTTTAGGCCTCTATGTCGGCCCATTCAAATGGCGTTATGGAGGGGCGGGGCCTACAGCATCAATGTGAGCGGGGATATGGGGCATAACAACTATTAAGCCCCACCCCTACAGCACTGTCCATTAACAATAACATGCACTTTTGAGGGGAGAGACCACGAAGAAATCCTTTATAAGGTAAGGTATGAAATGTCCAGAATATAATCGTAAGAATGGCACTGAGAACTCCTTATATGAAAAGGGGGTGACAATATCATTTTAAAGGAGAAGTCCTATCAAATAAAAAAAAGTCAGGAAGCTGGCGAGGGGGGGGGGGGCGTTGGGGGAGATATGCAGAAAAATAGTAGACAAGCTATACTTACCTCGGGTCCATTTGACAGCCACTGATGACCTGCAGCTATTCTTTCTGCGATGTCCCATACCCGGCTGAGTGATTGCCTGCCCAGCCAGTCAGCGACTGACAACCACTCAGCTGGGCCTTGAAGTTGCAGCTAAAAGACCTGGGCACATAACATGCCCAGTTTGCTGTGAAAAATGACTTCGGGTGACGATCAGTGGGACTCAAGTGCGGCACAAAGGAGGCATGCGAACGGGAGTTCAGGTTGTTTATTATTTTCCTGTAATACCCCTTCTCTTTTAACCCCTTTCTAATGGAGCAATTCTTGGCAACACCAAATACATTTTTTAGATTACATCATTTGATTATGTAATCTAAAACAGGGCTGCATAATCAGAGTGGACAAGGTGCTAATTTTCTCTGAGTAGATAGTAACTAAAACCAAAAATCCAATGATAATTAGTTTCAGGGAAAATCCATACAGCAAATGATGCTAGAAGCACCTCTTACCTTCCCGGCATTCCATTTGGGTTTTGAACCCTCCAGTCTTGCTTGTTTCACTCATGTTCCTTCCTACGATTTCTGAGCCCGAGTAGGGACATCAGCACTATGAGCTCAGTTGGAATAGTGGATGCGCTATTTACGTAATGGTAATACCGATGTCTAGAGATTTGGGCAAAACTGGGACCCAGATAGGTTTAAAGAAAATTCAATGCAGTAATGAAATTCTTGGATGGTTTATTACATTCTGTGTTCTGAGCCAAACGTGTTTCAGGGCTTGTCTCTGCTCCCTCTTCAGTGGTAAGGTTGCATAGGAAAAGAATATTGTAAATACCTATCACAGCCTTAATTCTGCTGCTGTTGGCTTTTGACTGTAGTAACAGTGGCGTAGCTACCATAGAGGCAGGGTAGGCAGTTGCTATGGGGCCCATGCAGAAGGGGGCCCAGGGGAGAAGGTAAGAGCGTGTGTCCTTCTGCTTAACCCCTTATGTACTGCTCTGTGTAAGTGACCCAATGTTTACTTACATGATGCTTACATGGTTAACAAGCAAAAGACAGAGATCTCTGCTTCACTGCTCTGTTCTCCAGCTGTGCAATCAAGTAGGGAAGGAAAATGTTCCGTGCAGAGGTCAGGGGTTATCAGTGCACCAGCAGTAGAGCAGATATTATATATATACACACAGTGCTTTGTGTTGTGCGTAGGGGAGGGGGCCCCTTAAAAATGTTTGCTATGGGGCCCCATGAATCTTGTTACGCTTCTGTGTAGTACTAATATGAAAAATATACCCCCCAATATTAAAATTGTTTGTCGATGTGCTGATTATCGTCACTTGTTGTGGGACCGAATTCTTAAACTGACTTGTTTATCATTTCAGAAAATCGCTATATGTGTAGGCTGTGTTGTCAGCACTGTTTAACATTGGATGTTCTAGTCATTCGGAGACAAATGATGCACTGGCATGACAACAACAGATCCATAGAGGCGACCCTCTGCACACACTGTTTTAAAGATCAGAAAAATGGCACATAGTGATCCATTCTGTACTGTGAGTGAAATAGGACATTTCCTACTAAGCCTAGGGCATCAAACAGTGTGTACACAAACCATCAGTAGGCACTTGCATGACATTTGGCTACAAGCCAGACATTCAGCTACAGGTGTTCTATTGACCTCATGCCACTGCTCTCAAAGCATTATCATGGTGCAGAGCAAAAAGGCAATAAAGGTATATCCTCTTCGGTGATGAATATTGCTTTTGTCACAGATGCAATGATAGCTGGAAACAGATCTGAAGACCATATGGGCAATGCAAAGTGGCCTTTACAAGGGAATGCCACATAGGTCCTACTGGGATTATGGTGGTGGTGGGGGCAGAAATATACAGTTCCTGGCATGCTTTATTTGCAACTTTGTAACTTCTTTGTAATGCCAGGACGGATAATCACAGTGAATTTATCAGTAACTTGACCTCAGATTAAACCTCCAAGCATTAGAGTTACTATAAAGTTGTAGATAGGGACTTGTTTACATCAGCTGTCTCAGAAGGGAGGAGGGGGAGAAGGAGAGAAAAGCTCACACACAGTTTTTTGTGTCTTCAGCAGAAAGCAGCAGCTGAGAACTGGGGGAAGGAGACTGAATACATAATAACAAGTATGGATAGGATTGTTCGTCTCACATGGGAAGCAACATATGAAAAATTATGTTTGAGTGCAATACAAAACTGCTAAAAATCACTGGCTAATTCTAATGTAAATTACACAACATTGCAAAAGCCAAATAATGTAGCAAAGCATTTATTATAATATATCTTTATAGTTTATCTTTCAGTACATTTTTCCCCTTTTATTGAATGCAATACTGCCATATTACAGTGACCAAAGTCACATTTATGATCTCATTTGTTGCATTAGTCACTTAATTTACTTATGTGCATTAAAAATAGAAAATATGTGTTTCCGGTAAGCTGCTTAAGCTGCTATTGATTTGAATGGTCCCCCTCTATACAACTAAGCATATAATTGTTGTGAAGAGCAGCTCTTGTTCCTGTGGACCTAGCACAAATTATGTGTTTTCATTGTATTCATTTAAATAGACAGAGGGCAATTCTACATTCTGTTATATCGAAAATGTGCAACCAACTGCAGCACCCTGGCCTTTTTCTAAGATGGGTTTTTTCAGTTCAACAACCTCTTTTCACAATTTTTGATTATTGTTCATCTTCCGATTTGCTAAATTGTGCCCATTTTAACCTTTGGGTGACAATGGATATAGACACTGGTAAAATATAGTAGTTTCCTCCCAGAAAGGAAAGACCTTGTTTGCTGGTGCTGCCTTCTGGAACGAGCATCTCTGCAAGTCAATGTTTGACTTATTCATTAGAACATGACTGGTGATTTTGGTAGCCAAGCCGAAATGTCTCACAAAAGGGAATGTTACCTAGTTTTGTTCTGTGGCTCTTGAGTGAGGGGAATAAAATCTTCAGATATATTAGTGATGAAAGAAGATAAATGGCAGTACAATGGATGGAAATAAGGCGGTCGATGACCATTTGAATTGCTACTTCTGCTCAGTGTTTTAAGAAGGAGGCCTTCACAATTACAATATGGTTGGACATACCATTGACTCTAGTTGTAAGGGTTCATTTCCAGTCTTTGCAGAGGGCGATGTTTCAGAGAAACTTGCCCTTTTAATGTTAAATGAAGTGATTGGTCAAGATGGTGTCCACCCCAGAGTTTGTCAAGAACTCCAATCTATGATTGCTGCCCTCCTGATGGATCCGTATAACCAATGCCTCCTAATAGATGTTCCTGATGATAGGAGATTGGCAGATGTTGTACCCATCCACAAGAAGGGTAGTAAAAAAGAGCCTAGTAACTAAAGAAAAGATAGCTTGATATCTGTAGTAGTAGTAGTAAATAAGATGGAAACTCTTAAAAAAAAACTTGCCAAACTGTTTAGGTTTGGCAATAGTCTCCAAAATCTAAGGCTCTGCATTTGACTCCTGGCGTCTGAAGAAGTTGGATGCTATTCTAGGGCTGCCATTAAAACTTGTTTCCCAGGACTCCCTAGGAAAGCTAGGGTCCTGGTAGGTTGTCACAGGTGCAGTATCTCAAGCCATGTTGACTGTAGTGAATACTGGGGGTACAAGGGGGATCACCTATAGAGTGAATAAATTGATTAAGGTGGTCCCACAGATGCTCATCTGGGTTCAAGTCTGGGCAATTAGGGAGCAAGGATATTACTTGGAAAGCATAGTCATGCTCTTCTAACCGATGTCTGACATTTCTTTCAATGTGAGATGTCACATTGTCTTGCTGGAAGATCCCATTCACCCCAGGGAAGACCATCAACATATAGGAGTGTGAGCTGCAAGGATGGATTCAGGCCCAAATCGGTCGAGGGTGCCTTCCACATGGATAAGAGGGCCCAGATAACAGCACAAAAATATTCCCAAGACCATAACGCTGCCCCCACCAGCTTTTATTCTTCCAGCAGTGGTTGGAGGATCTTTGTTTTCTGATGTTTCTTGCCTGACAAACCAATGTCCACCCATTCTATTAAAGAAGGAGTCTGCGTGTTTTCTAAAAGCCGGCAGCCTGCAGGTGGAGGGGGATAATTGATTTCAAGTAACAACCTGCCTCTCTCCGTGCCCGCGGTGAGTGGCTGGACCAGCCTCAGGACCCCCAACAAAAGTCATTTTCCCTCAAGTTCTGATGACGTCACAACTCGGGGGGGGGGGGGGGGGAATGCCTGTCCCGACTGATGGATTGGTCGCTCAGCCAATCAGTGATTGGAGCGACGTCCCCCTGCAGGCTGCCAGCTTTTAGAAAACACCGAACTTCTGCTTTAAGCAGAAACTGGGACTAATCGGAAAAGGCAACTGTTTGCCACTCCGGGGAGGTCCTATTCTGTCACTACTGTGGAATCGTATGAATTTATAAAATCCCATTGAATCACATATATATATATATATATATATATATATATATATATATATATATATATATATATATATATATATAGCCAAAGCCTCTATGATATGTCAGTTCTTTCTGTAAGCTGCACTTCTATTAGCTGTTGACTTTTTTTGTGTAGCGTTCCTTTAAGAAAGTTCACAACAGAAAATTGCAGGGCTCCATTGTACCAAGATGAGAAAAATGATTCCTTGTCCCCAGATCCGGTAAGATATTGCTGCTATTAGAAGTAGGGATCAAAGCGGACTCCCGATAATTAATTTTCCACATGTCCATTTGATTAGAAAGGAAATCTTCACGTGTAAACCCATCCCAAAACATTGTATGCTATTGTGGATTTAAGATTATTAAATGGTTAACAGCTGCTATCTGGTCAGATTATTACAGATTATGTTATCAGTGGAAGACTTTATTGCTTTGCCTTCTTTCATTATTCTTACTTTGGAGGTATCGCACATGGCCTCAGGTTAAATAAACAGCTTCAGGCTGTGCTGATTTTCACACTGTGATGAAAGATTAAAATGCTTGTATGTGTTCAAGCTGTTCTAAGCCGTCCGACACGTTAAAAGCAAAGCATCAGTCAAGTCATGTTCCTTAGTCTTCCATCTCTCAGTACAACATTTACATAGCTGGCAGCTGATTCCAAGTCTGGCCAACCTCTCTAACCATTCTACACAATTATCTCTGGTGTAACTGAGCGGAGGAATGATTAGATTTTCATGTGAATCTTTCAACAATTATTGAAACGGAGCCCAGGATGCAATTATATTCCTTTTACTAAAATACTACATTTTTTTTTATATTTAATATGTATTTTTATTTAATTTTTTTATATTTTCAATTTTAAAAAAAAATATTTTTTATTTTTAATATTTTATACAGTGGTGCCCTGGATTATTAGCATAATTTGTTTCCGGGGCCGTGCTTGTATTCCAAATCCACTCTTAAACCAAAGCAAATTTTCCCATAAGAAATCAATGAAATGCTGACAATTGGTTCCACCCCAAAAATAATGATTTTTTTTTAAATTCTGAATAACATGTAAAACAAATGAAACAAACATTTAGAAACAGTTGCATAGGTGATATTATAGGTTACTGTACAGTATAGCAATCAGCATGTGGAGTATAATGTACAGTAAGGGCATAAACCTGATAACACAGCAGCAGTTTGTAGATACAGGATGGAACTACAGATTCCCCTAATGCAGTAGAGTAGTACAGGAGGCTAGAATAGAGAAGCAGGGCTGCTGTCAGAGGTCTGTGTGGTCACATGACAGCAATGGGGAGGGGGGGGGGTGTTCAGCATGGACCAATCAGGAAGTGAGAATCACAGAGCTGTGCAGGAGGACAATGTGAATGTGAATAGCTGAGTGCAGGCACATTATAGCAGCAGTGTGTAGCTGAGTGTGAGTGCAGGCACATTATAGCAGGAATGGAGAATATGGGAAACAAAAGGGCTTACAGATTGCAGGGAGCATGAAGGAATAATCAGGGCAGATGTGGGCACATACACGCAGCTCTCTCTTTCCAGGGGGAGAGGAGTTACAGCTATGCAGAGATTACCTCCGCAGTCCTGTCCCCTGATGTAAGCCCCAGCCTGAAGATGATCTGCCATGATTTTGAAGGTGAGGGAGACTTCCTGGGTCAGAGTACAGTGCTGTATACCCCGCTAAGCAGACCATGCCCCTCCTCCACTCTTCTTCCAACCCAGTAAAATTGAGCTCTTAAACCAAAGCAATGTTTTTAAACAAAGTTACAATTTTGAAAATCTGTAAGCTCTTCTTGCAAACACTCTTAATCCAAGTTACTCTTAAACCAAGGTACCACTTTATATACAGTGGTGCCTTGTATTATGAGCATAATTCGTTCTGGGACCGTGCTTGTAATCCAAATCCACTCTTAAGCCAAAGCAAATTTCCCCCCCAAAAAAATCACTGAAATGCAGACAATTTGTTCCACACCCCAAAAATAATTATTTATTATTCTGAATAACATGTAAAACAGATGAAACAAACATTCAGAAACAGCAGAATATGTGATATTATAAGTTACTGTACAGTAATGGAGAGGATGGGAAACACAAGGGCGGACAGAGACTGCAGGGAGCATGAAGGAATGAGCAGGGCAAATGTGGGCACATACATGCAGCACTCTCTGTCCGGGAAGAGAGGGGTTACAGCTATGGAGAGATTACCTCCACAGTCCTGATGTAATCCCCAGCCTGAAGTTGATCTGCCATGATTTGGAAGGTTGGGAGACTTCCATGGTCAGAGTACAGTGCTGTAGACCCCGCTTTGCAGACCATGCCCCTCCCCCACTCCGCCTCCCACACAGTGCAGGGAGCTCTTACACCAAAGCAATGCTCTTAACCCAAGTCACAATTTTGAAAAACTGTGAGCTCTTAAACCAAAACGCTCTAAAACCAAGTTACTCTTAAACCAAGGTACCACTGTATTTATTTCTTTATACTTTTTATTTTACCCAATAAAGTAAACAAAGGGGTGTGTTCGCTTCCTCTAAACAACATTAAAATTACTCAGTGGGGAAGAATAGAGCCCTAACTTTTTTTTTCCGCTGCTTGTAAAGCTTGCAGGAGTTCCACTTTATTTTTCTTTTATAGTTTTTAGTCTTTTTTTGAAGGAAAGAATGGTGAGTGGCTGGAAAGCTGCACATAAAGCAGAGTGGAAATTATCTGTTGCTCCTGCTAGCACAATTTACGTTGGCAGCAGGAAGGATTTTGCGGCTTCATTCTCCTCTATAGTCTCATTTGTACAATTACGGAATAACGCTCACATTGTTTTGAACAGGATTTCACAACATGCTAGTCAAGTACCCTTTTGTGAAAGATATTTCAATGACGTGCCCCCAAAGCTATGATTTATCACTAAAGTATAGGAAATTGCTCAGCTAGCAGCACAGTTTTATTGTGCTACACCCACTAGTAACTTTATGCTATTGCCTTGCTTCATATTAATTCAGTAAGAGTGACCCCATAACAGAGACAGGCAGTATGTGCATTAGGACAGACAGCTACTATGCCATGTATGAGAGACATCCACATTACCACACTATGCTGTCAGCCTTATTGTCCCTTCACTTTTTGGCTATGTTCACACAACGTCAAAAATAGAGAAAAGGCATCCAATTTTGCTATTTAAAAAACATCCCTTATTGCCGCGATTTAACTGACTGCAATGCATTGACGTCAAAGGAAAGACGAACGTCCAATGCACACAATGTATTGAATAATGGACGTTATTACAAGTCAAAACGGACGTAATTTTAAATGGAGCAGACAAAACATTGTGTGAATATAGCCTTTTAGTTACATTAAAAGTATAAAAAAAATTAACCAGTGTCCCTAAAAATGTTGACAGATATGCTACCTCCATAATATAGTTGGTTACAGTAGTCTCACAACACTGCTAACAATAGTATCTCCAATCCCAATACTACCGTTAGCTGCCACAATGCTGCCCATCCAGACAACTCCAATCTTTTATTACACCGTCTGCAATACCCATCAACATTACCAGCCAAAGTGTTTCCCAAACCAGCGTACCCAGAACAATATAATTTTTTAGAGGGGGTTATGCAGGATTAGAAAAACATATTGGGGGAACTTATTAAAGGAGAAATCCAAAATTTTTTCTATCCAAGAGAGAATACACCTCGGCACTACTGACCAGTATATACAGCAGCGTGTGAACTGTGACTAGTCCGCCCTCCGGTAAGAGTGGTGCTCAATCATCAGCAGGCATAGATGCATGGCAACAGTATCTTCATGTAGAAGTTAAAGATGAGGCACTCACCCATCCGTCAATAATTAAGTCTCTCTATTAAAATTTCATTGGGCCAAGAGGAAGCGTGAACGTCCTCACGCGAAACAGGCTGTCGCCCGTTCACTCACTTGACCGCGTCCTGTGTTCCTGTGATGAAATTTAAATAAAGCAACTTAATTATTGACGGATGGGTGAGTGCCTCATCTTTAACTTCTACATGAAGATACTGTTGCTAGAATTTTTTATTTTTATTTTAAAATCCATCAGGGGGAGGGGGAAAATTCATAAGGAACAACTACTTAAATCTCCCTGTGAATCGCCGTGCTAGAAGGCCCGGGACCCTCACCGAAAGCCATTTTCCTTCAAGTTGTGATGACGTCACGACCTGGGAAAATGCCTGACCCGGCTGATGGACTGGCCGCTCAGCTAATCAGTGACTGGACCGATGTCCCGCCCCAGTCACAGAGTGGCTGAGCGGGCTGCCAATCAGCTGGGTCATGATTTGGTGGAGAAGAAGATCCCGGAGGCTGGCGGGGATCCCGGAGCATTGATCCAGGGCTGGACAAGTACAGGGACTGGTGAGTAGTAGTGGTTATTATGTTCCCCCGTTTCTTCAAAAAAAAAAAAAAAAAAGATGCAGCCCCAGACTTCTCCTTTATGTACTTACACCAATTTCTCTTGTAAACGAGCAACAAAATTTTGCGCAAAGGTATAAATGGTACCAAACATCTTGTGCCATTCTGTGCCCTTTATTGTATATTTCCTGAATGGCCTGCAAGACACATACGATTACATCTATTCCTATGTTCATGTAAACTATCCTTTCATGCATAAGTATTTTTAACTCAATAGTGACTTGACTGATTAAAAAAAGATACGTCAAAAGCGGCGACAGGTCATCCTTAAAGGGGTAAACCGGATGGAGTTTTATTTTATTATTTTTTTTTGCCATTGCCAGTTTCCCAAGCGTCTGGTCTCTGCCAAGGTACTTTTCTTTAGTACTTCTGGTGACGTGCCATGTGGACAGGAAATGCTCAGTGGGTGATCTCTATGCTGGGCGGGCATTTCCGGTGTGGAAGGCACATCACTAAAAATAGTAAAAAAAAAAAAAGGACAGCAGGGGAGACTGGGGGCTCAGGAGACAGGTAACGGTGGAGGAGTGGGCAAGTAAAGAGTATTGGATTCGCCACATGTTAAAAAAAAAAACACCTGCTTTCTGGACAACCCCTTTAAAGGGGTATTCCCCCAAGAGCTAAAAAAATATGCTCCCAAACCTAGCTGGTGTTACTCACCAAGTCCCCCTGAGAATTTTGAGCTGTCTCCCGTATTTCTAGCTGCTTCTGTTCCATAGTTACAAGTTTTTTAAAAAGCCGATCTACATCCAACATGGTGCAGGCCAGAAAACTACATCTCCCATCATGCAATGCTTATGCTTGATTGGTCCTCCATGATGTAGCAGAGTTGAGTGAGTTGCATAGCAGAGTGGAGTGTGTGAGATAGTAGCGTGATTGTGTGACATAGAAGAGTGGAGTGTGCAACATAGCAGAGGGGAGTGTCAGTGCCGCGGGTGAGCCGGGGGGCGGGGAGGTGCGCAGCAGGTGAGTTCCGGTGGGGGGGTCAGATTGAGGCCAGTGAGCTCCGGGGGGGGGGGGGGGGGGTTGGGGGCAGATTGTGATCAGTGAGTTTCGGTGGGGGGGGGGTCGTGGTGTTTGCAGATTGCGGACGGTGAGTTACGGGGGGGGGGGGGGAAGGGTGCCGAAGCTCTGCCAAGGTACGCGTCGCCCAGGAAGTCGGAGTGCCATGGGTGAGTTCTGGGGGGGGGGGGGGGGGAGGGGGAACACGTCAGTGCCGCGTGTGAGTCCGGGGGTGCCGGTGCCGCGTGTGAGTCCGGGGGTGGAGGTCCCGTACACCTCCAGCATAGTCTCACCGGGCGGGCAACATCAGGGGCCACGGGTGAGCTCAGGAGGGGGGGCACACAGGTGACCTGCGGGAGGGAGTCGGGAGACAGTTATCAGCAGCAGCTGTCAGTGTCCTCCCTCACTTCAATGGGCAGGGATAGAAGCACTAACCCAGCCCATTGAAGAGACTGAGGACACGTGATGCCGTCTCGGAGGGTGAGGGCCAGGAGCAGGGAGCGTGTCGGGTTGGAGAGCTGATGATTCTATGCATTCGGTGGGGGTGAATGTACCTAGATAACAGCAAAACTGTGCAGAATCCATTATAAATTGATATTGGAAAGATGGAAAGCAAAGAAATTTTTTGGGGAAAACCCCTTTAAGCACTATCCAGAGTGAATCAGTGTATGGGCATGGTGGTTAGGTAAAATACTGAGCTTAAACTATGTTAGAGAAATCCGGGTCAGTGTAAATAGAGATGAAACATTCCTGTATTATGGCTCATTTGGAGAAAGGATCTTACTATGTAACTTTAGCACATGGACATGTAAACTTTGTTCTTTGCAGTTGCAGGCAGCATCTGCTTCTTTCTCCGTACAGAATAATATATACTTCTCTATTCAGCACTAGCCTAGAGGTGGCGAGGATACTGAAAAATCCCATGCCATTATGTTAATGGTGAGGCGGTGCACAATGAGCCCCATTGCATTGAAAAAGTCAGCGAGTGTTAGAATTTCTTTGGAGTGTTGCCAACTTTGCAGATGTCCCGCGGGCTCCATGGAACCATTGTGTACAAGACCATGGTAGTGCAGCTGACAAGTGCTCGCTACCTAGTATCGTATAGTTGCGAAAGCAGAGAGTAATAGTAACAAGAAAGAACGTAGAGTTACTGTGTAACATCGCACAAGCATTCTCTGTCCTGGCATTTATGTATATCGCTTGATCATTAAAGCGCTGAATCATGGTTATTAGTCTAGGCTTGGATCTAGCATTTGTACGTTCTGCAATGGCTGGTGTCAAGTCTTCATTCATTACTATGGGTCAGTGCTTTAGCCATTAAATGCTGTGCTTTAAAGCCAGAGTTTTAATCATTTGTGTGACATTACCCTTTCAATGTGGCGTGCCGGTAATTCTTTAAAATAATATGAGAGCCAAGATTACGCTACCACATCGCTCCACAGTTAACAAGCTTAGAGCGTCTAGGAAATACATGTGCCAGTTTGAGACCGCCTGAAGATGGCAGCTTTGCTCTCTTTAACGTTCTTTAAAAGCAGTTTTGAATTTTCCCTTTAAACCTACGTTTGTAAGGGGTTTAAAAAAAAGACAGACAAATGGAGTAACGCTTCTGATTTTTATGCATGAGTAGAGAAATTGCAAACAGACATAAAGGGAGGCAGAAAAGTTATCTGACACTGCAAGATCCTTGTGCTGTAGTTTTATTAAACGGCTGCAGCTTCAAGACAGCCACCCCCCTCAAAGAAAAGTATACCATTCATCTGTGGAACTCACTAATAAACTTACTGAACTGCTCTGCTCCAGACAGTTTTAGCATCAGGAAAGTTAACATTATACTGTTCTCCAGCTGATTCCTGTTCTCACAGTGCATAGTAATATATTGGCAAAGTTTAGAATTTAGACATTGAAAACACTATATTAGATAATTCACCTTAAATTTACTGTACATTTTAAAAGGGTCCTTTGGAACATACTTCTTGATTAGTTAAAGGGAATCACATTAAAAATGCCTATTAAGCTAGGGAAATGTGCTGATGTATCACCGGGCACACTTCCCATGTCCCTATCCCCTGCATCTCTGCAAAGTAAAACTTGTAAACTTTCTTTTACAAATTGGCACACCATATGTTAATCACCCCCAAGTAGTCATCTGGGCAGCGGGCCGCTTGCAGGTAGTCACAGTCCCCTGGGCGGTCCTGCGATATAATTACGCCCTTCTAGGCCTCCGGGGGGGGCCTTCAAACAGTAGTGAAGCCGTGACGTCATCCAGGGGTGTGCCGTAGCACACATAGTCACACCAACCTTCTCATCACGCCGCCTACAGCACAGAACGGGATTCGCGTGATGAGAACGTCGTTGCAGCTAGAGACATTTATGTGAAGTGTGCTGGGTGATTTATCCCTAGCTAAATAGGCATTTTTAATGCGATTGGTTCCCATTGAAGCAAATGTACCACTAGTACATAAATAGCCGGCGCTGGTGCAGGGATGTTGGTACCGCAGTCCTTTATTTGAACCTCAGCCCGGTTCCCATGCACGGCGCCGGTCTATTAACAAGCACTGACCCGGCATGAAGCACTGGAGGCAGGCCGGCCATCCCCCAGTGTGACGATTTGCCCTCCAGTGGTTCAAATAAAGTACCAGCATCCCTGCGTCAGCGCCGGTCTATTCATATAAAACACAAAGAAGTGATGTTCTAGTGGTACATTTGCTTTAAATGTACATAAATGTGTTGGTTTTAAGTTTAGAACGTAACATCTCTGTTGGGGACAAAATTGCTATATGGCATCCTGTGCATTGTCCAAGCATTTCCATCTTCTATTATTGTCGAGATCAACTTCGCAGGGCTTGTTTTCCCTTTTAGGATGGCTAAACCTTTATAGAGTGGGAGGGTTCCCATAGCTTGTGACCCTGTAGAAGCCAGAATAGAGAGCTGCTTTATAGTGGTGGCTCCCATGCTGGTGGACTTGAAAATTTCTCATCTTAATGACCACCATGTAATACTTCATTTCCCCTGCTCTGGTTGCTGCATCTCCGGGCAAAATCAGTTGTGATATGGGAGCTAGAGATGAGAGAACCTGGAGCATGCTCGAGTCCATCTGAACCCGATCGTTCGGCATTTGATTAGCGGTGGCTGCTGAAGTTGGATAAAGCCCTAAGGCTATGTGGAAAACATGGATATAGTCATTGGCTGTATCCATGTTTTCCAGACAACCTTAGAGCTTTATCCAAGTTCAGCAGCCACCGCTAATCAAATGCTGAAGATCGGGGTCGGATGGACTCGAGCATGCTCAAGGTTTGCTCATCTCTAATGGGAGCCTTACCTGGCGACAATCTGGTGATTGATGTATCATGACTTTTAGCATATAAGAACCACAGTACTTGGATCTAGCAAACTACTTTGGGCGAGAAAGACATTACAGAGAATAACAAATAACAATGGTAAACATTTTATTGGTAGCTAATTTAGGAAGCTTATTTTCAAATACTGTTAAAAAAGGTTTTCCCATCTCCCGATATGCTAGGGCTATGGGGTTATTTTCGGAATAGGTCTTATTTATGGAGAAACACAGTAAGCTCCTACACTGTAGCCCCACTCTATGTCGTAGTTGCCCGCCGTACTGTATGCCCCACTGTTGTTAGGCTCCCCAGTAGTAAGGGCTCCAAACTGTACACCACCCTCCTCCTTCTGAAGTAAGGCACCCCATAATGTATACGTCACTTTCCTCTCTGTAACTGTACCCCCATACTACATGCATCCCCTCCTGCAGGTAGTCCCCATACTTTATACCTCCCCCTCTATATTTTGCCCACACTCCCTCCATTACTCTACATTGTCCCCTCCTGCCTCCCCAACAGCTTGTCCTGACCAGGTGGGGGCGGAGCATATCAAGTCTGGCCCTGATTGGCTGATGCTCACTACCCAGTGTCAGGGATTTGGTCAGCTGACTATAACTAGGGCTTATATTTGGAGCAGAGCTTATATTTCAAGCCTACTCCAAAAAGCCTGCAAAACTAAACTAGGTCTTATTTTCGGAGAAGTTGTAAGAAGAGGATGTAAGAAAGGAGGAAATGCAAAGAAAGAAAAAAGAAGTGAGAATATGAGATCAGATAGTAGCTACATGTGATACCAGGCTTGACAAGTCAAAAATAAAAAAAAAATGTAAATTTATTAAGGAAAAGAATACAGACAATTAGAGCAATGTGACTTAGCGCATTGGGCGAATTATCGCCCCGTGTAAACGCATCATTACACAAAGCGATTATCAGCCGTTACGGCCAATAAACGATTCATGTAATAGAAGACAAAGATCAGCCGACATGCATGATGTCTGCTGATCGTTGTCCTTCAACAGGCTGAAACACAAACAATCAGCCTAGCAACGACCTGCTGCTGTCGCTCGGGGTAATAGGAGCGGCGGCAGCAGACAGCTGCTACCTCCTGTGGGCAGCCCGGATGATCCAACGATTGCCCAGGCAGCTCCTCGCACCTCCCCCCCCGCATTTTCCCACCTGCTGTTGGTGCGTGTAATAGCGCTGCCAGGGAGCTGGGTACGAGGAGCAAGTGAGCGCTGACCTGACAGGTTGCCATCGCTAGCTCCTCTAAAACAGTCTGTGAAGTAGGGTCTTTATATCCATTGGGTGTTAGTGTGCGTTTACACGAAGAGATTTATTCGACAGATTAGATAAAGCCAAAGCCAGGAACAGACTATAAACAGGCAACAGGTCATAAAGAAAAGACTGAGATTTCTCCTCTTTTCAAATCCATTCCTGGCTTTGGCTTCAAAAATCTGTCAGACAGCGGTCCACAGATCGCCTTCCTTCTAAAAAAGACTTCTCTGACCATAGACGAGTCACATGATCATCAAGAGGACAGGGAAAGGAAAAAGTCTTGTGCTCTGAATATTATTGTTCTACAAAGTGCTAGACAGATTTGTAGTTTTTGAAGAGCAGTGTTCACACCTGAGTAATTGATACCTCTGGCTGTTCAGCCTTTTTCTGCAGTTTCCGACAAAGCTGCTTTGGTGCACAAAAGTGTCTGTAGAAGTCAACGCCCAAGAAGTCTACGGAACGCTGTTAAATAATTTACTAGTCATTAATATTTCTATAAGTTCTATTTTTTTTGTATTACATTTAGGTGTTCATTAGCGTCATTTTTTTTTCTCCTAACAAAGCATTCCCATGAATGATGACCCCATGTAGTTAACATGCCTTTTCAACTTGCTCCGTAAGCGAGTCTCCAGCTCATTTTCTAGATCTACAAATACTTTATTATTCTGCTCTTTTTGTTTCTCCAAACCAAGTATTGATTCCAATTTTTATGATACAGTGAGATGTGGTAGATGTATGAATGACTACTACCCAGGAGTTTTACTGTCTACCTTTCATGCGTTGCGTTGAGATGGGAATGTGCCCCAGGCAAAACTGAGAAACCACAGGGTAGCTTTGTGAATGCATAATCACTTAGCAATCTCTTGATTTTAGCACAAGCCACAAGTACATTGATTTGTGTATTTTTTATTTTTTTTCATATGAATGCATTAACCAGCAGACCTTTAATTTTGTCCATGAGATCTGGGGAAGGTGTCTGTCCTTGAAACAAATTGCACCGGCCCTGGAACAATTCTATTTCATCTAAAACAACAAGGTTTACTAAAAAACATAAGTTAAAGAATTATTATTATTATTATTTATTATTATTATTATATGATTTTTTTCAAATCAACTGGTGTCAGAAAGCTATACAGATTTGTAAATTACTTTCATTAAATAATCTCCAGCGTCTAGTACTTATCAGCTGCTGTATGTCCTGAAGGAAGGGGTGTATTCTTTCCAGTCTAACACAGTGCTCTCTGCTGCCACCTCTGTCCATGACAGGAACTGTCCAGAGCAGTGGCAAATCCTTTCCTGCTCTGGACAGTTCCTGGCATGGACAGAGGAGGCATCAGAGAGCAGAGAGAGTCAGACTGGAAAGAAAACTCCACTTCTTGCAGGATGTACAGCAGCTGATAAGTACTGGAAGACTTGAGATTTTGTAATAGACATAAATTGCAAATCTCTGGCACTTTCTGACACCAGTTGATTGGACAGAATTTTTTTGTTGTTAACTAACTACCCCTTTAATTATCCTTTTGGCTTTCCAGCACTATGCATTAATAGAAATGCACACCTTAGCTCCCTCTCTGGGGGGAAACAAATGGATTATATTACAGAAGGAGGACATGGAGGCCTTCCTGTGAATCTGCAGTAACAAGGCCTTCAAATTCATCCATCAGCGCAAAAAAATTCCCAAATCTGTATAACTTGCTGGCACACGTTAGTTTGACAATATTTTTTTCCTCTGGATCTGTTTATCAACAAGGGACCTTATAGGCATTGTCCCGATAACTTTATGGGTGCATTCACACGTAACTGATTTGCTACGGATCCCTGCCCTGTACACTTTATGGACAGACAAACTCGCAGGGGGATGGACATACCACTTTGAGTATGTCAGCAGCCCGCCCCGTTACCCGCCCTGCCGCCGGAGCGTATACATCACCTGCTTCCTGCTCCAGATTGCTTCGGGGCTCCTGAAGAATGTGATGTATAAGCTCCGGCGGGGGGGTGGGTGGGGGGGTGGTGTCTGCCCCCATATAGAGTGTACAGGGCAGGGATCCGCTGCGGATTCTTTACGGTCCGTGTATTTATTTCCTCCATGGTATATGTAATCTGTTCAAACAATGTAACTTTTCTATTAATCACGGCCGTTGTTGCAAATTGCAACACCGGCCGTGATTAATAGAGAAGATACATTGCATTGAAGTCCGAGGATCCCCAGTGGCCGCACATAAAACTGACATGTCAGTTTTGTGCGGCCGCTATTCATTGAATAGCGGGTGCATAACACTGCCAGTTTACACAATGGAAATTGCGGCTCTGGACACACTTTACATTGTCAACTATGGTGAATTGGGATGTGGGCACACACTGATGTGCCCGCATCCCAATTTATCAGAAATGAAGATCATCCAGCCAGTCCTGCAGTACCGGCCGGGATGACCTTCACTGACACCAGCTGCTCTGTGACACGGCCAGGTCACAGAACAGCCGGTGTCACACAGCGTGTAAACCCGGCCTCTAGCTGTACCCATGTTCTCCAGGACTCCCTAGGGCTGCATCTAACTTCTTCAGACACCGGGTGTCAAATGCTGAACGCTCAGGTTCAGCCGAACCGAAATGTTTGGCAGGTTTGCTCAACACTAGCCTTGGGTATTTAGTATTGGCTAATGGTCACTATATTAACAAAAGATAAATAGAATACCCAGAGACAATTGAAAATCCTATTACATAAAATCAGTGTGATTAAACCTGTAAACATAAGGGGTTCTGTTCTTGCTGAAAAAGAAAGCTAAATTCCAAGGAGTACTTCTAATAAACTATGGGATTATAACATGTTAATGGGCTCGCATGCTTTGTGTCTTGTGCTTTTGCTGTCTTTGTAATTTACTGTGCATATATTTTCGCATATGGAATCTCGGGCAGGAAGCGAAGAAAAGCAGTCACGTAGCGCAGAACGTTAAATTACAGCTAGTCATGTGAAATTATCAAGATCTATTGATGCATCCCCAAAGCAATGAAGAAGTTGCTGCTGCCAGCATTTTGGATTTTTGGATTTCTTCTATAGATTGCTTTATAAACAAGGCAAGGTAACAGAAGTGCCTTGACTAATTCTTCTTAAAGTAGCAAAGGCATTTAATCTCTGTATCTGGAGCCATTAAGTACAAATTGTGTTTATTTATTGGCTCTTTGATGCTGATGAACTATTTTCTTGAGTAAATTCTTGTAGTAAATCAGCTATTCACATGGTGGCAGTTTCACTCGGGAGCAAAATATTATTATTTCCCACGATGCAAATTAGTTTTCAGCTAGCGCTGAAAGACACATGAAAAATCTAAAATCAAAGGGATTGAAGGAGCTGGGCGTCTGCATAATCATTTGGGAAAGGGAAACGGCTGATAGGCTGATTCAGCGCTAAGTACTGTATGTATTGTAAGCCTAGGTCGCAGCAGTTGTGTAGGCTGTTTCCCCATTTTGTAGCATTCACATACCTCTATATAAAATCAAGGATGTATACAGACAGGATTTGCAACACATGCAATTTTTTTTTAATGTTCAAAGATTCTGTAGATCAGTTAAAATTTTAACCTCAAATTAGTAGTCATCATTATTAGACGACTTCCAAAATACAGTGGTACCTCGGTTCTCGAATCTAATTGGTTCCGGAAGGCAGTTTGAGAACTGAGCAGTGTCTTCCCATAGGAAATAATGTAAATGTGTTTAATTGGTTCCAGCACCCACCAATAATTACCTACAGTTCCCATATATTACATTGTATAGTGCCCAGTTTAATCTATACAGTACATTACAGAGCAGCACTATACTGTACAGTACATTATACACAAGAAACATTCAACAAAACCAGCAATTATAGTACAGTAGTCACTGACTCCTCACTCATCCTTTACTGTATAGAGTCCCTCCATCCCAGCACTGTAACAGGAGATGGAGGTGCACTGTCTGTACTACTTCTGTACTATATATGCACTCCAGCAGTCTTATACAGCACTGTACTGTATGTGAAGCCCCACCAGTGCTAAACTCACCAGGTACAACCCACCATCCACACTCGCAAAAACGTACAGATACCAAGTACTTCAAGACTAGGGCCCGAGAAGTGCTTGAGAACCGAGCAAGAGTTTGAGAACCAAAGCAAACTTTCCTTGAAAATACAGTTTGAGCTCCAAGGAGTTTGAGAACCGAGGTACCACTGTACATTGTAAACGGTGCTTGTTTAATAATCTGTGAATAAGTGTAGAAAATGGCATATACACAGTTGACATCTGATCCTGAATTGCAGGAACAAGCTTTTATAAGGCTTGGGCTAATTCTACTTGCAAATCGCCTGCAAATTCTTGTTGATCTATTCTCCCATACAATTGTTTGGATTGAAAGTAGAATCAGAAAGCAGAAAGAGACGGAGGAGAGACTATATTCTTTATATCAAATGTACCATCAGGTACGTCGGTTTAAATTTTTTACATGAATAGATTGGTGCTGGCGTGGGGATGCCGGTGCCGCAGTTCTTTTTCTTTTTAACCCCCACACAGTTTCCTAACACTGAGCTGGTGTATTCCCGAGCCCTGGCCTTGCATGAAGTACCAGAAGCGGGCCCACCGGCCCCCATTGTGGTGAAACCCCTCCCCTCTGGGACGCAGCTCCATTAAAATTAATAAAGCTGCATCAAGCTGGGTCGGGCCCAGTGTTACCTTTTTTTGCTCCCCAATGTTCTCTTCCACAATGTCCACATGTTTAAGAAGTGTATATTCCGAAATGAGAGGGAGCAGGTGCCAGTCTCAATCCATCGAATGTGAGCAAAACCACACCCCACATGATGACCAGTAGTTGCATGATGTTTCTTTAATTTAAAGCGACTGTACCCACAATCTGACCCCCCCAAACCAACTGTACCTTCAGATAGCTGCTGTCCTGGGGTCCGTTCAGCAGGTGATGCAGTTATTGTCCTAAAGAACAACTTTTAAACTTGCAGCCCTGTGTCAAATTGGCGTGGCCTAGAGTGTCTATGCCCAAGGCTTGCACTGCCTTTCCGACCTTCCTTACCATAAGGAATGTCCCAGGCAGGATTTCTTCTACCTGTTTGAACACTGCACATGTGTTGGATAGTTAGGGCACCTTTGCTGTGTGACAGACAGGTGATGAATAGGAAAAATGCTGCCTGGGGCATTCCTAATGGTGAAGAGGGTGGGAAGGAGGGACGGAGAGGCATTGCAAGCCTAGGGCATTGACACTCTAGGCCACGCCAATTTGACACAGGGCTGCAAGTTTAAAAGTTGTTTTTTATGACAATAACTGCATCACCTGCCGAATGGACTCCAGGACAGATCTTGGATTAAAAGCAGCTATCCGAAGGTGGTTTTGGGAGTGGGGAAAATTGTGGGTACAGAGTCGCTTTAAGGGAATCATTGGGCAGCTGGTTGTCATCGCATGTGAGTAACACCAAACAACTGGCCCTCTATCATCTCTAAAACTAATACACTGTCATCAGCCTTCAGCAGTGCATCACTATTACATGCAGTGATGCACGGCCGATGATTTTCAAACATGCTGAAAGACAACGATGAGTCAATGATCAGCTCCTTGCTGATCGATTTTATTTTATTTTTTTTATTAATTTTCTGTTAGTTATGACATATTCTGCAGCAAATCAAAGTTATTACATAGTTATAAACCATGCGAACAAACCTTTAGGATACTTAATAGAGATGAGCGAACCTCGAGCATGCTCGAGTCCATCCGAACCTGATCGTTTGGCATTTGATTAGCGGGGGCTGCTGAACTTGGATAAAGCTCTAAGGTTGTCTGGAAAACATGGATACAGCCAAAGACTATATCCATGTTTTCTACATAGCCTTAGGGCTTTATCCAAGTTCAGCAGCCACCGCTAATCAAATGCCGAACGATCGGGTTCAGATGGACTCGAGCATGCTCCAGGTTCGCTTATCTCTAATACTTAACTATGTAGGTGCTTGATGGCTTGTACAGTTTACTGCAATACATATGTATTATCAAAGTACCAAACTCCTGTTACAGTCTGTCAGGCTTTCATAGGAATCTTATCATGGCAGCCATAGGCTGGCAGTCTTATCATGGCAGCCATAGGTTCATTAGCACCTTGGAAGTGCCTATTGGCCACTAACCATCTAGACACCATGGTTGCCACTGACCTTGAGTGTCCACTGATGATGAAGAACGTTAAGGTGTTAAAGGTATTAAAATAACAGCTAAGTTTACTGGTGCATGAGCACTTAGATTACTTTACATTTTATATTATTAGGTTATTGTTAAAGATATTATTTATTCCTGGTGCCTTCTCACAGTTGCCAAAGATAAATTCCATTATTTTGTTAACCATGCCAAACAGGATCTTATTAATGCAATGGAACTCAGATATGACAGAATACTGGAATACACCTTTAAAATAGACGAAGCATTAGTCGCTTTGGGTTACGGCACCTTCTCCTGTCCGTAGCTGTGGGCACATTTCATTTATTTATCTCAGGCCTATCACCTCTACAAAAATTATTATCCAGCGTGAGCTTCCTCTCTAATGCATCTACAGAGAACAGAAAGATTAATCTATTTTCTCCTAGAGGTACAGTTTAGTAATATATTCCTTGTCCCAGTTCCCCTCTGCTGGCGTTGATCCCTTTTCTTCTTTAACAAACAGCCTTCTCATCCGAACCTAGCTATCAGTCAAGAGATTTATTTATCATATCAAGGCTGCAGAATTGCGGGTCCTACAAGGTCTCTGATATCAGCACGACTGAAAGGTGCTCTCACTTTCTTTTATTGATTCGGAGGAAACTGCGCCCACGATGACAGAAACAAAGATTCCCAGATTAGTCTTTTGTCTGGCTTCTTCCTGAGTCTTGCATCTGCTGGTCTCGGGCCAGTAAATCTATTTGAATGCAAGGTCACCCAGGGTGTGGATTGTTGTTATTATTGGAGGGCCCAATTTTTCCCAGCTGCTGCATAAAACACCAATGACAACATGACAGTGTCTAGCAGACCAATATTGAGCGCGCTGATTGACTTCTGCTTTTCAAGCCGGCTGGATCTAAATTTAGTTCCTGCGTATTTTCCTCCTTTCTCATTTTCTCTCGCATGGCACAGTAACATTTGATTAAATTGCTTAGTCTGACTTATGACTAGGAGGTGGGAGACGAGCCATTTGTGGCATGTGTTGTGGATGGTGCTTTACCTAAATTGCCTCATAAAATATACCAAGATTCCCTGCTTATACTTTACTTATTAAGCTCATCACTGTGTCCTATATTAGGGAGAAAAAACAAATCTCAAGATCATACTTCACAGTCATTCAAACGACATGGTAACTTTAAAAAGGCTGATATTGTAATTTGAGGTTCGTAGGCCCCAATGCAAAATCTGGTGTCTTCTTGAGTAGAAGTGGGACCTTTGTGCTCCCTCAGGTATCGGGCCATGGGTATGACTGCTAACATTGCTCCTCATAGAATGATGGGAGCTCCAATGATCCTGAAAACGAATCAATTGTCTCTTGAATGAGTTGAGTGGCAGTGTGCAGCCATTATTCCCTTCATTCTTTAATAGGCTGAAAAATGTTTGTATGCACTGAGCTCTGTTCAGAAGCTCCATGGAGAATGAACGGAGCATTGCTTGGGCATGCATGTTTCCACTCTTTTTATTTGGTTGACCTTTGACCTATGCTTTTGGGATTGGTGGGGGTTTGACCACCACTGGTTGGTTTTCTTATATTCTGAGGATAAGAGATAATGTTTGATCGTGGGATAAACATATATATATACACACACACATACACACCTACACACACACACACACACACACACACACACAAACACAGTCGTTTTGGCCTTATTAGCAATATGGGTTGGTTCACACAAACTGTATTTGCAGTGGATTTCACGCTGCAAGTTCACAGCAAAATCTGCTGTGATTCCTGGCACTGTCATTTTGAATAGGTTAAAGAAGAGCCCATGGAGCCTCAAAGAGTGTCGAAACTCTTCCCTCCGGGAAGGACCCAGCTAAGGGGTGGCTCCTGTAAGAAAACCAACGATATTAAGTGGCCCTATAAGTCAATGTAATGACAAGGGAAAAACCAAGGCCAGGTAACCATCCACATACAGCTGTTTCGGGGTGTTGCCCCTCATCAGTGTTGAGCAAGATTCTGGCTAGGTGGGGGCAATGCCTAGCAGAGCCACAAGAGAAACAGATCACTGATCTCAGGGAGACCAGCCAAACGATAACACTGCCGGCTGCTAGTGAATGCGCTCAATGCAGTGAAATCCTGGGTGCATTGCCCCCTGGGAAACTTGAATATGCAAAAGAAGAGCCCGTGGAGCCTCATCAAAAAGTCTCAAAACACAGGACTAGCCAGATATGCCTCCCGAAAGGACCCAACCAAGGGGTTGCTCCTGTAAGGAAACCACCAAAACCACCATATTAAGTGGCCCTATACGTCAATGTCATTTTGAATAGGTTTATATACTCAGAGTGGAGATTTCATTCCGCTGTGATTATGTATAGCCCCATCCCCCTTAACCCATGGTGGCCCAGAGAATACTTTATCGATCCACGTTTTGGCCTGCTTCTGCGGCTCCTGGCATCCTGATGTTTCGCTCAGCCAATCAGTGTGCTGTCCCGCCGCAACCACTGATTGGCTGAGTGGGACGTCAGGATGCCGGGAGCGACAGAAGCAGCACGGAGAGCGGACCTGTAAAGTATACACTGCCGAGGGTTAAGGGGGCTTGCACTTTACATACTCGCAGTGGAATGAATATCCGTGTAAACCCATTCAAGCTGACAGTACCGTAAATCACGGCGGATTTAGTTGTGGAACTTGCAGCGTGAAATCCCCTGCGATTTGCTACGTGTGAACCCACCCTATGTAGTCATGTCCAGACCTTTTTGGATAGTGACACAATGTTTAGAATTTACCACCACAATAAATAAAAAACGAAGCCATCAATATGTGTGTAGATTTTCAGCTTTAGTTCCAAGGGTTTAACAAGAATATTGCATTAACCATTAAGGAATTACACCCATTTATTACACAGTCCCTCCATTTTCACATTCACAAAAATAATTGGACAATTGACTGATAAGCAGCTTCATGGTCCAGTGAGGCTGTTCTCTTGTTGTTTCATGACAAATTAAGGAGATAAAATGCCTGGCGCTGATTCTAACTGTTGAATTTGCATGTGGTAACTGGTCGTGGGAATTCTTAATATCCAGTTCAAGGAGGCGTCAATGCAAGTAATGCCTGGACTGCAATTCGACATTTTGTAGTTCTGTAGCTCAATGTTTAAATAATTTTTTTGGGGTGTGGAACCAATTTTCTGCATTTTAATGATTTCTAATGGGAAAATTTGCATTGGTTTAATTTGAATTACAATCACAGTCCCAGAACAAATTATGTTCGTAATCCAAGACACCACTGTATATTGGTTTGTCCAGTTACTTTTGAGTTTGTGAACATGGAGAGATTGTGTAAAACAGTGAACAGCAAATTCAGGGAGAACTCCTAGTGGCTAAAATTTTTGATATCCTTTCTGTGGTAGGTGTTTTTTTTTTTTAGAGGTAAGCTAGTGAGCAATCTTGCTATTACATTAGCATACATTGCGGGGGAGATTTATCAAGGTGTGCCCCTGGTGTATACTTCAGAAAAGGGGCAAATTCGCCCCTCTTCCATGCCGTACGCCAGCCTTATCCCCTGCTCCCCTAATGGGCAGGCAGGGAGGGGTGGTTATGCGGCAAGGTTGGCCTCCTCCCATGCCAGATTTATCATAAATTATGCCAACTCCCAGGTGTAAATTATGACACAAGTCTGTAGACTTGTTGCACAGTGCCTGCGCCAGGTGCCGGGCCACCTGACTTTACTTAGAGCCTCTTAATAAATGAGACACGGGGGGAGGCCACATTTCCTCCTCAACTTGCCATGCCCCGCTGTCTGCTCATCACACGAGCAGGGTGTACAATGGGGGAAAGGTGCAGTCATGATAGATTCCTGCCATTGTGTCCCTGACCACTCTGAAACTGATATTATGGCTGCTGTGATGGTAGTCACTCAACTAAGGAAGTACATAGGGCAGAAAACAAACATACAGCAGTCTGTCTGCAGGAGGGTAGCATATGTGTAGAAAAAGGGGTAGAAAAAACCCTGTCCAGGTGAGCTGAGCTACGGGTGAAGCAAGAGGAAGAGAGATTCCATGACACACAGCATGGCGTCCAGTGTACGTGTGGGAGGGCACATATGTGATGGGAATAAAGCCATAAGTGAAAAGTGATTCATCATAGTAATGAAATGAATTGTATAGTATGAATACACAAATAGAAGTCAATGGATCTGGTTCTTTTTAGCAAGGTGATCATCGTTTCTTTTTTCCTCTCTGATAGTAGATGGAAATACATTTGTTACGCACGTGTAAGTTGAACCTGTTTTGCTAGGTGACCAATGACAGCGATTAAATATTGATCAATGTCAAAGACGTAAGAAGCAAAAAAAAAAAAAAAAAAAGGCCTTCTGAAAATAACCTTGTACGTATATATTGCATCGAGCACAGATTATGCAAATCTTGCCATTTTCTCTTGGGCGTCGTTTCATAATTACCCGATGTCGAGCCGGTCGGTTTGGAGTGGAAAGATCTGCACCTCGGCCGTAATAAATGGTACCAGCCCTGGCTCAGCTGTTGCCTAATGATTGCTTCTTGTATTATGCATAGCCTGGTGAGCCAAGCATGGTTACGCTTCACCGACGGATACAGAGACGTTGGTTTGTTCTGTAAAATTAAAACTTTCCACATGCATACTATAGGATTTTGCTTCCATGGTGCTCTTATTATTGGTGCAAACTTTTATAGTACGAGGACGAGAATATTATTCATAAAGAGTCTTGTGCCTTATCTTTACTTGTCCAAGCCGCTTGGTTTCTTGTATTTCCACTGGTACACTCGGTTACGTTCTTACTAATGTGCTATCTGCATGATAGCTATAACAAATTATATTGTGGTCCACTATGATAAACAGATTGTAATATGCCATACAGTAATCCTATCCTATTATAGTATATCACATTATAATCAGTTATAGCTGACAAGAGTGCACAGGAGAGCCAGACCTGGGGAAATGCCAGAAGCCTTTTAGAGAGATCAGCAGCGCTAGACAGTACCTCGCTGCAATTATAAGATAAGTATGGTTATTGTCTTGTAGTGAAATAAGTTATGCTAGAAGAAGGAGACTGACAGAGAGGGGGAAAAGTTTCCTCCTTACGAAAGAGTGATCAATCCCAGGTGCTTTATGAATAGAGGTGGCTCTGACATTTATAAGCAATGCTGTTAAAGAGTAATAGGTACATTGATGTGTGATAGAGAATATGCATGATTAAAAGAGTATTACACCCTGTCGATCAAAGTCTGGAGGTGTTCCCTGGGCATATAAGCTAAGATTTGCTTGTTAAAGGGGTTGTACAGGCTTAAAGCGAATGTATCATCAGGTAAATTGCTTTTGACGGAACGTCGCAGTCCTTTCCCCAGCACCGGCATGGAGCACTGGGGACAGGCACAGTGTGATGAACCCCCCCCCCCCTCCCACAGTGACGTAGTTTATTGATTCTAATAGAGCAGCATCACTGGGTGAGATCGTCACACTATGCTCTGTACCGGGCCGCTGCTTGGGAATAGATACTTGATAGCAAAGTATTTGCATCAACGTATTCAATTAGTCTTAAAGGTATATTGGTTTGTCCAGTTACTTTTGTGTTTGTAAACATGGAGGGACTGCGTAAAATAGTGAACAGCAAATTCAGTTGCTGAGTGGGACGTCAGGATGCTGCCATCTCGCCTAGCCATGCCCGCTGCCTACCCATCAGACAAGCAGTGGGGGAAAAGGTGTAGTATTGATAAATTTCCCCCATTGTGTGCCTGACCCCTCTGAAACAGATATTATGGCTGCTGTGATGGTAGTCAATCAACTAAGAAAGTACATAGGGCAGAAAACAAACACCAGTCTGTCTGCAGGAGGGTAGCATATGTGTCGAAAAAGGGGAGAGCACCCATGTCAAACTCAACAGAAAAACCCATCAGAAGACGCTAAAATTCTAAATTCTATGGAAAACGGCATTGTAATGTTTAATATAGAAATCAGAATAACAGTTCTAGAATTTTTTTTCTACATTTTCAAGTCAATTGAAAATTGACTTTTGGTATTCTCATATCCCTATGTTCTGTTATGTTATAGCAAGTGCAAATGTAAGAAGTTTCGCAAATAGCATTTGGGCCCTCTTCTCCTTCCTTTATTTCATAGCTTATGGTTCCTGAACACTGCTCTCTGCTTTGAGTAATAGTAATGAAGAGCTAATTCTCAGTATTGCTGCATTCCTTCCTAGCTCCTCCTCCCCCACCCCTCCAAAACAGGAATTGACAGTGGGTTGTGGCCATGCCTAGCTGAATCAGCGAGATGAGAATTCCTTTTTAAATTTTTTGAACTTGCCATTTTTTATTTCTGAAAAATTATAGAGACGATCAATATATGTGGTTTTGTGGTGCTTAAAGGCTCTGTGCAAAAAGACACAGTTTTCCCACCAATACCCTGTGCATAGGTGATAAATGTATGATGACTGTGAGCCCCACTGTCCTTAGCTTCTCTGTTAGCTGAATAATAGAGCGGTACGGATTGCATTGCTCCCTGCCTGTGCAATTTCCTTCATTCTAATGAAATGCAAAGGTGTTCTACCCACGTACTACGATTCTCAGCTTGTTCCCTGACTTCTGCCTGTCTGCTGGTTCTCCAGACATCCTGACTTCTGCTTGTTACGAGAGAACCTGACCTTCTGTCCGTTTAATAATTGTGATTGAACTCACCAGCCCTGGTCGTGTTCTTTCTGTCTATATTTCTCATCTACCATTCTTGTACCATACATTGAAATGGAAAATCATCAGCTCTTGCTAACAGACACTAGAGTCAAGATTGCTGTATAGTAGTTAAAGGGTGAAACTTGGGAATCTCCCATTTTCCACTGCTCAGTTTAGTCCTAGTTTATGTGACTATGCCCACCCCTAAGTGTCCACCACTGAGCCTGTATATGCCTATGGTGAACACTGGGGGCACTGCATGGTCACATGCTCCTCCATGTCGGCCATCCTATGGACAGACTCACCACAGAGCAGGACAGCAAAGCGTGGAGAAGGGGAGCCTGATATTAGCTCTATGAGGTACACAGGGAGCTGCTGTCAGTAAGGGCTGTGAGTACACGTACTAAGGCTATGTTCCCACAGCATAAGAGACTGGCCATTCCGTGACCAGGCCAGGTGTCAGAAAACTGACATGTCAGTTGTTTGCCTGGCCATGTGGGATCCCGGCCGGAGCATATACTATGTATATACTGTAGGCTCCGGCCGGGATCCAATTGACTGCTATTTAACGTATATTTCCGTAATAATCATGGCCGTTGTAAAATGGTCGTTTTACGATAATATACGTTGTGTGAACATAGCTTAATACTGTACAATGAACTATTTTACTATAAAGTGGCCAATCCCTATAAATGTCTTTAAATGACCAACGTCAGTATTATTGTGTCAACTGATAGCAGCCGTTACACCCTGGGCATGAAATGTACTCTTCTCCTTAGCATGCTTTATATATCTAGAGCACAAATTTGCAATATACAGTATGTATATGTGGCCAATCTCATAAAGGAGCTTGTGATCTATCTCCCATCACTCCCTGTTCAATAAAGTTTCTAGATTTTTCTGAAGTGTTCTACAGTTCTGACACAGCTTGTTTCCTGACCTTGTCTCTCTTACTGTTATGAGAGAATTCTGCCAGCCCTGACCTTCTGACTACCAATTGTGAGTAAACTCTGCCTGCCCTGACCTTGGCCTCACAACAATTCCCATCTCAGATTTTGGTACCGTGCTTTGGAATCTACAGTTGTCAGCTGTTTCTAACAGTGGCGTGGGACCTGGGGGTTTCCTATAGTGGCAGCATAACATACTGTAGCTACAGACAATCTGTTTCTAGCTGTTTGTTACTTATTCTGATCCCTAAAGCAATATCGGAAACATTACATGCTGAGGTACCCAGTGTGCACCTGGTTCTCCTGAAGAAGAGTCGCCCATATTCATGAGGGGCTGCCGACCTGCAAATGACAGGTTATTCCCTATTACTATGCTAAGAAAGAAACCACCCAACCAACCATCAGCAGGAGGGCAGGGACAGCAGCCTCCTGAAGGTTTTCTTCCAGTGCCCAGGAGCCCCCTGGGTATTTCAGCATGTAAGGTCTCCTATACTGCTCTATATATTGGAATAAGGGCAGCAGAACTTTGGGTTTGTTATTTTTTTTCTATAGATTCTGTATTGTAGTGCGGTGCAGTAATTATTATGAGTACTATATACATTTAGCCAAGTTATTGTAAGTGGTGGTCCCTGTCCATGGTGCTGATTATAGACTATAGTAATATGACTCTCCTCCCTGTCCTGTCTCTTTTCAGAAGTTTACAGAATACTCATAGGCTAAAAATGTTGTATGCACAAAGTAAATATATATATATTTTTTTAAAAGCAAAGATTGGATGTTATTCTTTAACTTCAAAGGGATACACTGGCTAAGCAGGAAAGGTTTTTTATGGGGGGGGGGGGGGGCTGCTGCTTTGAACAGTTCCTGTCTGAGAGCACTGTGTCAGACTGGAAAGAAAATACCACTTCCTGCAGGACATACAGCAGCTGATAAATAGAAGTAATTTACAAATATGTTTAACTTTCTGACACCAGCTGATTTGAAAGGACACCGTTGATTTAAGGAAAAAAAACAATTTTTACTTTTGCCTTCTAAGAGCCATAATGCTTTGATTTTTCCACCAACAGGGGTGGCTGGGGCATCATTTTTTTCCCACAATCTCTAGTTTTTATGATTATGTGAAGCAGTGGGAAATTCTTTTCGCAAGCTTTAAAAAAAGTCAATTTACCAGTTAATTATTCAGTTTCTGCCATTCTCTCCTCTCTGTCCCCATATTGCTCTGTTAGTCTCTCCCTGCTCTGCTGTAACTGCCTGCTGTCATCCTGCTTTTTCTTCTCCTCTTTGTCCCTATATCGCTCTGTTAGTCTCTCCCTGCTCTGCTGTAACTGCATGCTGTCATCCTACTTTCTCCTCCACACACAGCCGACTGGCCACCTCCGTTTCCAAACCTCCTTATATAGAGGGGGAGGGGCTGACATCACAGAGGGGCCTGCAGCTGATTGGATAGGCGCTAGGGATTATGGTTAATCCCTTTCTCCCACCCAGTAATGCTCCAGACAGAATGTGCAGCCACCATTTTGTCTTTCTGCAAATTCCCTTAACGAATCAGTGGAGTTTTAATGTCGCAAAATGTCGCATTGCAGTCCAGGCATTACTTGCATTGACACCTGGAATTTATGGCATAAATGTATGCCATATGTCCTTAAAGGGAACCTGTTACCAAGACAATTCTATCGCCATCATGTTATAGAGCAAGAAGAACAGAGCAGATTGATAAATACAGTATATTTGTAGCAAAAGATTCAGTAAAGCTTGTAACATGTAGATTGAGATATATATATATATATATATATATATATATATATATATATATATATATATATATAAACCAGTTTGCTCAACCCCTTCTTTTTTTATTACAAGATGCCGATAGCTCAGGTAGCATTTTCATGGTGACAGGTTCCCTTTAAGTTCCCTTTACTGTACATTTACGCCATATGTTGGGAAAGGGTTCACATGTAGATGGAGTATATATGGTAACGGTTCAAATAATGAATTCAATTTAATAACAATAAATATTACTATTCATTAGTGCTCTGCTACTTATCCTGCTAGTTAGATGTTGGTCAACATTAAATCATATGTATGTTGTTTATTTCAGATGGTACATTCCATTGTTCAGCCTGATATTCCTTATGATGCTGTGTTACCTACGGATAATCTATGTGGCAAAAGAAAGGGTAATGTCTCTTGTATTTTTACATTTATTTTAATTCCATGAAATAACTACTTGCTATTGGACATCATATAAAAGAAATGAGCTAGCACTCACCCGTTTCTTGAAGTTTCACTGCACTTTATTTTTCATTGTTCATATAAAAAACTTCGGTGCAAACACTGCCGAGCGGCAGTGTTTGCTCGTTTTTTATACGAATTCTTATTTCTTTTATATGATGTTCTATTGAAATAACTGTACCTGTGTATATATATATATATATAGAGAGAGAGAGCACCCCGTCTGCACAATATTATCCAGAGAGTCCTCCCAGCCTATTCCAGCTTTGTTTGCCTAGTAGTGCCAACCGCTTCGTCTATCTTTGCAGTTACTACTTGCTATTGGTTTACTTGCGTCTATAACCTACATACCCTTGCAATTCCTAATATCTCCCTCTGTGCCCTCCTCTGTATCTACATTGATGCTCTCTGTCCTGACTTGCATGCTTTTCTCTCTCTCTTGTATACAACCTCCCCCATTCCTGCTACTTTCTGAAGACCTGTTCACATTATGTTAATTGTGTTTATTGAAAAATGCTCGCATAAGTGAACATAAAGTGTAATACTCTTCACCTCGTAGCAGCCTGTGGTGAGGAGAAGGCATATGTAGCTCTCAGTGTGAGACTCATGTTATGAGATAGGAGAATGAACAACAGGGTAGTGGTAGGGAAAGCTAAGAACACAAAGCTCTGTAATGCCACCCACTAAACACAGTTACTGAGATAACATGCACAGTTGCAGAAATTATGCAGAGTAAATATTCCAAATAATCATGTTAGGCTCAAGATTTATATGTCAGGGCCCTGGGGACGAAAGATAAAGGACAATTGGGCCCTTAACCCTTTGAGGACCCGGCCCAAAATGACCCAGAGGACCGCGCAAATTTTGATCTCTGCGCTTTCCTTTTTTCCCTCCACCCATTTTAAGAGCTCCAGCACTCTCAGTTTTCTATCTACAAGGCCATGCAATGGCTTCTTTGTTACAGGAATAGTTGTACTTTGTAATGGCGTCTTTCATTTTACCATAACATGTATGACGGAATCCCAAATATATTATTTATGAAGATATAAATAGGTGAAATCATAAAAAAGAATGCAATATGGTAACGTTTGGGGGGTTCCTGTGTCTACATAATGCACTATATGGTAAAAGGGACATGTTACCATTATTGTATAGGTCAGCCCGAACACAACCATATGCAGGTTACACAGATTCTCTAATGTTATATTTTTTAATGAAATCCTTTTTTTTGGCAATTAATTATTAATAAAATGGGCCTATTATGACGTTTGTAACAGTTTTATTTTTTCACCTACGGGCTGTATGGAGTGTCATTTTTTCCGCTGTGATCTCTAGTTTTTATTAATACCATATTTGTGAAGATCAGACGTTTTGACCACTTTTTATAAATTTTTTTAAATATATAATGTAACATAAAATCGGTAATCAGCGCACTTTTTCCCTCTTTTCATCTATGTCATTCACCGTTCGCAATGACGCTTGTTATATTTTAATAGATCCAACAATTACACACGCTACGGTATATTATATGTTTATTTATTTTTATATGTTTTATTTATATAATGGGAAAGGGGGGTGATTCAAACTTTTATTGGGGGAGGGGTTTTGGGGTAGTAGTGTATTAGTGATTTTAACTTTGGGGGACTTGTACATACACTACTTTCATTTTCTACACTGATCATTGCTATGCCATAGGCATAGCATTGATCAGTGTTATTGGCACTCTGCTCATTGAGCCTGCCTGTGCAGGCTTAGTGTAGCAGATCGCCGATCGGACCGCACGGAGGAAGGTGAGAGACCTCTGGCGGTCCGTTTTACCCGATCGGTAAGTGACAGGAGTCTCCCCCTGCCACTTACACTTAAACGCCGCGGCCACGCGGCGATCGCGGTGTTTATGGAGTTAATGTCACGCTCCGGAGTGCGCTTCATAGCACAGGACGTACCGGTACGTCCAGGGTCGTCTGGGCACAGACTTCCAGGACGCACCAGTATGTCCTATGTCATCTAGGGGTTAAAGTGACACTGTCACCCCCTTTTTGCATTCTGACCCCTCTACACAGGTGTAAAGGGTAAATTCAGCAGTTTTCATACCTTATTTTACATCACACATCATGGTGCTTGTTCAAGTAAAAAGTCATCTTTTATCATCTGCAGATTGTGCTAAGTGGGCAGGGCTTCACAGCATCGTCCGCCGCCCACAGCATCACCGTAGGCCCCGTCCCTCCGTGATGTTACTGGCACAAAGGACCTGCACCCTCGATGCCCTTTGGTATGGGCCGACCTAGAGGAGGTGGGGCCTAGACCTTTAGGCCAGCCTGTTCCAATTGTCGTCACGGGGGCAGGGCTTATGTGCCAATGATGTCACAGAGGGGCGGGCCTAAAGCAGTGCTCTGGGTGGGGCTAAGTGGTGCAGTTGCTAGAAAGGCC